>NW_004444005.1:11553038-11565400 GCF_000243295.1 Trichechus manatus latirostris | reverse complement strand
AGCCCCATAAAACCAAATGGGACTAATAAGGCACAGCAGTCCAGAGACAAGGGCTAGAAGGCAGAAGGGGACAGGAAAGCTGGTGATAGGGAAGTCAAGGTTGAGTAAGGATAGTGTTGATGTGCTGTGAGGTTATTAACCACTGTCATAGGGCAACATGTATACTAACTGTTAAATGAGGAACTATTTTGTTCTGTAAGGCTTCATCTAAAGTGAGAATAGCAGCACAATTGGAAGACCGTAGTCAATGTCACTGAACTGTGCACGTAGAAATTTTTGAAATGGTGTGTTTTGGCTATGTATATTTTCACCAAAAAAAAATGTCGAGAAGGGAGAGGGTTGACATGTTGTGGGGTTGTTAACCAATGTCATAAAACAATATGTGTTCTGACTGTTTAATGAGAAACTCTTTGTTCTGTAAACCTTCACCTGAAGTACAATTAAAAAAAAAAAATACTATGCTTGGGTCAGGCCCACCTTAGTCCTTAAAGTGATATCTTTGCTTTTTAACACTTTCAAGAGGTCTTTTGCAGCAGATTTGCCCCATACACTGTGTCATTTGATTTCTTGACCACAGCTTCTATGGGTGTTGATTGTGGATCCAAGTAAAATGAAATTCTTGACAACTTCAATCTTTTCTCCGTTTATCATGATGTTGCTTATTGGTCCAGTTGTGAGGGGTTTTGTTTTCTTTATGTTGAGGTGTAATCCATACCGAAGGCTGTGGTCTTTGATTTCCACCAGTAAGTGCTTCAAGTCATCTTCACTTTCAGCAAGCAAGGTTGTGTCATCTGCATAATGTAGGTTGTTAAATGAGTCTATCTCCAATCCTGATGCCCCGTTCTCCTTCATATAGTCCAGCTTCATAGAGTGTTCCTATAGTCAAGCTGGACTATACATACTGGAATAGGTTGTTGGAATTCTCACTTTCCATGCTGAAGACCCAGGTTCCTCTCCTGGCCAAAGCGCTTCATGCACAGCCACCACCCATCTGTCAGTGGAGGGCTGAGTGTTGCTGTGATGCTGAACAGGTTTCATCCCAGCTTCCAGACTAAGACAGACTAGGATGAAAGGACTGGCAATCTACTTCCAAAAACCAGCCAATGAAAACCCTGTGGATCTCAACATCTAGTCCCATTGTGCACAGGGCCCTATGAGTTGGTGGCCGACTTGACAGCTAACAACAATCCAATCTGAAAGGTGTCCTTAAAAATGCAGAGAAGAGACACAGACAGACACACAGGGGAGATGGCCACGTGAAGATGGAGGAGGAGACGGAGTGATGTTACCACAAGCCAAGGACGCCTGGGGCCTCCAGAAGCCGGAGAAACTAGAAGGGATTTTCCCCTAGAGCATGACCCTGCTGACACGCTGAATTCGTACTTCTGGCCTCCAGAGCTGTGAGAGAACAGATTTCTGTTTGTCTGAGCCCCCCAGCATGTGGGACTTCATTCTGACCACCCCAGGACGCCCCTGCCGAGTGACATCCAGATGCTCACCTTCCCAACTCTTGGGATGGCCTGTGAGGCAGGGGCTCTGTGCTGGTCTCCACCTGTGTGGGAGAAGCCCCCTGTCATCTGAGGGTGGCCCAGTGTCCCGCTGTCACCTGGTGTCACCCAGGGGAAGCTGATTAGGGGTGTCCTGCCTCCTTAGTGCCTTGGGTGGAGGAGACAAAGAGGCTGCTTGGCCGGGTGTGGCTGGGGGGACTGGGTGTTCCTGTGTCCCCTAGCAGAGCTGCAGAGGGCTGAGGAGCAGGGAGAGGGGGAGAAAAATGTAAACATCCAGGAGTTTATTCAGAAGAAGTTGCATTGCCCAATCCAGATGGATTAAAAAGAGATTCCACAGAGCCAGCTTTTGAGCTAAGGCAGGAATCTGAGGGCAGGGAGAGGGGCGCCCAGGACAGTGACATCAGTGAGGCCTGGTGAGTGAGGGTCAGCGGCCGCCACTGGCCAGACAGCTGGAGAGGGCACAGTGGACTCTTGAGCGGTTTTGTTGCTTTTGGAAAACAAGGAATCTACCCCAAATCCAAGGTCGTTTATGACCCAAGTGCAGCAGAAGCCAGTGCTGGCTAGGAGCCTGCACAGCCACACAACCCCCACCCCCTACATCACCACTAGGTCACCACACACCTGAGATCTCCAATCTCAGCACATATCGTAGAGCCCGAGCCCATGGAGCAGGACCTAATCCATCCAGAGCCTCCTTACAGGCTGGGGAGAGCACACTCCTGCAGCCCCACAAGGATCCAGGACCACAGATGCCCAGTGGCTGGCTGGAGTGGGAACCAAGTGACCTCTCGCTGACGCTCTCCCCAAGGAACGGGTCTCTCCATGGCGACAGGGTCCTCCACGTGGTGTTTGACTGCACAGCCATCATATGGGGAAAGCTTCTCCTTCATCTCCCGGGCCAGCAGGAGTCTCCTGGAACCAGAGGATCTGACTCAAATTCAGGGCATTCAGCAGCTCTGTGGGTGGACAGTGCTGACACCAGCACTGACTGTGGAGGACCAGGCAGGAGTGCCCCTCCCGGCCTCCCTGGGGTGGAGGGACTTGTCTCTGGTCTTCCCCCGTGGGGACAGGGCCTCTCAGCTTGTCCCTCTCCCTCACCAGACCCTGAACTCCAGGGCTGGCTCCACACCTGATTTATCCTACACCCCTTGCATCGTCCCCACAGGTTGTATCCCAGTGAATGTGTGTGGAGTACACGAGTTCAATAATCTGAGGTTGTTGTCATGGTGGTTAGTTGCCATCAAGTAGGTCCCTGACTCGCGGTTGACCCCATGCACGAAGGAAGAAGACATTGCCCAGTCCTGCACCATCCCCATGAACACTTGCAGATCGGACTATTGTGATCCATAGGGCTTTCAAGAGCTGATGTTAAGACGTAGATTGCCAGGTCTTTCTTCTGAGTCTGTTTTAGCCTGGAAGCTCCACTGAAATCTGTTCAGCATCACAGCAACACACGAGCTTCCACGGACAGACAGGTGGTGTCTGTTCATGTGATGTATTCGCTGGGAATGGAACCTGGGTCTCCCACATGGAAGGCCACTGAAGATTCACTAACCACAGCTGTAGCTTTAGTTCATAGATTACAAAACGGAGAACCAGCATCTATCAGCCTGTTATCCACGATCCGGACCTCTCAATTCCTAGTCCATTTCCAAAAGTATTTTTCTCCTATTAAGGCCCAGCTTTCAGCTACACACCAGGAGGACGTGAAGAACAATGAGTGTTCCCCTCGCCTTGTCAAGGAATCTAATTCTGAAGCAGGCGTGAGGCAAAAGCCCACACAATCCGACGAAATGCAATAATGCCCAACAACCAGTTAGAAGGCACAAGGGGAGGGAAGGGCCCATTTAAAAGAGCAACAAAAGAGATAAAATACCCATGAATAAATTTCACAAGCAATGTGCAAAACCTGTATGCGGAGAACTTCAAGGCATTCATGGAAAAACCAAAAGCAAATCTCAGCAAATGAAACTTGGCACGTATAGGAAAACATCCTATCACAGAGATGTCAATTCTAAGTGAATTTATAAAGGTAATGCCAGGACTATAAAAATACTAGCAGGTTGTTTTCACTGAGATTAGTCAAGGTGGTTTTAAGTTCATATGGAAGTTAAAGCAAAAATAGCCAGAAAAAAACGGAAGAAGAGCAGGGAAGGATTAGCTCCACGAGATACTGAGCACACCAGGAAGGCTCAAGTCAACCACTGTGGTGTGCAGTGCCAGGGACAAACGGGACAAGGGACAGACTAGGAGCCCCAGAGACAGATGTGAGCAAAGAAGCCATCACTGTGAGCGCTTCTCATGACGTGGCAGGAATAGGAATGGTGGGGAAAAAAGGGGCTCGTCTGAGGCCCCGCAGAACCTCCCCAGCCACCACCCATAGCCTTGTGCATGTGTGCACATGTACATGTATACATGTGTGCACACAAGTCCCAGGCTGCCCCAGGGCCACATGGGAGTGGCCCCAGTGAGCTGCCATGTTCCCCCGCTATCCGAGTCACCTAGGGCTTCTGTAACAGAAATATCACGGTTGTTGTTGTTGTTGTTAGGTGCCATCCAGTAGCCTCTGACTCACAGTGACCTTACATATAACAGAAGGAAACGTTGCCCGCTCCTGCACCATCCTCACAATTGTTGCTGTGTTTGAGCCCATTGTTGCAGCCACTGTATCAATTCATTTTGTTATTTTTCATTGTCCCACTACTTTACCAAGCATGATGTCCCTCTTCAGGGATTGCTGTTGTTGTTAGGTGCCATTGAGACAATTCCAGCTCATAGCTAACCTGTGTGGAACAGAACGAAACACTGCCCAGTCCTGCACAATCCTCACAATCATTCCTATGCTTGAGCCCATTGTTGCAGCCACTGTGTCAACCCATCTCCTTGAGGGTCTTCCTCACTTTCACTGACCCTCTACTTTACCAAGCATGATGTCCTTCTCCAGGGATCGATCCTTCCTGACAACACGTCCAAAGTATATGAAACGTAGTAATCTTACCATCCTTGCTTCCAAGGAGCATTCTGGTAGCACTTACTCCAAGACAGGTTTGTTTGTTCTTTTGGCAGCCCATGGTATATTCAATATTCTTCTCCAACACCACAATTTAAAGGCATCCATTCCTCTTCGATCTTCCTTACTCAATGTCCAGCTTTCACATGCATATTAGGCGATTGAAAACACCACAGCTTGGGTCAGTTACACCTTAGTCTTCAAGGTGATATCTTTGCTTTTCAACACTTTGAAGAGGTCTTTTGCAGCAGATTTGTCCAGTGTGATGCTTCTTTTGATTTCCTGACTGCTGCATCCATGAGTGTTGATTGTGTATCCAAGTAAAATGAAATCCTTGACAACCTCAATCTTTTCTCCATTTATCATGATGTTGCTTAATGGTCCGCTTGTGAGGATTTCTGTTTCCTTTGTGTTGAGATGTAATCCACAGTGAAGGCTGTGGTCTTTGATCTTCACCAGTAAGTGCTTCAAGTCCTCTTCACTTTCAGCAAGGTTGTGTCATCTGCATATCGAAGATTATTAACAAGTCTTCCTCCAATCCTGATGCCCCAGGCTTCTTCATATAGTCCAGCTTCTTGGATTATTTGCTCAATATACAGATTGAATAGGTATGGTGAAAGGATACAACCCTGACTCACACCTTTCCTGACTTTTAACCACGCAGTTTCCCCCTGTTGTGTTCTAACAACTACCTCTTGATCTATATACATATTCCTCATGAGCACAATGAAGTGTTCTGGAATTCCCATTCTTTGAAATGTTATCCATAATTGGTTATGATCCACACAGTTGAATGCCTTTGTGTAATCAATAAAACACAGGTAAACGTCTTTCTGGTATTCTTTGCTTTCAGCCAGGATCCATCTGACATCAACCATGACATCCTTTCTTTCACATCCTCTTCTGAATCCGGCTAGAATTTCTGGCAGTTCCCAGTCGATACACTGCTGCAGCAGCTTTTCAAGGATTTTCAGCAAAATTTTCTTGCTTGTGATATTGATGATATTGTTCAATAATTTCCACATTTGCTTGGTTCACCTTTCTTGGGAATAGACATAAACATGAATCTCTTCCAGTCAGTTGACCGGGTAGCTGTCTTCCAAATTTCTTGCCGTAGACAAGTGAGCACTTCCAGCACTGCATCTGTTTGTTGAAACATCTCAGTTGGTATTCCTTCAATTCCTGGAGGTTTGTTTTTCACCAATGCCTTCAGTGCAGCTAGGACTTCTTCCTTCACCACCATCAATTCCTGATCATATGCTACCTCCTGAAATGGATGAACATCGACCAATTCTTTTTGGTGTACTGATTCTGTATATTCCTTCCATCTTCTTTTGATGCTTCCTGTGTCGTTTAATATCTTCCCTGTAGAATCCTTTATTATTGCAACACGAGGTTTGAGTTTTTTCAGTTCTTTCAGCTTGACAAATGCCTAGCATGTTCTTCTCTTTTGGTTTTCTATCTCCAGGTCTTTGCACATGTCATTGTAATACTTTACTTTGTCTTCTGAAGCCACCCTTTGAAATCTTCTGTTCAGCTGTTTGCCCTCATCATTTCTTCCTTTTGCTTTAGCTACTCAACATTCAAGAGCAAGTTTCAGAGTCTCTTCTGACCTCCATTTTGGTCTTTTTTTTCTTTTTAATGACCTCTCACTTTCTTCATGTATGATGTCCTTGATGTCATTCCACTACTCACCTGGTCTTTGGTCATTAGTGTGCAACATGTCGTATCTGTTCTTGAGATGGTCTCTAAATTCAGGTGGGATATACCAAGGTTGTACTTTGGCTGTGGTGGACTTGTTCTAATTTTTTTCAGTTTCACCTTGACCTTGCATATGAGCAATTGATGGTATGTTCTGAAGTTGACCTCTGTCCTTGTTCTGACTGATGATTTTAATTTTTTCCATAGATCTCATAAAAATCAATATCCTAGGCATTAGTGAGATGAAATGGACTGTATTGGCCATTTTGAATCAGGCAATCATATGGTCTACTATGCCAGGAATAACAACTTGAAGAGGAATGGCATTGCATTCATCCTCAAAACTAACATTTCCGGATCTTTCCTGAAGTACAACACTGTCAGTGATAATATCCATGCACCTATAAGGAAGATGAGTTAATGTACCTATTATTCAAATTTACACACCAACCACTAAGGCCAAAAAGGAAGAAATTGAAGATTTTTACCAACTTCTGCGGTCTGAAATTGATCGAACATGCAATCAGGATGCATTGATAATTACTGGTGACTGGAATGTGAAAGTTGGAAACGAGGAAGGATTGGTAGTTGGAAAATATGGCCCTGGTGATAGAAATGATGCCAGAGATCCCACAATAGAATTTTGCAAGATTAATGACTTCTTCATTGCAAATACCTTTTTTCACCAACATAAATGGCGACTATAACCATGAACCTCACCAGATGGAATACACAGGAATCAGGATAGAGACAATGGAAAAGATCTAGGGATTCGTCCCTCCTGATGATACATCCAAAATAAGCAAGACAAAACCTCGCCATCTTTACTTCTAAGGAGCATTCTGGTTGTACTTCTTCCAAGACAAATTTGTTTGTTCTTCTGGAAGTCCATGGCATATTCAATATCCTTCACCAGCACCATAATTCAAAGGGATCAATTCTTCTTCAGTCTTCCTTATTCATTGTCCAGCTTTCACATGCATATTAGGCTATTGAAAATACCATGCTTGGGTCAGGTACACTTTAGTCCTCAAGATGACATCTTTGCTTTTTAATACTTTGAAGAGACCTTTTTTTAGCAGTTTAAAAGTGTAGATGTCTAAAATTATTTAGATTATGTAAAGTAAACATCTAAAATTATTTTCGTGTAGGTAACTACACTTGTGGCACATATCAACTTACATTGATTTATATGTATAAATAAACAAGTATTTTTATTTATTTCTATGTGAGCTCTCTGTTACATTTGTTGATGTGGTTATTGTTCTTTGCCAGTGTCAATACCACACTGTCTTGATTACTATAAATTTTTAATAAATCTTGATTTCTGTTAAGATAAAACTACCTCCATATTTTTCAAAGTGTACATTACTCTTTCACTCTTGACACTTAACATTAACCATATAAACTTTAGAATCAGATTGTTGGGATTTTGACTGTCATTGCATTGACTTTATAGATTAATTTGTAGTAAATTAGCATATTCACAAAATTGAGTCTTACCATCCATTTGCATGCTATCTCTATCTCTCTTTTCTATTAATTGTGTTTTATAATTTTTCCATAAATGTCTTGTACATAGTTTATAAAGCAAGTGATATTGTGTGTGAGGGTCTATTTCTGGAAATGGATTCTGTGCTGTTGGTTTCATTGTACATCCATAGGCTAATGACACACTATGTTAATTACTGTATCTCTGTAATAAATCTTGATATCTGGTAGTGTAAGTTTTCCAATTTTGTTGTTTTTCAAGATTATCTTAATTATTCTTGGCCCTTTGCATTTCTCATAGACATTTGAGAATTAACTACTCAATTTCCATGCAGTAGTCTTCTGGGATTTTGACTGAGATTACATTGAACCTACAAAATAAGAAGACTTAACATCCTTATACTTGAGAATTTCAATCCGTGAGCTTGGTATATCCCTATACGTATTTAGACTGTCTTTAATTTGTCTCGGTAATGCTTTGTGGTTTTTATGCAGAGATCTTGTACATTTTTTGTAAGATTTAGTCCTATACATTTGATGTTTTTTGATGCTATTGTAAATGATATCTTTTTTTCTTTATTTCATTTTCTAGTTTTTGTTGCTGGTATACAAAAATACCACTGGTTATTTTATATATTGACCTTGTATCCATTGTCACTGATAAATTCATTTATTAATGCTAATCATGTTTCTGTAGAGTCTTTTTGAAATTTCTCTATTAAAAAAACTAAGAATAGGAAGAGTTTTATTATTTCCTTTCAACATCTTTTCTTTGTTTTTTTCCTTCCTTCACTGTTTCTTACCTTCCTTCTTTCTTCTTTTTGCACTTGTTAAGACATCTAATACAATGTTCCAATACAGTGTTAAATAGAAGCTTAAACTTGTTCTCTTTCTCTCTCTCTCTCTCTCTCCCTCTCCCTTTCTTCCTCTCTTTTTCATCACAGTGGTTAAAAGATTTGTATTACAATACGGAATAGAAGTCTCGACTTGGTCCTGATCTCAGGGTAAATGTTTTCATTAATTTTACGTTAGGTCTAATATCTACTCTAAGATTTTGTAGCTTTTGTTTATCAAATTAAGGAAATCCCTATCTATTTCCAATTTGCT
This sequence comes from Trichechus manatus latirostris, assembly GCF_000243295.1. Taxonomy (NCBI): domain Eukaryota; kingdom Metazoa; phylum Chordata; class Mammalia; order Sirenia; family Trichechidae; genus Trichechus; species Trichechus manatus. The sequence goes on along the minus strand of NW_004444005.1, from coordinate 11,556,583 downwards.
TAAAGCGTTTTTGTTGTTGTTGTTTCTGATCACAAAGAAGTTTTTGATTGTTTTAAATCTATCTTCTGCATCTATTTAAATTATCACATGATTTTAAAAAATTCTTCATTCTGTTAATGTGGTGAGTTACATTGATTTGACTTTTTAAATGTTAAATTAAACTTAAATTCCTAGAATAAATCCAGCTTGGCCCTGATGCATTATATGTTGTTGTATTGTTAATTCCTGCTGAGTCAGCTCTGACTCATGGTGACCTTATGAATAGCAGAACGAAACGATGCCTAGTCCTGCTCCATCTTCATGATTGTTGGAATGTTTTGGCTGTTGCGTCAATCCATTTCATTATGTGTTTATCTCATTTTCACTAAACCTCTACTTTGCTAAACATAACATCCTTTTCTAGCAATCGGTCCCTCCAGATGACATGTCCAAAGTAAGAGAGCCAAAGTCTTGCCATCCTCCCTTCTAAGGAATATTGTGGTTATACTCTTTCTAAGACTAATTTGTTTATTCTTCTGGATGTCCATGATATATTCATTATATATTTAATAATTAGTAACTGTATTTTCAATCACCTCATATGCATACAAAAGCTGGACAGTGAATAAGGAAAACGGAAGAAGAATTTATGCCTTTGAATTGTGGTGTTGGCAAAGAATATTGAATAGTCCATGGACTACGAGAAGAATGAATAAATGTCTCTGGAAGTATAGCCAGAATGCTCTTTAGAACTGAGAATGACAAGTCTTTGTCTTAAGTACCCTGGACATGTTATTAGGAGGCACTCTTCCCTGGAGAAGGACATCATGCTTTGGTGAAGTAGAGCGTCATCGCGAGAAAGGAAGACCCTCAATGAGATAGACTGACACGGTGGCTGCAACGATGGTCTCAAGCATAACAACGATTGCGACATAGGGTTGCTATGAGTCAGACCCGACTCAATGGCACCTAACTAACAACAAAATTTTATTTAGAATTTTGTATCTGTGTGTGTGTTATGTTAATTTTCCTTTAGTGGTCATCCTTGTCAGATCTTAGTGTCATAGTTATGCTGGCCATGTTAAAAAAAATTGGAAAATGTTTTGTCTGTTTTCTGTTCTCTGAAAGAGTTTGTGTGATGTTGCTGTGATTTCATCTATAACTGTTTGGAAGATTCACCAGTGAAGCCATCTGGCAGTGGAGTTTAATTTAGGAGAAGACTTTGTATTATGAATTCAGTATCTTTTAGAGGTGCAGGATGATTCAAAGTTTCTATATCTTCTGTCATTTTAAAAATGTGTTTTACAAGAAATCTTTTTCCTTTTCATCTGAATTTTCCAGATTCAATGGCATAAAGTTGTGCATACTACTCTCTTACTTTAAAAAGTGAGTAAGTTCTACAGTGATCTTTCATTTTTCTCTCCTATATTGCTTATTTGTGCTTTCTTTCCTTTCATCTTGATCAGTGCAGTAGGAATCATTTTTTTTAATCCCTTCAAATAGCCAACTTTTTACTTTTTTAAGCTTTTTAATGTGTTTTTTCTCTTCAATAAATTCTTCTTCTTATCTTGATTATTTGCTTCTTACTACTTTCTTTGGGGTATATGCTATCTTTTTCCAAACCACTAGAGATGGATTAACATGAAGCCTTCCTTCTTTTCTAATACATGCTTTCCATCCTTCTAAGCATGGTTTTCACTCCATCCACGAGTTTGTTGTTTTTGTATTTTCTTTACAATTCTGCTTAAAATATCTTCTAATTCTCGTTGTGACTCCCTCTTGGACCCATATGATTGTTTATTTCCAAAAAAGTGAAAGTGTTTTCTAGTATTCTGTTTTGATATTGATTTCTATATTAATTCTGCTGTTGTTGTTGTTAGGTGTCATTGAGTTGGTTCCAACTCATAGCGATGCTATGAACAACAGAATGAAACACTGCCAGGTCTGGCAACATCCTCACAATCATTGTTATGTTAGAGCCTATTGTTGCAGCCACTGTTTCTATCTATCTTGTCTAGGGTCTTCCTCTTTTTCGCTGGCCCTCTACTTTACCAAACATGATGTCCTTCTCCAGGGACTGATCCCTCCTGATAACATGTCCAAAGTTTGTGAGACAAAGTCTTGCCATCCTGGCTTCTAAGGAGCATTCTGGCTGCACTGCTTCCAAGACAGATTTGTTCATTCTTCTGGCAGTCCATGGTATATTCAATATTCTTCACCAACACCATAGTTCAAAGGCATCAATTCTTCTTCCTTCTTCCTAATTCATTGTCCAGCTTCGCAAGTATATGAGGCAATTGAAAACAACATGGCTTGGGTCAGGTGCACCTTGGGTCAAGTGACATCTTTGCTTTTTAACACTTTAAAGAGATCTTTTCGGGAAAGTTGTCCAGTGCATTAGTAACCTACATTAGTAGGTTAAGTTTGTTCACTGTTATTCCAATCTTCTTTAGCCTTACTACTATTTCTGATGCTTCTATTTATCGCCAACAGAGATACATTACAGCCATGACTGTATATTCATCTATTCTCCCTTTATTTTTGTCAGTTTTTTCTTTATATGTTTGGAGACCATTTTTAGAATTGTTACAGCTTTGTAAGACTGATCTTTGTATCATGATGAAATGGCCCTCTTTGACTCTAGCAATGTCACATGCTTTAAAATCTACTTGATCTGATATTATCATAGTACACTAACATTGTCATAGGAAGAGTTTGCATGAGCTATCCCTGTTTCCCCATTCTTTCTTTTTGAAACTTTCTGCTTTTATACATACATTTATTATGTCTTTCTTTTAAGTAGAATATAATTTAATGTTTAGTTTTTATACATCCTGAAAATCTTTGCCTTTTAATTTACGCATTAATCAATTTTCACGTAGTATAATACTAAAATATTTCACTTTAAAAGCTGTTATTATTTTTATCTATTCTGTGTCCTTCCTGTCTCCATTTGTGCCTTCTTTTAGATTAATCAGGTGTTTTTTAATGTTTAATTGTTCTCTATTGACTTATTAATTATTCCTTCCTTTACTACCACTTAGTTATTACTCACTAGAGGAGTTTTTTTAATTCGGAGTCCCTGTATCTACAGATATAATATAGGAGGCAAGTGAGCTTACTGATGCTGACTGTGAGTTTTGAAATATAGAGATAATTTAAATATATTTAATTTTCCATGATTTGAATGATATTTTGGCATTCATTTCCTTTCACTAATTTAAATATGTCATCACATGGCCTATTGGCTTCCATTATTGCTGTTAAGAAGTTTTATTATTGTTCTTTGAAGATAATGAGACTTTTATCTCTGGCTAGTTTCAAGATCTCCATTTCTTTAGGTTTCAGATGTGTATGTAACTTGACTAGATGTCGTGCGTTTGTTCTAAATCTGTTTGGACTTCAGAGTGATCTTTCAATTTGTGGTTGGATAATTTTTGCAAGTTTAGAAAATTCATAGTTATTGTCTCTTTAAAGATAGTTACCACGCCTTTTTTTTTTTTTTTTGCTCGATGGGTTACATCTTGGTGCTTTTTACAGCAGGATAATTTATTTATTTTTTAATT
>NW_004444005.1:11529131-11544240 GCF_000243295.1 Trichechus manatus latirostris | reverse complement strand
GGGTTTCAGGATTGTTGTTTTCTCTGTTCGGCTTAGTTTTTCAGATCTTTACTGTGGAGGGACGGCATGGTGCTTCTGCCTAGAGCACCATTTTGCCAGAACTCCTTACCATGCCATTTTATTAATCATTTCTTTCTAGGATTCCAATTATACGTATGTTAGATTTTTCACCATGTCCTATACGTCTCTTACCCTGTTTTCTGTTTTTTTTTTTTAACTTTCTGTGTTTCAGTCAGGATATTTTATTTCTGACATATCTTTCAATTTATAAATCCTCTCTTCACCTATATATAATATGCAGTTGTGATCATTAAGATTGGGTGTCAACTTGGCTAGACCATGATTCTCAGTGGTTTGGCAGTTATGATGTAGTTTGGCAGTCATATCATGATGTGTTCACCTCTATGATGAGATTTGATATAATGTGATCATCTCCATGATAGGATCTGTTGTGAGTAGCCAAGCAGTTGAAAGATAGTTTCCTTTTGCTATGGCATGCATTTAATACAGATGGACTTTCTGGTAAGGCTGGTAGGCTTTTGCTCACTCTGGATTCTGCAGCTGGCTTCTGTCTATTTGACCTCCAGTTCTTTGGAGTTGAGCTACCAGCTTGCGTGCCATCTTGCTTGCCAGTCTTGGGATTCATCGGTCTTCCGTAGCCTGTGAACAAGAGCTCTGCTGGCTGACCATCAATCTTGTGTTTGCCAGCCCCTTTGGCTACTTGAATCAGGAGAAGCCTCCAGCCTGACCCAAGGACTTGAGACATTCCAGTTTCTACAACTGTGTGAACCATTTCCTTGATATAAATCTCTCTATATATATATATTTGTATGCTTTATAAAAGACCAAAATGGATGTCAGAAGAGACTCTGAAACTTGTTCTTGAACTTCAAATAGCTAAAGCAAAAGGAAAAAAATGATGAAGTAAAAGAGCTGAACAGAAGGCTTCAAAGGACTTCTCAAGAAGACCAAGTAAAGTATTATAATGATTTGTGCAAAGACCTAGAGATAAGAAAACCAAAAGGGAAGAACACACTCAAAATTTATAAAGCTGAAAACACTGAAGAAAAAATTCAAGCTTTGAGTTGCAATATTAAAGGATTCTACAGGAAAATATTAAATGATGTAGGAAGCATCAAAAGAAGATGGAAGGAATACACAGAGTCACTATAGCAAAAAGAATTGGTCCATGTTCGACCGTTTCAGGAGGTAGCATATGATTAGGAACTGATGGTACTGAAGAAAGAAGTCCAAGCTGCACTGAAGGCATTGGTGAAAAACAAGGCTTTAGGAATTGAAGGAATACCATTTGAGATGTTTCAACAAATGGATGCAGCACTGGAAGTGCTCACTCATCTATGCTAAGAAATTTGGAAGACAGCTACTTGGCCAACCGACTGGAAGAGATCCATATTTATGCCTGTTCCCAAGAAAGGTGATGCAACCAAATGTAGAAAATATCAAACAATATCATTAATATCATATGCAAGTAAAATTTTACTGAAGATTATTCAAAAGTGGTGGCAGCAGTATACAGCCAAGGAATTGCCAGAAATTCAAGCTGAATTCAGAACAGGACATGGAACCAGGGATATCATTGCTGATGTCAGATGGATCCTGGCTGAAAGAAGAGAATACCAGGAAGATGTTTACCTGTGTTTTATTGACTATGCAAAGACATTCGACTGTGTGGATCATAACAAATTGTGAATAACATTGCAAAGAACGGAAATTCCAGAACACTCAATTATGCTCATGAGGAACCTACACACAGATCAAGAGGCAGTTGTTTGAATACAACAAGGGGATACAGCATGGTTTAAAATCAGAAAAGGTGTGCGTCAGGATTGTATCCTTTCACCATACTTATTCAGTCTATATTCTGAGAAAATAATTCAAGAAGCTGCACTATGTGAAAAAGGCCAGGGCATCAGGATTGGAGGAAGACTCATTAATAATCTTCGATATGCAGATGACACAACCTTGCTTGCTAAAAGTGAAGAGGACTTGAAGCACTTACTGATGAAGATCAAAGACGACAGCCTTCAGCATGGATTACATCTCAACATAAAGAAAACAAAAATCCTCACAACTGGAACAATAAGCAACATCCTGATAAATGGAGAAAAGACTAAGGTTGTCAAGGATTTCATTTTACTTGGATCCACAATCAACACCCATGGAAGCAGCAGTCAAGAAATCAAAAGATGCATTGCATTGGGTAAATCTACTGCAAAAGACCTCTTTAAAGTGTTGAAAAGCAAAGATGTCACCTTGAAGACTAAGGTGTGCCTGACCCAAGACATGGTGCTTTCAATCACCTCATATGCATGTGAAACCTTGACAATGAATAAGGAAGACTGAAGAAGAATTGATACCTTTGAATCGTGGTGTTGGTGCAGAATATTGAATGTACCATGGACTGCCAAAAGAACAAACAAATCTGTCTTGGAAGAAGTACAACAAGAATGCTTCTTAGAAGCAGACATGGTGAGACTATGTCTCATGTACTTTGGACATGTTATCAGGAAGGATCAGTTCCTGGAGAAGGACATCATGCTTGGTAAAATAGAGGGCCAGTGAAAAAGAGGAAGACCCTTAATAAGATGGATTGACACAGTGGCTGCAACAATGGGCTGAAGCATAACAAGGATTGTGAGGATGTTGCAGGACCAGGCAGTGTTTCGTTCTGTTGTACATAGGGTCGCTATGAGTAGGAAACTACTTGATGGCACCTAACAATAACAACAGCAATGCTTTACTGGTTTTGCTTCTCTAGAGAACCCAGCCTAAGACAGCAGTTAAACACATATATTGAGTTCTTTATTTGGTTATTATAATTCTCAGCTTTTAGTTGCCAATTTTCTACTGAGATTCTCCACCTTACCATCTAATTTTTTTTAGCACATTAATCATAGTCATTTAAAAGTACTTGCAACATCCGTGTGGCGTGTTTGTGGTATTTAACATCAATATGTGAACCTCCTGTGGGGTGTTTCTATTGTTTAATTTTTCTCTTGGATTTTGGTCATTTGGTTTTGTACCCTAGCTTGTCAGGTAATTTTTTACTTACATGCCAGGCATTGTGTATCAAAAATGTTGATATAACTTTAGGCTCTTGATGAAGTTATCTTTCTTGAGAGGATTTACTTTGCTTCTGGGAAGAGGTTATTGTAGGGACTGTGTAAAGGAATTAAAGAAAAATTTGAGGTACCTGATAATGATCTAAAATGGTCAATTTGAGCATTGAGTGTGATTCCCTGTTTGTGGTTCCATTTTCACCCTAGAGGCAGCCATCTTCTGTACTGTTTCTAAGAGAGAAATGTCCAGTAATGATGACATAACTACACTGAGACTTCCTCCCTCTCACATATCTGTGTAATTGCTGCACTATAACCAGTATGAGAAAGAGACGTACACCCTTTCAAGCCAATCGTGTTACAGAACTGGGCACAGGAAGCCCCCCTTCAAATTTCGCTTCAGGAACTCATATGTCAAGAGTTTCTGCCACAGAAAACTTTGTTTTAATGGGTTCCCACCACCGGAAGCCCTGCCTCAAAATGATGGACTACTAATCGAGCAATACCTTTCGATGATCTAAGCCTGTGATTACCAATCAAGTAATAGCTTTCAATGATCTGAGTTTGTAGATACCAATCAAGTAACACGTTTCTTATTCATTATCCTCCTATAAAACGTCACTGCTGAGTTGCCATTTTGAATTTCTGGATTCCACCTCAGGGAGTTCTGTTTATTCCCAGCTGGAATTGAACCTTTTCTTTCAATAAATCCCTCAATTTTACACCAATCAGAGTATGGATGATTACTCTATGACAGGGCAGATCATCTCAATCCAGTTTGTGCTTGTGCTAATTTGAGGCTGGAGTTTCATTTTTGTTAAGGTTCACTCTTATTCCTAGTCTTTTGGGCAATAGAAATGAAAGCTTAATGTATGTACCAGGAATCTTCTTCTTGGTGGGCTTTATACCTCCAGCCCTATAAGATAGTAAGATGGTGAAGATTTCTGCTTATCTTATCAGCATCTCTGTTGCCTCTTGAAAATCTGCAAAAGCCTGTAGTGGAAAAATGGCAGAAAATAACAGACGCACCACTCTACACTTCCCTCCTGTCTGAGATCTTGGCTGTTCAAATTCTGATGTTTCAGAAACTCTCCTTTTCTTTTAAATAGATGTTTGCTTATAGCCAGAAGCAGAAATCTATCAGTTAATTTCTTTGTTTATTCTGCTGTGCCTTTGTTGTTTTTCCTTAATCTGGAGATTTATATCTTTCACCCATTCTAACAATACTCAGGCCATTACTTCTCTGAATATTACTTCTTCTCAAGTCTCTCTCTTCTCTTCTTTTAGAATATTTATATGTTGCTGATGTTGTTAGTTGCCTGTCTTCCGAGGTGCCTCTGGGTGGGTTTGAACCACCAAACTTTCTGCTAGTAGTGAAGCACATAATCATTTGCACCACCCAGGCCACCCAAACATCTATATAAACGCCCCTTTTTCTCCTCTTTAGCTACTGTAGTGAGAGACTCATAAGTACAGGGATGTTTGCCTCTTATTTAGAGTCGTAGACCCAGGAATTCTGGCTCATGGTAGGAAGTCAGTAAACATTTGTTGAATAAATAAATGAGTCTCCCATGCCCCTTCCACTCTTATTTTCCATCTCTTTACCTGTGTGTGCTGAATTTTATCATCAGATATAAATTTAAATTTCTAATATTTCCTTCAACTTTGTATTTTAAGCTATTTTTGCCATCCATAGAATATGTTTTTCAGTGACTACATTTTTTTATTTCTAGGAGTTACTTTTTTGTTGTTGTTGTTGAAGCTGCCAGTTCTTTTTTCATAGTGCCCTGTTCTTTCGTTATAGTTTCTGCGTTAATCATTTACTTACATTCGTTTTATAATCTCATTAAGTTTCTTCTCACTCAAGTTTTGGTGGTGTTAATCTTTATGCATATTGGTTTTTGTCCACTGACACTTCCTTGTGGCAGGATGTTCCTACATGATTGAGCTTACTCTCTCTGTGGAAGTGTCCCTAAAGGGAAGTCAGGTGCTGGTTCTGCTGGAAGTTTCAGAACTGCTCTAAGTCTGGAACAGATTTTAGATGTATTTCCTGGCTGGAAGATTCATGAGCCACTCAGATGGGAAAATTCAGATTTGATGCATTATGTGAGTGAGGTTGTTCAGTTTCCCTCCCTATTGTGGGCTCCTAACTTTATAAAAGTATCTAAGCCTCTGCTCCCTACTTCTGGTAGGCCAAAGGACACATATCCTATTCTTATTTGGACATTGAAACCTTTGCTTCTAGCTGCTAGAGCCCCAACTAGATTTTGGTTTTCTTGCCCCTACTTATACCACCACCACCCCTACCATCATCACCTCCAGTGACTGCAGATTTAGCATAAGTGTTCACCATTATGGATGAAAGTTACCTGTATGCTTAGGCACAGATAGACACTTAAATTTTTTGTGATTGTGTTTTACCCAGCGTCTCTATGCTTGCACATAAGAGGAGCCCTGTTGGAACAGTGTTTACGCACTGAGTTGCTAACCAAAAGGTCAGCAGTTCGAACCCACCCAGAAGCTCCACTGGAGAAAGACCTGGTGATCTGCTTCTGTAAAGGTTACAGTCTTAAAAATCCTATACAACAGTTATATTCTGGTGCATGAGGTCGTTGTGAGTCAAAATGGACTTGACAAAAAAAAAAAAAACTCATTGTCATCGAATCGATTCTGACTAATAGCAAACCTATAGGACAGAATAGAATTGCCTCATAGGGTTTCCAAGGAGCGACTGGTGGATTCAAACTGCCAACCTTTTGGTTAGCAGCCTAACGCTTAACCACTGCACCACCAGGGCTCCAATAATGACAACAATTGGAGTTTGGTCCATTCTAACTCTGATCACTTTGTTACCAATTGTTGTTTCTGTTAGGTTCCCTTGAGTAGGTTCTGACTCATAACCTACCCTATGTACAACAGAATGAAACACTGCCTGGTCCTGCGCCATCCTCACAATCATTGTTATGCTTGAGCTCATTGTTGCAGCCACTATGTCAATCCATTTTGTTGAAGTTCTTCCTTTTTTTCACTGGCCCTCTATTTTACCAAGCATGATGTCCTTCTCCAGGGACTGATCCCTCCTGATAACATGTCCAAAGAATGTGAGACATAATCTCTCCATCTTTGTTTCCAAGGAACATTCTGGTTGTACTTCTTCTAAGACAGATTTATTCATTCTTTTGGCAGTCCTCAGTATATTCAATATTCTTCCCCAACAACACAGTTCCAAGGCTTCAATTCTTCTTTGATTTTCCTTATTCATCGTTCAGCTTTCACATGCATATGAGGCGATTGAAAACACCATGGCTTGGGTCAGGCACATCTTAGTCTTCAAGGTGACATCTATGCTTTTCAACACTTTAAAGAGGTCTTTTGTAGCAGATTTGCCCAGTGCAATGCATCTTTTGATTTCTTGACTGCTGCTTCCATGGGTGTTGATTGTGGATCCAAGTAAAATGAAATCCTTGACAACTTCAATCTTTTCTCCGTTTATCATAATGTTGCTTATTGGTCCAGTTGTGAGGATTTTTTCATTATGTTGAGGTGTAATCCACATTGAAGGCTGTGGTCTTTGATTTTCATCAGTAAGTGCTTCAAGTCCTCTTCACTTTCAGCAAGCAAGGTTGTGTCATCTGCATAATGCCTGTTGTTAATGAGTCTTCCTATAATCCCGATGCCCTGTTTTTCTTCATATAGTGTAGCTTCTCGAATTATTTGCTCAGCATACAGACTGAATAGGTATGGTGAAGTGATACAGCCCTGAGGTACACATTTCCTGACTTTATTCCTCAATATATAAAGGGAATTTTATTGTATATACAGCCCCTTTATATACTTAACTGATTGTCAACTGTTGAAAATGTTGTTTGCTTCTAAATTTTTACTATTACAAACAAGGCAGAGATGAACGCATAATTAATTCTTTGCACATATCTTTCTGTATTTTTAGGACAAAATCCTAGAAATGAAATTTCTAGGTCACATTATGCCCAGTTAAAATTTTTTTATAGAACTTGCTAAATTGCCTCCCTTAAAAATTATACTAATTTATGCTTCCTATAGTGGTGCAAGAAACCCTGGTGGCATAGTGTTTAAGAGCTATGGCTGCTAACCAAAAGGTCAGCAGTTCAAATCCACCAGGGGCTCCTTGGAAACTGTATGGGGCAGTTCTACCCTGTCCTGTAGGGTTGCTATGAGTCGGAATCAACTCAAAGGCAACGAGTATAGTGGTGCAGGAACTTTTTAACTCTATGCAGCTGTTAACTGTAAGTGATGTGGTCTTTGGGGAAGAACCAGTACAGCTTTTCATAGGTTCTGTTTGCAGTCAGCAATATCAACAGGCTCAAATATACAAAAACATTAGCTTAGAAGGAAAATGAATATCACAGCTGGATATCTGAGAAATTGAATAGCTCAGGTCCCAAGTTCAAGTCCACTCTTTATTATCTGTTCAATGTCGATCAAATCTCTCAACCTCTCTAAGCTGTAATTTCCCACCTATGCAATGGGCAGAGAATTCCCGCCACATCCAGCCAACAGTGCCATGGCCACTGTTAAATGAGTTAATGAGTGTAGACCTGCTCGGTAAACCATGAACAACTGAAAGTATCTAAAAGCAGAAGACACAAACACCCTCCTCGCTCCGTCCGTGTGGCCAGTGCTGTTCTTAATGCTCTGCCCAAGTCTTCTCACTCTCTCTCTAAGGGAAAGTGGCCACCTCATTGACCAGGGAGTCACTGAGGCCCAGGGAGATGGACTTGACTCAGATCGCCAGCAGGGAGTGAGGACTGAGCATTCAAGCCTGGCTCTTTCCAACTCTAGGTGGTTCAGTTATAGAGCATTATCCTCTGACCTCATTCGTGTGTGTATAGGGTAGGCAGCAGGAAAGCCTGATCCACCAATGAAGGAGGGTTGTGTTCTAAAACCCAGACAGTCAGTCCCAAAAGCAAAGTGACCTTCATGAGTGTCACAGGCTGAATTGTGTCCCCAAAAGACATGTTGAAGTCCTAACTCCTGTACCTGGAAATCTGACCCTGTTTGGAGAAATAGGGTCTTTCTTTGAAGATAATATCAGTTATGTCATACCAGAGTAGGGTGGCTCTTAGCCCTAATCCCTTCTGAATGATATAAAAGGGGAGAACAGACATAAACACAGAGTCACATGGTGGGGAAGACGCCATGTGAAGATGCCAAGGCTTGCTGGCAGCCAGCAGAAGCTAGGCAAGAAGCATGGAGCAGTGTCTCTCTCAAAGTCCTCAGAATGAATTGACACAGCCAATACCTGATTGAGTCTTCTGGTCTCCAGAAGCATGAGAGAATAAATTTACATTCACTAAAGCCACCATCCTTGTGGCATTTTGTTAGGCAGTAAGGAGATGAAGACAGAGATGAACTTCAGACTCTCACCTCAGCCTCCCGGTCTGTGAGTGGAGGGGCTTGAACTGACAACCTCAGAGGAGCCTTTCAGGTCTATGAAGACCCACCCAACTTTAGTTCTTTAACATGATGTAGATAGAGACACAGGTGAAAAAAATTGGTTAAAGTCTCTAAAGTTCTTTCTTTTCCCAACAAAGGAGAGAGAGAGAGAGATTTAGTCTGTGTCTGTCTGCTCGCTTGGCTCTGTGCCATTCTTCTAGACTTAACGGCAGGTCCTTTGACATCTCAGGCTTCCATGAAGACTCAACCTTTAGTCTCTTTTCCTTTCCTTGGGCCACTGTGTCCAATCTAAGGCTCTCCCAAGTGCCTCCACCTTAATGGATATTTGCTCTGAGACACTTTCATTCCTAAGGAATTTGAACCAGGGGACTGACTGGTGGCCGTACCACAGGTGGGGTCCTTGCTGCAGGACTGAGTTCTAACCAGCTTTATGGAAGGCCTGCCCACCTCTGTCTTGTGTGGGTAGGGGAGGAAGACAGACAGGATATATGGTGGGTGTGTGGGGGGCATTTGCCTCCTCCAAACATGCAAGTTCCCTAGTTTCTGGGTCTCCTCTCTCTTCCTATTCACCTTTGCTGGAAAACTGGCTGGGGCTTTCCTCAGCTCAGCCCTTCCTTGTAGCATCTTGTCAGACATAGTCAGCAGTGACCAGTGCATCCATCTCCCCCTGCAGCAACCCCACACTCAGATCCTCGGCTTGACTAAGCCTCCTTGTAGCTCGTGAGTTTGTGTTGATGTCTCAGCCCACGCAGACCATGACTTGCTGTCTTCAGTCCCAAATCTAAAGTCCTTCATGGACAGTGTGATTAGCCTAGCCTGCATGAAGTGACCCCTTGTTAAGTCATCCACGCAGAGGCCAGGTATTACCCTGACAAACACAGTCCCAAGTGCTCTGCCTGCAATGAGCGGAAGACAGGGAAGAGAATCTACCAGAGAAAAACGTTCTTGAAATGCAGCAAAGTCCCATCTTGTGTCCCTCGTCACTGTGCCTCTCATTCCCCCATCATGTGCACATGGGGCAGGTAGACATTTTGCCCCAAGGCTACAAGAAAGTGGGTGGGGTCACTGCTGAGTGTAGCCCCGGCAGCTAAGGCCACTGCCTGTCTTCACGCATCACAGGATGGCCTGGGGAGAATGGGGAAGGAGACACCTCCAGGTCTCTGTGATCCCTGGGAGCCCATAGCCGTCCCTGCAGTGGCATTATTAAGACCCCTGCCAGATGAAAATGGAGCTAATGAAGAAAGGGAAAGGGTGTGGAGAGGGTGGATAGGGAGGCCCTTCTACAAGAAGCAGCATGGTGGAGGAGGTGCGCCCCCAAGGGAAACGCCCTCCACCATGGCACCTGGCCTCCAGCCTCAGGAGCCCAGCCAGGGTCCTCCAAGGGGGACTTGCTCCCAGCTCCCAGCCCCAGGCCCCTCCCCCTTCCCCAGCTTTTCAGCTAATATTTATTTTTATGCTGCTATCAACTAAATTGAAGCTTAACCAAAGTCATTAATCTCTGTTTGAAATTGCCCTAAATGGGCTCCTGCTGGCAGTGCTGTGGTGCAGCCTGCCCCAGAACGGGTCTATTAATCACCACTCACAGCTGGCAAGGTGGATGGCCTCCCAGGAGGACCTTTCAGAATGAGCTGGGTGGGAGGCAGCAGGACACTCGGGCATGGCTCCAAGGAACAGCAGGAGGAGTAAGAGAAGGGTGGAGGAGGAAGGCGGGAAAACAATGCACATTAAACAAATAAAACCCAACTGCTCGCTGCATGTTTGTTTCTCCTCTGGAGCCCTTGTGGCACAGAGGTTAAGAGCTCAGCTGCCAACCAAAAGGTTGGCAGTTCAAATCCACCAGGCGCTCCTTGGAAACCCTATGGGGCAGTTCTATTCTATCCTATAGGATCGCTATGAGTTGGAATCGACTCAACAGTCAAGGGTTTGGTTTGGTTTTTTTGCTGTCCCTTCCTGGCTGCTGGCTTGGACTGTCCCCTGGCCCTCTGCTCACCCTGCCACCACGGAGTCTCAGCCACTTGTGGAGAGGGCGAAGGGTCCCTCCCAGCATGTGGATGGGCCACCCCTTTCAGTGAATGGACGGTGTGCAGCTGGGCCTGATCCTGTCCCTGGGAGGAGACCATAGCCCCAAGACAAGTTTTTCTCTGAGGTGTGTACAAGGGGCATCAGCAAAGATGTCCAAGTGCCAGTGATGTGGTGGGGCTCCTTGTACCCGGGTGAGTCTCCAGGCCTCCCAGGAAGCCCAGACCTTCACAAGGTAACCAGGCAGAAGACTGAAGGTGCTTACCAAACAGGGCATGGACAGGCTTCCCCTGGGAAGTTTAGTAAAATGCTGATTCCTTGGCCTCAACCCAACGTTCAGATTGTGGGGAGGGATCCAAGAATCTTTATTTTAACATGCACCCCATATTAGTTCCCTGTAACAACAAAAATTTGTTCTCTCACGGTGCTTTCTGGAGGTCAGATGTTCAAAATCAAGGTGTGGACAGGGCCATGCTCTCCCCAAAGCTCCAGGGGAGGATCCTTCCTGATCTTTTCCAGGCTCTGGCTCCTGGCAATCCTAGGCTTGTGGCCACATCACTCCAATCTCAGCCTCCGTCTTCAAATAGCTTTCTCCTCTTCTGTCTGTCCAATCTACCCTGTGTGCTTCTTATAAGGACATTTGTCATTGGACTTAGGGCCTATCCAGATATCTCATCTCAAGATCTTTAATGTAATTACATCTGCAAAGGCCATTTTTCCAAATAAGGTCACACTTACAGGTTCTGGGGTTAGGGTGTGGACATCTTTTTGGGGCCACCACTCAATCCAAGATCCACCCTGTGAGCCTCACCTTAAGACTCCTTATGATGGACATGTGTCCCCAGTGGGTTTATCAGCTGGAACCTAAAGCCCATGGTGTTGAAGACTTGGATGCTCAATGAGGCACGTGGGGGAGAGGTGTGTCTGAAAGTCAGGGTGACCAGGAGGATGCTGGGGTGCTGGGCATGAATGAGCCCCTTGGAGTTGGGACCAGGGCCTGAGTGGTGCTCTGGTAACTCACAGCCAGAGTGGTGCCTGCCAGGGCAGAGAGGAGCCTAGCCACAGGGAAGGAGAGTAGCAATGGCCACAGAAGCCAAGGGGCACGGGTGGGTTAGGAAGGAAGCCATAGTCAGCAGTGCAGAGCCCTCCACTGGGGATAAAGAGGAAAGGACACTCACTAGCCTATCAGTGCACCAAGACCTGCACCCTGACCGCTTGCCCCTGGGAAGAGGCCAGAAGGGGCTGCCCTAGTGCTCAGGAAGGTGGGTCCAGTGAGCAGTTCCACCTCGTCCCCAGAGGGGAGTCATGCAGTGAAGGTCCCTGCAATCTAACAAGCTCCAGGCAGGCAGCTGCCAGCAGGGCCTGCAGGAGTCATGGTCCTTGAGAGGATCTCTGAGCAGGGCTCCTGTCTCCCTTCCTGGGGCCATCTGTCCTACAAAAGTAAAGACGAGCTGGCTGAGAATTTGAGCCATGGGGTGAGCAGAGGGGTCACTTTGGCCACCAACCATGGTTGCAGCCTGCCAGTCCCTGGGGGTTAACAAATGAATTACTTATAGGACATACTAACCAGTTGTCATGAAGGCAATCCCTACTCATGGCGACCCCACGTGTGTCCGAGTGGAACTGTAAACCATAAGGTTTCACTGGCTGGTTTTTCAGAAGCAGATCACCAGACCTTTGTTCCGAGGCTGGGTGGCCTTGAGCCACCGAACTTTTGGGGAGCAGTCCATGTCCATCATATTAACCAAGGACTCCAGGGGATATACTCCTGAAGGCCAAAAGAAAAACTATAGAAAGGGACAAAAGACCCTGAGGCTTTAGGAGACTTGAGGAAGAAGTTGAGTGGTGATGTGAATGAATGTTATGAGGTAGAAAACTGCGGAGGCATAACGAAATGGCCAAATAGCAACAGGACAGAAAAAGCCCAGGAGCGAATCAAGAACTCAGACTCCCTAGGGCAGGGCTGATGTCCCCACTGAACAAACCCAGTGCGAGAAGCAGGAAATCTGCTCTGGGAGGTTTGAGCGGGAGACATCAAACATGTGAATGAAGCACTAGTTGCACCAGCCTCACCCAGCCCAGCTGTGGTGGGTGGTTCCATCCCAGGTCTCCCCGGACCAATGGTACCTGCTCCAATTCCCATGGTGGCTTCAGATCTGGGCTTCCCTCGTAACCTGGTAAAACTCCTTCCCCCCAGTCTCCTGTGGGATCAACCTTGTGGGATCCCTGAAAATACTGGATGGGATTTTTGCTGAGAAGTCCTGTGTAGGATCTGCCACGTGTGTGCCCTGGACAGCCTTTAAAAGTTGTTTTCACTATTATTTGCTTTCCTGGTTCCTCCAGCACACCACGGGGCTGCCAAACTCTCCCTTTCACCTGACTTCATCCCTCACCAAATCGTCAAGGAGCCCACATCAGGCCACGGGGAAGAAGTGGTTCTGGGGGGTGTAATCCCTCAGGATTACCTTTAAATGATGCCCAATCACAAACAGAAACCTGGCACCCCCCAACCGTTCATTCTCTCACTTCCAAGACCAATCAAGTTTTGGTTCACTGAAAACAAGGGAAGACAAAACCAAGTTAAAGCTCAGAAGCAAGGGAATGAGTGGGGAGGAGCTGACCCAAGCCATTCTTTTCCTGGAAGCCAGTCTGTTGTCATTGTTGTTGTTGCCATGGAGTCCACAGGGACCCCATGCACAACACAATGAAATGCTGTCCCATCCTGCTCCATCCTCGCCATCAGTTGTAGATCCAACCATTGTGAACCACAGGGTTTTCACTGACTGATTTTCAGAAGTAGATCACCAGAACTTCTTCCTAGTCTGTCTTGGTATGGAAGCCCTGCTGAAACCTGTTCAGCATCATAGCAACACACAAGCCTCCACTGACAGACGGGGGTGGCTGCGCATGAGGTACATTGGCTGGTTTCTGGGTCTCCAGCCTGTAAGGTTAGAATTCTGCTCTGTCCCCATGGAAGCCTGAGTAGGGATCCCATTTTAACAGTTCGTCTGAGTATTCTGGGGCAGGACCAGATCTGGGAGGCAGGGGCTCCAGCCGAGGGTACCGGCAGCTCTCCTCCATCACCCTGACCACCACAGTAGGGTGGTCACCCACTGCCCCAGTCTGGCCCCTCCAGGATGATATCTCCCTGGCTGTCAAATGCTATCGCCAAATGCCCAGCAAGGAAACAGAACTAGAGCAAAGGAATTCAATTCTCTTGCCAAGTTTTAAATAATCCCAGTGAGAAGTTCTTTACATCAATGTGCACATTTCTGCTGATTGGTCAATGTGTTTTGTCCTTGAACGTGAAGTCTGGGAAGGGAGTGCAGCAACTGACAAAGCAAAATCTCTTCTTTTTAAAGTATTTGGGGAAAAAGCATAGTATCCTTGTTTGTGGCATGGAATTAATATCTCGATAACGTTTGCTGTTGTGTATCTGTCCCTCTCAATCTAGCTATAGGAGGTGACGTCCAAATAGAGTTAATTTAATCTGCAGAAATAACCCCGCAATTGACTTTCTCGAAACTGATATTAGCTGAAATCTCTGTTCCGCTGAGCCTGCCTGTCATTAGCTATTCCCCGTGAAGGGCCTAATGTACAGCATAGAAAAATCTCCCCTGATGTTGTCAGGTTTCATAAACTCGCTCTTTTATTAAGGAATTAGCAATGTGAGTTGAGGGACTTGGTAATGTTTGGGAAGAAGGAGCCCTGGACAGTCAGGACTCTGGGGGCCAAGGCTGGGAGGGACAGCAAGGGAGATCCTAGGCCACCTGCCCATGGGGCAAGCAGGATGTGGAGCCCCAAGAGAGAAGAGAGGGAAGAGGCCAGCTCCCCAAACCATAGAAGTCCCATTGCTGAGCACAGCCCAGGTACATGTGCTGTCCCTGGGGCACAGAGGGTGCCCATGCTGCCTGTCCATCTCAACCTTGGACCTGGGCTTGGTGCTTCACCAACAAGGACACATTCGTGTCTCAAGCATGTCTCAACTTCCAACTCTGCAAGGCCCAGACACCTGTGAACATGACCTTGTTTCGCAAAAGGGTCTTTGAAGATGTTGTCAGTTAACATGAGGTCATACTGAAGTAGTTGTTGTCAGTAGCCACTGAGTTGTCTCTGACTCACAGTGACCCTATGTCCAACGGAACAAAACATTGCCTGGTTCTGTTCCATCCTCACAATGGTTATTATGTTTGAGTCCATTGTTGTAGCCACTGTGTCAATCCATCTTGTTGAGGGTCTTCCTCTTTTTGGCTGACCCTCTACCTTACTAAGCATGATGTCCTTCTCCAGGGACTGGTCCCTTTTGATAACATGTCCAAAGTATGTGAGGAAGTCTCACCATTATCACTACTAGAGGAGAGTGGATCCTAATCTCATCTGATGGTGTCCTTATAACATAGGAGAAGCGACACTGAAACACAGACAGAGGAAGGATGGTCACGTGAGATGCACCTGCGAGCCAAGGAATGCCTGAGACTACCACCAGAAATTGAGAGAGACAAGAAAAGATACTACCTATAGCCCTCAGAAAGATGTTTACCTGTGTTTTACTGACTATGCAAAGGCATTCGATT
>NW_004444005.1:11517962-11527600 GCF_000243295.1 Trichechus manatus latirostris | reverse complement strand
GGGTGGGACATTCAAAAGGTTTCAGAGCAGGACGAGTTTCTGTGTTCCACCTGGTATTGATTGCAGAGGTGTTCAGTCAGGGAAGTTTTATTAATATACGCATTATGCTTTATGTATTATGGAGCTCTGGTGGCACAGTGGTTAAGTGTTTGGCTGCTAACCAAAAGGTCAGCAGGTGGAATCCACCAGACACTCTTTAGAAACCCTACGAGGTAGTTCTACCTTGTCCTATAGAGTCACTATGTGTCAGAATCGACTTGACAGTGATGGGCAGTTTTGTTTTGTTTTTTTGGTTATGTACTATACAATGTAATGTTTTGTTCTTCAAAATAAAATACTTTAAAATGATGACGTCTAAAATTTGTCATCATAAATTCAAATAAGTTGTAAAATTGTGATTTCCATTTTGTTGTAAATATTAAAACAAAACTATTACATCATCGTTTTAAGTATTTGCAACGGAATTAAACATACAGCAATTGGTATTAGGTATCATTTGTTTCTTAAAACAGATCTGAGTAAGTTCCTGTTTTACAGTTGAAAGGGAAATTGACAATGCAGCACTTTTTATAGCTTAAACTCATGTTTCCATTTTGGTGTTGTTTTTAGGTGTCGTTGAGTTGATTCCTATTCATAGTGACCCCATGTACAACAGAACGAAACACTGCCCCGTCCTGCATCATCCTCACAATCGTTGTTATGCTTGAGCCCATTGTTGCAGCCGCTGTGTCAATCCATCTCATTAAGGGTGTTCCTCTCTTTCAATAACCCTCTGCTTTATCGAGCATAATATCCTTCTCCAGGGACTGATCCTTCCTGATAACAAGTCTAAAGTATGTGAGACGAAGTCTCACCATCCTTGCTCCTTAGAAGGAGCATTCTAGCCGTACTTCCATCAAGATAGATTTATTTGTTCTTCTGGCAGTCCACAGTATATTCAATATTCTTAGTCTTCCTCAAAATTATAGCCTGATATATTTTATGCTTTAAAGTTTTGTATTGGTCATTCTATCATAATTCCCTATCAGAGTGGGCAAAAATATGTGTGCAAATTGATATTTTTTAATTTCCAGGTGCCATTGGGCTCTCAGTGCTAAAAGAAATTTCTCCTAGGTTGAGTTATTACTATCATTATTATTAGCAATACTGGATTAAATCCACATGAATGTATTATATATTTTGATAAATACTTAGTAAACATAAAAGGTTATTTTTCTGAATGTATCTCATAAAGAGATGAATAGAACTTCTCCCCTCCTTTAATTCACATCCCCTGTCTTAGTCTCCTAGGGCAACTGTAATAAAATATCACAGAATGGGCAGATTTAAAGAACACACATCTTCTGGAGCTAGAAGTCTGAATTCAAGACATCAGCAGAGCCATGCTCTGTCTGTCTGCTCTAGGAGAAGATCCTTCCTCATATCTTTCAGCTTCTGTAGCCCTGGGCATTTCTTGGCATTCCTTGACTTGTAGACGGATCCTCACCTGCTGCCTTCCCCTGTGTGTGACTCTGCTTCTGTGTCTGTCCTTTTTTTTTTTTTTTAATAACACACCACTCCTAAGAGATTAGAATTAAGTCCCACCTTACTCCAGTGTGGCTTCTTTAATTTAGCTAATCACATCTGCAAATAAAAACTCTATTTCCCCCAACAAGGCCACCTTCACTGCTGCAGGGGTTGGGACTTGAACTTAAGTTTTTGGGGAACACAATTCAATCCATAGTGTCTCCTTAGATCTATGTGACTAATTGCTAGAACAACAGAGTGTTCAGCATCAATTTTATTCTTAATTTAATTTTTCTTTTTTAATCTAAGAACGAGAAAACATTTATCTAGATAAGATGAGAATGGAAGGAATCTTTTGATCAAATGTATGATACATTGAAATCCTTCTGAGTTGTACGCCAGATATGTGTGTGCTCCACACTGTACCCCACTGTTATAGATTGAATTAGGTTCCCCAAATGATATGTTGAAGTAGTAACTCCTGGTACCTATGAACACGACCTTGTTTGGGAATAGAGTTTTTGAAGATATTATTAGTTAACAGGAGGTCACACTGGTGTAGGATGGGTCCTAATCCAGTATTAGTGATGTCCTTATTAAAAAAAGGATAAGAGACACACACAGACAGACGGAAGGAGGCCGTCCATGTGAAGACGGAGGCAGAGATGAGTGATGCTGCAGCTCTAAATCAAGGAACGCCTGGGGCCACCGGAAACCAGAGAGACAGGAAGTCTCCTCCCCTAGAGGCTTCAGAGAGAGGAAAGCCCTGCTGACACCCTGAATCCAGGCTTGTAGCCTCCAGAACTGTTTCTATTGTTTTAAGCCAAAAAAATGAAAAATAAAAATGTTAATTGGTTACTTGTTGGAATGATAACATTTTGAATATACTGTGTTACATAAAATGTTATTCAAGTTAATTTCACCTGTTTCTTTTTATGTTCCTTGTTGTAGCTACTAGAAGAGTTAAAATTACATATGTGGATCACGTTTCTCTTCTGGGCAGTGCTAGTCTAGAATGTTACTGCTTTATTGCAGTCATCTCCTGGTTTATCTAATTGTGAAAAATTGTGTCTTCCTCTTTCAGTTTTCTTTTCATTGTCAAGTGGGCTACAAATTAAAAAGTCTTAATCCTCAATGGTACTCAATGGAAGCAAAAAAAAAGAAAGAAAGACACCAGTGATCACGCCTATAAAGATGGTGTCTCCAGATCTCTTTTATACCAAAGTACCGTGGTACTTCGCTGCAGCAGCAGTCACGGGTTCTAAGTCCTCCCATTGAAAGGCTGGTCTCTGCTCTCTTCACTTGAATCTCCTCAGGTCTGCGACTGCAACAGAGGTGGCATGATGGGACTTATGAGGCTAGGACAAAAAAGGAAGCACATGTTTTGGGGTTTATTTGGGTTTTTGTGAGGGACTTGCTATTGGAGTTGAATAACCATGCTGTGAGGAATCCCAGGTCACATAGAGAGGCTGCAGGTAGGGGTTTTGATTGACAGCCCCCGCTGAGGTCTCAGATACTCAAATCAAGCCTTCAATGACACCAGCAGGAGGCACTGTCTGACTGTCACCACGTGAAAGACCTCAACAGAAAACCATCCAGCTGAGTCCAGTCATCTGTGGGAGATAATAAAATGATTGCAGTTGTCTTAAGTCCGTACATTTTCAGGTGACTCCTTACCCAAGAATCAAAGACTGTTGTTGTTAGCTGCTGTCCAGTCAGCTCCAACTCATGGCAACCTTATGTATGAGAACAAAATTCTGCCCAGCCCTGAGACATCTTCACTGTTGTTGGTATGTTTTGAGCCCATTGTTGAGACTATTGTGTCAATTTATCTCATGGAGGGTTTCCCTCATTTTCATTGACTCTCTCTACCTTACCAACTGTCTTAGTTCTCTAGTGCTGCTATAACAAAAATACTACAAGCAAGTGGCTTTAACAAATAGAAATTTATTTTCTCACAGTTTAGAAGGCTAAAGGTCTGAGCTCAGGGTGCCAGCTGTAGGGGAAGGTTTTCTCTGTCATCTCTGGAGGAAGATCCTTGTGTCTTCTGAGCTTCTTCTCCTGAGCAATCTTCATGTCACTTGGCATATCTGTTCCCCATCTCTGTTTGTTAGCTTACTTTTAATCTCTTTTATATCTCAAAAGAGATTAACTCAAGCTACACCCTACACTAATCTTGTTGCATTAACGTAACAGAGAACCCATTCCAAGGTGGGATTATAATCACAGGCATAGGTTAGGATTTACAACACCTATTTTTTGGGGACACAGTTTAATCCATAACACTAACCATGATGTTCTTTTATAGCGATTGTTTTTCCCTGATGAGGTGTCCAAAGAAAGAGAGCTGAAGTCTTGCCATCCTTGCTTCTAAGGAGCTCTCTGGTCGTATTACTTCTAAATTGACAAGGCTGTTGGCCCCAAAATGCTCCAATGGCTAGATCATGCCAAAAACCATGTGAGGATTTGTCACCAGATATTATTAAAAATAACTATGATTTTAAAATTAAAATTAATTTATTAAACCATTAAAATAAATTATTACTAAAATTATTTTTAACATTTATTATTTATATGACACTCTCAGTTTTGCTGAAAGCAAAGAATTTTAAAACCAAAATAATTTGCAAGATTATTTGCTACAGAGTATTCAGAATTTCTTTTTTTTTTTTCCCAAAATTAACAACAAAAGTTTGAATTTTCTTTTCATTTGAAGATCACCGTTTTAGAACAGGGGTCACAAAGTAACAGTCCATGGGTCAAATCTGACCTGCAGACTAACTGTGTATGACCTGCAAGTGAATTTTGCATTTTTTAAAGGGTTGCATCAACAACAGCAAAAATATGTGCCAGAGACGTTATGTGTACTACAAAGTCTAAACTGTACTATCTGGTCCTTTAAGAAAATGTTTGTCAATCTCTGCTTTAGAAAATCCCTTACCAGGATCTTCTGGTGTTGAATTCTGTCTGTTTTTGTCTGAAAAAAGTATTTCTTCTTTTTTTCTTGAATACTAACTATAAAATTATTGGTTGACATATTTTTTCTGTTGGAGATATTTATTCTTCTGTCTGTTCTTACTTCCGTTGTTTCTGCTAATAACTCTATTATCTATATAACTGGTGTTCCTTTGGAGGTAACATATGTCTTCTTTCTCTGGCTACCTTTAAGTTCTTATTTTTGACTTTGGTATTCTTCAGATTGATTTTCTATGATGTATCTCAGTGTAGAATCCATATTTTTATACTCTTTTATTTTCAAGGTACTTCATTAATATGAAGATTCACGTCTTTCATAAATTTTAGGAAATTTTCAGCCATTATTTCTGGCTCCTGGCTCACCCCAATTTTCTCTTGTCTCATTTTCTGGAACTACAACTAAACTAAGCTAGATCTTTGGTACTTGTGTTTCATGTTCTTTCCTGATTTTCTAGGGAACTTATTCAGCTCTAGCTTCCATTCTGTCTTTAGAAAATATTAGCTATTATTATATACTATTAAAAAGTATTGAATGTAATGATATTTTTGTATGATGATATGTCGCACATGTGTAACAGTATTTTTGTACTTCTTACTCTTCCATCCATTTTATTCTTTTTCAGACATTTGTGGTGTTTTTTCAAGTATTTGAATCTGTGCTTGTGTTTGTGACACTCTATTGATGAAACTTTCAAAACAAACTTATATTCAGCATTTCACACTTTGATTACCCAATGTTTTGGTGGTCAGCTTCTGCTGTATACTGTTTATACTGGCACTAATGGTAGAGTGCTTCCTTGTGTGTTTTGTAATTGGGGATTGTGAGTTCATATTCAGTGGAGTTTTGTCTATAAGAATCCTGCAATACCTGAGTTGAGGGTGTGGTCTCCAGAAGGCACTTGCGTTTGCTACTGGCTAGTGACCCAGAGCATTGGAAATCTAAGATTACTTTTCCCTAACTTCTTGTCATTTTGGTTTTGCAAACTGTGCACGTCATGTAAATTTAAAAGCTCAGCTAATTATGGAGTATGCTTGTGGTTGTCATTTCCTTTTGCCTTTAGACTGATTTTTTTTTTTTTTCCTATTTCACTTTTTCACTGAGGTCATCCCCGTTTGAAGGCTCCTTACTTATGCAGGGGTCATTATACACTGACATCAATCCCCAGCATGACAAGCAGAAGTCCTGGTCTCCTATTCCCTTGAAGACCTTAAAAACCAAACCTCTTGGTTCCTGAGATTGGCAAATAGCCCTGAGCCACCACAGTGTCCATGGTGGGTAAGCACTTTTGCTTCCAGGCCTCTCTTCACTTTTGGTTCTTGGGGACTTGTTTTGCTTTCATTAGAGCTTAGCTAGGCATTTAAAATAATATATTCAGCATTTCTAGATTTTGTTGAAGGGTCATTTTTTTTCAGGATATCCAATTCATTCCATTGCTATAAATGGAAGCTCCCCATGATCTCGCTAAGGCCATAAAGAAACACATTTCCTCTTAACAGAGGATTGATTACCATAACAGGGATAGGGACATTCCATACTGGTCTTGAAGAAAGTCAATAGCCCATGTGTTTGCAGAGGAGGAGGATGGATACAGGAAGTAAAGCCACTCATCTAGAGTGTCACAACCCAGAGGAAACTCAGTTATTGAGCATTTACTGTGTGCCAGGCACTGCTCTAGGTGCTACAGATACAAGAGGGGAGAGGAAAATGAGCACTGTAAATAAATAACGTGTGTGTTTGATGTTGGTAAGTGCTACAACAATCATCTTTCTGTCTCCCCACTGCCACAGAAAGCCCCAGTGATAGCATTCACTGCATGGTCTTCATGAGGCCATCTGTCTGTTACACTTAGACCTGCATTTCCACAGTAGCCAGATTGCATTTTGCTCATATCTGTATTTTAGTAACCAACTCAGTATCTGACATACAGCAAGGTGTCTTAGTCAGGGTTCTCTAGAGAAACAGAACCAGTGATTATATATTTATATACATAGAGAAAGAGATTAACTTCAAGGAATTAGCTCATGAGACTGTGGCAAACTGGCAAGTTCAACATCCATAGGTCAGGCGGCAGGGTGGAGACTCCTGCAGGCTCATATCCCAAATCTGTAGGGCAGGCGATAGTAAGAGTACAGTCCAGAGAGACAGCAAGTTCTGCCAAAATATCTATTTATAGTCTGAAGGCAGAACACAGTCTAGGTAAACTCCTTTTTCGAGTGATGGACTGATTACATGATGGAAGGTGACTGACTGCACTGCACTGCATTGCATTGCATTGCATTGCATTGCATTGCATTAAATTATGGAACAGCATCTAGACTAGTGTTTGGCCAAACCACTAGAACCATAGCCTAGCTAAGTGGACACATGACAATAACCATCACTCAGTGGTTAAATTGTTTGGTGAACGAGTGTGATGGATTGCTTTTATATGGTCTTTCTCACCATGGTCTTGTAATTCTCACCAAATGATTGGGTAAGACTATGCAAATAAGGTACTCGTGGCTTACCAAGGGGATTGGAGAGCCTGTTAATAATTCAAATAAGGTTCATAGAACACTTACAGGAGTGGGAACATGCAAATAAGGTGTATAGAACCCTAACAAGGGGATTAATCAGCTTTACCATCCCGCTAG
Source organism: Trichechus manatus latirostris (assembly GCF_000243295.1). Classification (NCBI taxonomy): domain Eukaryota; kingdom Metazoa; phylum Chordata; class Mammalia; order Sirenia; family Trichechidae; genus Trichechus; species Trichechus manatus. The sequence goes on along the minus strand of NW_004444005.1, from coordinate 11,520,484 downwards.
GCTTAAAATGAGTCAATCCCAGAAACAAAGGGGGACCTCACTACCATCAAGAAAGAAGAGCCTGGAATGGAGCACATCCTTTGGACCTGGGGTCCCTGCACTAAGAACTTCCTAGACCCAGGAGACAGAAAAAGCTGTAACACCAGAGATGATAAGAAGCAACTGCAGAGAAATGGAGGCAGCGGAACCAGGAGCCTGACGTAAGAAGGCACGATCGGCTTCCCAGCCCACCAAGTAAGTAGGCTACAGAGGATGTGCCCACCCACAGAGTGAGGGAGCTGAGTGTTTTCAGGCAGGAGGCTTATTGGTGGAGTGGAGTGCCTCCTGGCACTTACAGGTGGAGATGAAAAGCTTTGTAACACTTGCCCAAGGGGCCGAGAAGCCTAGAGAGAGACCTGCCTGTGGGCATGGCTGAGAAGCTGTCCTGACAGAAAAACTGTATCCTGAGTCATTCCTGAGCCTGAATGGTAATCTGTTACTTCTCTAATAAACCTCATAATCATGAGTATGGTCTTTGAGTTCTATGATCATTGCAATGACTTATTGAACCCAGCAGAGAAGTAGAGAGTGTCATGGACAGGATGGCTGGTGTAGAAAGTTTATAGAGAGGAGATTTGTCTGACCTCCACCTCATAGGAATCAGCCTCAGGCTGATCTTGATGCTGATGATTCTCACCCCTCGTGAAGTTAGACAAGGAGGTCTGACGCTGATGCCACACTATTTTTACAGTTGGTGCCATTTTTACGAACTAGTTTGGCATGTTGGGGAGTGGGTTTTGAATTAAGGGACTTCTTTGGAACTGGATTGCACTATTCCTATCATCACAGCTCAGCACACAGCTTGGCCTCCCTCAGGCAACCTGCTTTGGTCTATAGCCATGTGACCCTGAGCCCTATCCGTCCTCATGGGGATCCTCAGGCACACTTGGAAGAACCTCAGTGGGCCATGGACTCCATTCCTGCAGCCACCAGTGCACCCCGGGCCTGGGATCAGACCACCCTCAGCCTCCACTGAACCATGCTGGCAAATTTCCAAGCACCCTCACTGACCTCACCGACCTCACCTGAGGAGAACCAGGCACAAACTCTAGGAAGTACAGGGCCATGCTGGAGGGGTGGAACCCAGGGGCTTAGAGTGAAGCAGATGATTGGAGGAAGGACCGATGCAAATTTGCCTGGGGTCTGGTATTGTCCCCAAAGCCTGGCCTGGGACAAGGGGACCTCAGCAGAACCCAGACACATTTCTTGGTGCTCAGCCCTCGCCCTTCCACCCTACAGTTCAAGTCCCCAGGGCATCTCAGGGGCTCAGGGGAGGACCCACAGTGTGAGCCAAGATCACAGAGACTGGGAGAGGTTTACCTGCTGGGTCTCGGTATACGGTCACTTTCCCTCAATGACACTCATCTGAATCAATGACATCCTCACCTGATGAAGAGCCAGCCTGACCCCTGGAACTCTTATCCCTCAACTGGTTTAGCACACACTCTTCCACCCTGTGTGCCTGGTGGTGTACCAAGTGCTTCCTGCAAGACACCTGCACCTCTGACAATCCTGGGGTGGTCATTATTGTCCCATTCTACTAATATGCAGACCAAGGCTGGGAAATATGGTACTGGGAAGGACCCATCTCCAGGGCCCCAGCTCCTCACTCCGCTCCCTCCCCACGCACCACTAGTAGAAGACATGCTGTGAGGAAGAGGAGGTGGACTGAGTGCTTGACTTTCTCACCAGAGCTGTGCTCCCCAAGCTGGGAGAGGCACAGAGTTCCGGGGCTACGGCTGTATCCAGGCAGGGCAGAGAGGCAGTGGAGGGTGGGAGGAAGCCAGCCTCCTCCCCCTGCCCAGTGTCCTCCCCCCAACTCTGAGGTCAGCAGGAAGGCCAACGGGGACAGGAGACCCAGGCGGGCCTGGGTGTAGGTGGCCATCTGCAGGAGGTCCTGGAATGAAGAGTGGGTAATGGCGTCGGGTGTAGAGGAAACCGTTGCCTGAGCGATGCAAAGCTGGGCTAAACAGCCTCCCAGGAGCCATCCAGCTTCAGCAACAAGCAGGATGAAGGCAAAGAAAAATTCCCCGGCCCTCTGCCTCTGCCTTAGGCTGCATTGAGCAGAGATCCAGCTCTCCCTGGATACCTCCAGGAAATAACAAAGATAGATATTAAGGAAAACAAATCTACCCTTCTAATTCCTCCATGCTCTTAAAGAGACTCCAAGGGCAAGTTCTCGCTCCACATTAAATAATTCCCTCACACACTGAAACACAGCAGTCGATGTGCGTCCAAAGGCTGGGAGAGAGCACATGAGATCACTGTAGAGGCCAGTGGGCTGGAAGCTCTGTTCTTCTGCAGGATCCCCGGTTTCCAGGTGCTCCACCAATGCCAGCCCATCCTCAGCTGCAGGCCCCAAGTAGGGGTAACTGTCTAAGCAAACCCATCTCAGCTGACCCATCAGCCCTTCCTTTGATGTCAGCACCCAGCTGTGGGGAACATGTTCACTTTACCCATTAATCTCTAGGAGCGTAGGCTGG
>NW_004444005.1:11505076-11516789 GCF_000243295.1 Trichechus manatus latirostris | reverse complement strand
CCTTCCACTTCTCCATAACACAAATCATTGCCCAGCCCTGTTCTGTTATTAGGAGTACCTGCGTGTCATGGATTGAAGTGTGTCCCTTGAAAATATGTGTCAACTTGGCTAGGCCATGATTCCCAGTATTGTGTGATTGTCCACCATTTTGTCATCTGATGCGATTTTCCTATGTGTTGTAAATCCTACCGCTGTGATGTTAATGAGGCAGGATTAGAGGCAGTTATGTTAATGAGGCAGAACCCAATCTGCAAGATTAGATTGTGTTATAAGCCAATCTCTTGAGATATAAAAGAGATAAGTGAGCACAGAAACATGGGGACATCATACCACCAAGAAACAAGAGCCAGGAGAATAGAGTGTCCTTTGGACCCAGGGTCCCTGTGCTGAGAAGCTCCTCAACCAGGGGAAGATTGATGACAAGGATCTTCCCCCAGAGCCAACAGAGAAAAATAGCCTTTCCCTGGAGCTGGCACCCTGAATTCGGACTTCTAGCCCCCTGGACTGTGAGAGAATAAATTTCTCTTCGTTAAAGCCATCCACTTGTGATATTTCTGTTATAGCAGCACTGGATAACTAAGACACTGGGTATAGGGCTGCTATGTGTCAGAATTGACTCGATGGCATTTGTTTGTTTGTTTTGTTTTGTTTAGGTGGTACAAATGATGAACACGCTCAGATGCTAACAAAAGGTTGGTGGTGCAAGTCCACCCAGAGGCTCCTCAGAAGAAAGGTCTGGCAATCTACTTCTGAAAAATCAGCCGTTGAAAACCTTATGGAGCACAGTTCTACTCTGACACACATGGGGTCTCCATGAGTCGGGGTTACTCAAAAGCCACTGATTTGGCCCTATTAGTTACTTGTCCATTTCCCTGTTTGTCCACACTTTCCCCTCCAGGCCATCGGCTGCATGAACGCAGGGATGTGCCTGTCACTTCACCACGGTCCACAGACCCTGCACGGTCCTGCCTAATCATTGTCCATCTCTGAGCTGAGTGTCTCCTGAGCACCAGGCATCAAGTCCCAGGGGGTACACCATGTCACTTGATAGCCTGCAAGACTGAGCTAGATCCTCCCTCCAACCAGCTGGTGAGGGCCTCATGGGGTCACAAAGCCAGCCCCCAGCACAGCCTGGTCTTTGCCACAAAGTGAGCTAAGACTGGAACCCAGCAGGTCCACCTGCCTTAAAGTAGCAGGGACCCTGGGTGGCGAAGCTGAAAAGCTGTGCAGTCCATGGCTGCCACGATTTCAATGGCACATCTGTCTTCAAGTCACTGTGCCGATAGGCAGCTTCCTGCCACCATGCTCCATAATGTAAACCCCGCGCAGGAATGCAAACACAGCGCCAAACTAATTGCTCTGTGAAATCTGTACCCTTTCCTGACACGCATTTCACCCACTCAACTAATCATTAACTGGAGGTTGGCTGCATGGAGATAATATTTCTAATACGTAATGCAATTTACAGAGTATAAAGAGTGCTTACAATACAGGGCTGTTACGGGAGGCCGCTGACCTGTATGGAAATGGATGAAGGAAGCTGCCTCCATAGCTCCCCCGAGCAGGGCCCGACTTGCCAGCCGTCTCTGTGGGCTGTGTTCGTCTATGCAGGAGACGTATTTGCAAATCAAGGAGAAAGAAAAATCAATGCATTTGCATCTTTTCTCTCTCAAAAACCCATTAGATGTACTTTATTTAATGCGAGATGTGTTTGTTGTCCATCACTTAGGGAAATGTGTAAGTGTCAGGACTTACCAATAATTTTAATCTCCTAAAAGCACATGTTTATGCTAATTTTTAATTACAATTAGTGCCTACATCAGCTGTTAGCTTTGGTGACCAGCTTAATGATCTGCAGTGTCACTGCTCGGATGTGAAACCCAAGGGGGAAGGCAGGGGCAGATAGTGATTTGGACCCCACATGAAATAAGGTCACCCCCCCAACCCTTGTAGCTCAGGCACTTGTGGGGACGCTTGTGCCTAAAAGCCAGTGTAGCCCCACTCCTGGCACTGAGCACTGCTCTATCTCTCCTCCACACAGCTTCCCAGCCCTCGTACCTGCCTGCACAGGTGAGCCTTTCAGGAGCTCTCCTTCCGCTCCTGTAACCCAAACACAGAAGCAGGGCCGACTGTGATGCTGACTTTGCAGCTGACACTTGGCCTCATCTTCAGTCTTTGGCTGGGCCATGAGCCGCTTTGTTCTGGTTCTCTGGGGCATAGGGCCCTCAAGGGAAACCCCAAGGATCGTAATCTTCACCTGGGCTGGGGCCGATGAAATGGTACCCACAGTACGAGGCTGCATTCTTACTCCACCCAGCAGCATCTTCAGCCCAGAGTTGAGATGGCTGGAAGATTGCAGTCAGCCCCAACCTTCATGAGAAAAAAATCACAGAAACCCCGTCTATGCCTAGCCCCTCAGGAGGTCGCTTGAAGCCCCAGACATTGAGAACTTTGAGGGTTTCTAGAAACTTTACGTGGTTGATTGGCTTTACAAATGACTCTCAGACCTCTTGTTGAGAATAAAGAGTCAGACCCTGCAAGCTCTAACAAAAAGGACTTTTAAGAATCTTTTTCCCAGAACAGAATGTCTTACTCAAACTAGAGGGAGTTCTGTCTTGGGAAGAGGTTACGGATCCAATAAGATACATTTAAAAACATATTTTTAAGAGAAAGTGTCACCAGCTGAACTAGGAGGGAAGAGACCGTTCAGAATGAAAAGAAGCCAGCAGGCCTCCATCTGGTGTGGGCAGGAAGCAGCCAAGGACACTACTCAGCTGCAACACAGGACATTTTTTAGAGAAAGGAAGGAGGTCCCTGTGGTTGGAGCCCAGAAGACAGGGATAGAGCCAAGAGTTGAAGGTCGCAGTGGATTAAAGCAGGGTCAATAAGCTTCCTCTTGCAGGGCCAGAGAGTCAATGCGTCAGGCCTTGTGGTCACAGGGCCTCTGTTAAAGCTATTAACTCTGCCATTGTAGCTCAAAGCAGCCAGGGACAGTTCATAAGTGAGCAAGTGTTGCTGTATTCTAATTAAGCTTTATTTACAAAGCAGGCAGCAGACTGGGTATGGCCCAAGGGCCATAGTTTGCCAACCCCTGGATTAGGGAAAAACTCCACGAGAACAGAAATGTCCCTTAATCTGGAACTCTTTCCTCCCCCAGAGTCAGGGCTGATGCCTGGCGCCTGATGGGATTTCAGAACTGCTATGAACCAGTGGATTCTCTACTCCTTCTGGGTTCTTCTTTTGTAACTGGAGTGCTGATTGCATTTATCCTGTGCTTCCCTTGTCTCTGTATGTTGGGTGTGGGGCCTCCAAGTCAAGAGAAGCCATAGGGTACTGCAGGTCTCAGTTACCTGGTGCTGCTGGAACACAAATACCACACGTCCATCAGTGGCTTTCAAGAAGAGAGATTTACTGTCTCACAGTTCTGGAGGCTAAGGTCCATGTCTGGGTCTTGGTGATGCTGATGCCTTCCTTGGTGGTAGCTCCGGTCATTTCTTCATTCCTTCGCTTTTAGATGATTCTCACATGGCATCTGTCTTCCCTCCTGTTTGTGTCTCTGTGTCTATTCTGGTCTTTTTATAGCTCAGAAGGGGTTAGGTTTAGGGCCCACCCTACCCTGGTGTGTCCCCATTACCATAACAAAAGAAAACCTATTTCACATCCACAGGAACAAGGGCTAGAAATTTGACACAGAATATGGGGGGATACAATTCCATCTGTAACCCTGGACTTGAAGCTGATGCATAATTGGATGAGACTTTGGGTTCTCAGGTCAAGGTGAGATGTTCACTGTCACTTTGACAGGTAAAAGGGACATGAATGATTGTGTTCAGATGGTGGACTGTGGCAGATCATCTTTATTAACCTCCCCCTACATTGTACATGCATGCCCAAACTGCTCCTTTCACTGAGGGGCGGGGTTCATTTCTTCTCCCCTTCAACCAGGATTGGACATGTGACTCACTGGGACCATCAGGATGTTGCACGTGGGGCTGTGCCAGTTCTGGAAGGAGGCTATGACAAGCTAGGCACTGTGCTCTCTTGGACCCCAGCCACCGTGGCCTAGGAAGCTTGTCTGGATCATTGGTAGACAGAGGCCATGTGGAGGGAAACCGAGTCCTCCCCTTCCCTCAGCTGATGGGCAGCTGCAGAGCGTCCAGCACAGGGTGAGGCCGTCTTGGACTTCCCAGTGCAGTTGCCAACAGAATGCAGTCACAGAATGGAGGCCGGTGAGACCAGCAGAAGAACGGCCCAGCCAACCCACAGGATTGCTACAACTGATGAACCACTGTTGCTTTAAGCCACAAAGTCTGGAGGTGATTTGATGCTGCCCAGCCATAAAGGACTGAGTCGCCTTGCAATCTCCCTCTGTCTGGGTCTTTTTTCCCTCTTCGCAGATGCCTGCAGGCATTTGCAGGGAAACCTGTAAACTGGAAGACTCTGGTCTTCTGGGATTTGGCTTTCAGGACTAGAAGGTGGGGAACCTAGGGATCTGACCCCACCCCTCAGCTTGGGGTGGGGTGTGTGGGTGGGGATGGTGCTGGGGCTTTGGGGTGGGGCACCTGGGTGCCATGGGCAGGAGGGCAGGAGAAGCCAAAGAGAGCTGGGGACAGCTCGGGCCCTGGGGAGAGCCAGCCTCATCTGCCAGCAACCACACCACCCGGTGCCCAGCTAGAGTCTCTCACTCTTCCGCCAATATTCCCTTCAATATCTGCAGTTCCCCTTCATAATGGAAGCCGACAGAATGCAAATGAGTTTCTAAAGGAACCAGCAGAAGTGGCAATTTTTCTCATTTAATCTTCAGATGAACTGTCTGTCTTCCAGCACAGAGTCTCATTAGAATTCACAGACTAATTTTGTCCATCAACTTGAGATTATTGGTTTAAGTAAGGTTTGGGGGGGCCCTCCGAAAGAGACTGGCTCATGCAGAGCCTGAGGTGCAGATTCGAGCTGTCGGAGACAAGCTTGGCTCAAGGCCCCTTACACAACTGGAGGCCTCTTGTGCACGGCCCCCAACAACAGCAGAGGGAACCAGAGTTGGGGCTTAAGGGTCCCATGAGTTCCATGGTCTAAAGACACACAGGACAAACTGTCTGAACCCAGAGACATTTGGGGTCCAGGCTACCAACTTGACTTTTCCTACTAAGGAGAGGAGCTTTCAATCCTCCAGCTTTCTAATAAGTTTTTACTGCTTATATTATTTTCCTATCAGGAAGGAGGTCAGATGTCCAAAGTCAAGGCATCAGCTCTGGAGAAGAGTCTGTTCCTTGTCTCTCTCTTAGCTGCCAGCATTCCTCAGCTTGTGGCTTCATCACTCCAATCTCTGTCCCATCATCACGTGGCTGTCATCCTTCTGTGTGCTTCTCTGTGTCTTTCCTCTTCTTCTAAAGAGGCCAGTCACTGGATTTAGAGCCCATGCTAATCCAGTATGATCTCTTTTCCAAATGAGGTCACATTCTGATGTTTCAGGCAGACAAGGGTACTTGGGGGACTCTCGCCAACCCACTGCACCGCTCAATACCCAGTGTCTCCTAAGAACTATCAAAGGCAGGGTTTGTAGAGCAATCAATGAAAGTCAAGGCCCTGAGGTCCTTTCTCCCCAGGGGCCCACATGTCCTTGGGAGCAACGGCAGACCCTCCAGAGTGCCCATGAGCTGAGAAGGGAGGGACAGCACTGAAGATCAAGCAGTTGCAGTGTGTTGAATGCTTACTGATCAGCTTGCATTAAGCATTTCACCTCCATTATCTCATTCTGGTCTTCACAAAAACACTTTAAAAGATGCTGTTAACTCCATTTTATAGAGTAGGAAGCACACACTCAGAAAGAAGTGCAAACCAAGGGTATATGGCAATTGAGTGACTGAGGTGGGACTGTAACCCTGGTCTGTTGTTGTTGTTAGTTGCTCTTCATACAGCTCCAACTCATGGAGACCTTAAGTACAATAGAAAAAAATTTGCCCAGTCCTGCACCATCCTCAGGATCGTTGGTATGTTTGAGTCCATTGCTGTGGCTATTGTGTCACTCCATCAAGCGGAGGGTTTCCCTCATTACATTGGCCCTCTACTTTACCAAACAGGATACTCATCACCTATCTGTCAATCTGTTACACTGTTGGCTTGTGTGTTGCTGTGATGCTGGAAACTACGCCACCAGTATTTCAAATACCAGCAGGGTCACCCATGGTGGACAAGTTTCAGAGGAACTTCTAGACTAAGATGGACTAGGAAGAAAGGCCTGTGATCTACTCCTGAAAACCAGCCAATGAAAACTATATGGATAATAACAGAAGTCTTTGTTGTTGTTAGGTGCCATGGAGTCAGTTCTGACTCATAGTGACCCAACATATAACAGAACGAAACATTGCCTAGTCCTGTGCCATTCTCACAATCGTTGTTATGTTTGAGTCCATAGTTGCAGCCACTGTGCCAATCTATCCCATTGAGGGTATTCCTCTTTTTCGCTGACCCTCTACATTACCAAGCATGATGTCCTTCTCCAGGCACCGGCCCCTCCTGATAACATGTCCAAAGTACGTGAGACAAGTATCCCCATTCTTGTTTTTCAGGAGCATTCTGGCTGTACTTCTTCCAAGACAGACTTGTTCATTCTTCTGACTGTCCATGGTATATTCAATATTCTTTGCCAACACCATAATTCAAAGGCATAAATTCTTCTTCAGTCTTCTTTATTCATTGTCTACCTTTGCATGCATATGAGACAATTGAAAATACCATGGCTTCGGTCAGGTGCACTTTTAGTCCTTAAAGTGACAGCTCTGCTTTTTAACACTTTAAAGGGATCTTTTGCAGAACATTCGCCCAATGCAATGGGTCTTTTTATTTCACAAGTGCTGCTTCCATGGGCTTTGATTGTGAATCCAAGTAAAATGAAATACGTGACAACTTCAATCTTTTCTCCATTTATCATGATGTTGCTTACTGGTCCAGTCTACTCACCCTATAAAATCTGGATACTTGGTCTCAATGGTGAACGCCTTAGTAATGACTTCAAGTAGTCAATGCTGTGGAGCTGCAGGGAGGGTATGATCAGGAGAAGCCGAGCTGATCTGCAAAGCCTCACCTCAGGCAAGAGGCTGAAGCTGGTTTTGGAAGACAAGCAGGTCTGAATGGGCAATCAGTGAGGTGGAAACTGATGGTGTGGAATTGGGGTCAGTGTGTGGTGCTCCGAGGAGCTAAGCTCACACACCACAGTGAGGGAGGTCCACCCCAGACACAACCACACCCCGGCAATAAACCCCTGGCCCCATTCTTTCCCCACCACTTATACCAGGGTCTGTTCTCCATTTGTAAATCCAGCAAATAGTTTGCACCTGCACCAAGACACATGTGCACATGCCAGTTTGTAGGCAAAACGTGACACTGGATAGATATCTCCCCACCTGAACAGGTGTAGAGAATAATCAGCATGGGGTTAGCAAAAATATACTGAGATCTAAGGAAAGCGAACATAATTGAAAAGACTCAGACAGTTGTGCACTGGGGCAAGCAGAGTTGAATTTCAGAAAACTGGTGGACTCCATGATAAATGATAGCAGTTACTGAGTGCTTTGTATGTGCCTGAGACTGTCCACTATTGAAGAACTCATCTCATTTAATCTTTGCAATCACTTTAGGGGAAATGTATTAGCTCAATTTTACAAATAGAGAAGCTAAGTCACAGAAAGTTCAAGAAGGCTGTCCAATGTTACATAGTCAAGCAATGTTTGCACCAAGATAGAACTCAAGCAATCTCACTGTAAACCCACATGCTTACCTACTCTTCTAACCTGCTCTTCAGTAGAATTCAAGACGATGACAGAACCTATGAAACATTGCAGAAAGCCAGCCAACAAGATAAAATGGCAAGAACTTTCATTTTCATGACTATGGACAACCCAAATAATCTGAAAATTGCCCCACTACAAACCCCTAGGGACAATGGACAAATATAACAACAACAACAACAGAAATAAAGGCACTGCTCGTTGGGCAGAGATCATGGTAGCAGTGCAATTTATTAATTGCTCCCAAATTACCTATGAAACAGGTCTAAACGGACAGCCCTCTGGGAGGATGGATCAATGAGGTGGAAACTGATAGCACGGAGCCGGGGTCAGTGTGTGATGCTCCAAGGAGCTGAGAAACCTCTTGAACAATCTCTTTAATAAAATGGCTTGGCCAGGTATTCCTATTAATCTCAGAACGTGGGTGGTAGGGGCCACCACGCAGACAACAGTGGGACCACCTGGAACCCCAGGAATCAATGACTGCATGGTGATGAGGGGTTGGAGTATCTTGGAGTTCCACAAAATACAGAAAGACCAACAGATGCTCATCACAATAACAGCACCCACTCAGAGTGGGTACTTGAATGAGGGGACCCGAAAGAATTGGTGAAAACAGGAGAGAACTCTATGGTCATTGACCCTAAGTTTTAGGTGATTGCAAAAGAATGTGGGTACCCATGGGTAGATCACAAGGTACTGGGGTATCCAGGGCCTTCAAGGATACTAAGAACTCCCAATTAAATTCCCTTCCAGAAGCTCAGACTCCCACTCTGAGAATATATTCTGGGAGTAGACTTCAAATTGCAAGGCTGGAAATACCATGGTATCTTAGCTTCCTACTGCTGCTGTAACAAAAAACACACAAGTGGGTCATTTTAAAGAACAAAACTTTATTTTCTCACAGTTCAGGAGGCTAAAAGCCCAAATCAGGGTGTGGTTCTAGAGGAGGATCCTTCCTTGTGGGTAGCCCCCATGATGTTCTTGGTGTTCCTTGGAGTATCTTGGAGTTCCTTGGCATTCATTGACTTTCCTTGGTCTCTGTTTTTTCACTGTGTGTGTCTCTGTGTCTATTCTGCTCTTTTTATAACTCGGAAGTCATTAGGTTTAGGACCCAACATACGCTGTGTGATGGTTAATGTTACGTGTCAGCTTGGTTAGGCTATGATTCTCAGTGGCTTGTATGTATTCACCTTCCATTTTGTGATCACATGTAAGCAGCCAATCAGTTGAAAGGGGAGTTTCCTTGGGTGTGGGGCCACCTCCAGTATATAAATGGATGTTGTGGCAAAGCTTATTCCCTGCACTCTTCTTGTTACCTGACCTCTAGCTCTCAGGAGATAAGCCTGCAAAAGACTCTGGCCTGCTGTCTGACCTGCAGCCTTTGGGTTTGTCAGCCCCTGCAACCCCATGAGCCAGCAGAGGCCTCCAGCCTGCTGCCTGACCTGCAGATTTTGGGTTTGTCGGTTCCTACAACCACGTGAGCCAGCAGAGGTCTTTAGCCTGTCATCTGACTCATGATTTGGGTCTTGCCAAACCCCACAATTGCGCTAAGCATTTCCTCAAAATTCCGTGAGCGCTTTCCTTCAAGTAAACTTCTGTCTATATAGCTATATACACTTCAATGATTTTGCTCTTCTAGAGAACCCACACAAAGACACACTGGTGTGACCTTATTAACATAACAAAGGAAAACACCTTATTTACAAACAGGGTCATATTTACAGGTACAGGAGTTAGCATTTCAACACATGGGAAGACAGAGAGGAGACTAAGATGCTAGGGGTGGTGTACTGAGCCAACAGCCCTTAGGATTGCAGTGGTGGCTCTACAAAGCTTCTTGATAATAACAGAGGATAATCCCTTGAGTGGTGAAGCTCGGAAACTGCCCTGGCCCACCTTCTCTCATAGTATTGCCCCTAAAATACTGGAAAATTGATCCCATTTGAAAGTGAGCAAGAAAAATGCACTGTGAGAAATCTCATCCAAAGACAGTTTTGTGAAAATAAAAAAGTAAAAATGAACTGAATAATGTGCCAATTATGATCACACACTGGAAAATATGTCCTCTGAGCAGATGCAATGAAGAACTTAATATTATAAATGAGTTAACGGAAATTAAAGAAATGATAGACTCAGAAAGAACACAATAAATAAGAAATAGGAGAGCTCAAAAATGGGATCACTAAACAGTAGGGGACATAAAAAAGAGAGTGAAGAGCTCAGAAAATATTTTACAAGAAAAAAATCATCATTTCAAGAATAAGTGTTCAATGGATACATATATAAGAGCAAATGGACGCAATAGAGAGCCCAGTCACAGAGATAGGAAAGAGATGGGGAAAATAAAAAAAAAAAAAGACTCTACAGGAAATTAAAAACATAGGATAAAACCAATAAAGATCTGAAGTATGCATAAATGGAATCCCCCAAAACCAGGGGGAAAGCAATGGAAGAAATACTAACTGTCGTCTATTCTCATAAAACTGTTAAAATTTAAAGATAAGGAAGAAATATGTTGGGGCAATGTGGGCAAAAAGATCAAGCATATTTATAAGTAGAGTGACCATAAAGTTTATCCAAATGAGAACTTCTGAGAACACAAGACAGCACAGTGTACGTACACTGAGACAATACGTATAAGCCAGGATTGCCCTGGGCAAATGAGGGACTACAGTTCCCATAAATGCAAGAAAAAGAAAACAAGCTTGTCATCAGATGTCTGAAAAGCAAACTTGGTACCAGAAGACAATGGAAAATTGGCTGTATTTAACCATAGTACTAATATCAAATGAAAAAAATGTATAGGTGACAGTGAAGCATAACGTCGTTATATGCTGTGACCACGTAATTATAACTAATACCATTGAGGGAAGAAGGAGGATAGATGGGAAGGGGAATGAGCTTACTGGTTGTCTCAGAGGTGTTCATTGGGAGTAGAAAGACATTATTTAAATGTTGAAGAAAAGGGTGGGAAGACAGAAGAGCTTGCAAGCTGATTTCATTACTCTCCTTATAGAAAGGAGTCCTGGTGATACAACAGTTAAGCACTTGGCTGCTAACTGAAAGGTTGGAGGTTCGAACTCACTCAATGGCTCCACAAGAGAAAGACCCGGTGATCTGCTCCTGTAACCTTTACAGCCTAGAAAACCCTATGGGGGCAGTTCTACTGTGTCATATGGGATCCCTATGAGTCGGAATTGATGGCACATCAACAACCTTATAGAAACCAATACTCAGTATATCCATAAATGAGAAGACAAAAGGGAAAGAATTATTAAGATAAACGTATTAGAACAAGTATATACGTCTTCCTGTTGTTAGGTGCTTTCGATTCCGACTCATAGCGACCCTATGTATAACAGAACAAAACACTGTCCAGTCCTGAGCCATCCTCACGATCATTGTTATGCTTGAGCCCACTGTTGCTGCGACTGTGTCAATCCGTCTCCTTGAGAGTCTTCCTGTTTTTTGCTGACCCTCTACCTTACCAAGCATGATGTCCTTCTCCAGGGATTGATCCCTCCTGACAACATGTCCAAAGTATGTGAGACGTAGTCTCACCATCCTTGCTTCCAAGGAGTATTCTGGTTGCACTTCTTCCAACACAGATTGGTTCATTCTTCTGGCAGTCCATGGTATATTCAGTATTCTTCTCCAACACAATTCAAAGGCATCAACTCCTCTTCTGTCTTCCTTTTTCATCGTCCAGCTTTCACATGCATATGAGGCAATTGAAAACCTCATGGCTTGGGTAAGGCTTACCTTAGTCTTCAAGGTGATATCTTTGCTTTTCAACACTTTAAAGAGGTCTTTTGCAGCCGATTGCCCAGTGCAATGCATCTTTTGATTTCTTGACTACTGCTTCCATGGGTGTTGATTGTGGATCCAAGCAAAATAAAATCCTTGACAACTTCCATCTTTTCTCT
>NW_004444005.1:11487173-11504976 GCF_000243295.1 Trichechus manatus latirostris | reverse complement strand
GCATCCTTTGATTTCTTGACTGCTGCTTCCATGAGAGTTGACTGTGGATCCAAGTAGAACGAAATCCTTGACAACTTCAGTCTTTTCTCCATTTATCATGATGTTGCTTATTGATCCAGTTGTGAGGATTTTTGTTTTCTTTATGTTGAGGTGTAATCCATACTGAAGGCTGTGGTCTTTGATCTTCATCAGTAAGTGCTTTAAGTTCTTTTCACTTTCAGCAAGCAAGGTTATGTCATCTGCATAACACAGGTTGTTAATGAAACTTCCTCCAATGCTGATGCCATGTTCTTCTCATATAGTCCAGCTTCTAGGATTATTTGCTCAGTATGCAGATTGAATAGGTATGGTGACAGGATACAACCCTGACACACACGTATCCTGACTTTAAACCATGCAGTATCCCATTGTTCTGTTCAAATGACTGCCCCTTGATCTATGTACAGGTTCCTCATCAGCACAATGAAGTGTTCTGGAATTCCCATTCTTTGCAATGTTATCCACAGTTTGTTATGATGCACACAATTGAATGCCTTTGCATAGTCAATAAAACACACGTAAACATATTTCTGGTATTCTCTGCTTTCAGCTGGGATCCATCTGACATCAGCAATGATATCCCTGTTTCTGCATCCTCTTCTGAATCCAGCTTGAATTTCTGGTAGTTCTCTGTAGATATACTGCTGCAGCTGCTTTTGAATGGTCTTCCGCAAAATTTTACTTGCGTGTGATATTAATGATATTGTTTGATAATTTCCACATTTGGTTGCGTCCCCTTTCTTGGGACTAGGCATAAATATGGATCTCTTCCAGTCGGTTGGCCAGGTAGTTGTCTTCCAAATGTCTTGATATAGACGAGTGAGTACTTCCACTGCTGCATCTGTTTGTTGAAACAGCTTAATTGGTATTCTGTCAATTCCCGGAGGCTTTTTTTTCACCAATGCCTTCAGTGCAGCTTGGACTTCTTCCTTCAGTACCATCAGTTCCTGATCATATGCTACCTCCCAAAATCGTTGAACATCGACCAATTCTTTTTGGTACGGTGACTCTGCATATTCCTTCCATTTCTTTTGATGCTTCCTGCATCATTTAATATTTTCCCCGTAGAATCCTTCAATATTGCAAATTGAGGCTCAAATTTCTTCTTTAGTTCTTTCAGCTTGAGAAATGCTGAGTATGTTCTTTTCTGTTGGTATTCTATCTCCAGGTCTTTGCACATGTCATTACAATTCTTAACTTTGTCTTCTGGAGCCTCCCTTTGAAATCTGTTCAGCTCTTTGACTTCATTGTTTCTACCTTTTGCTTTAACTACTCAAAGTTCAAGAGCAAGTTTCAGAGTCTCTTCTGACATTCATTTTGGCCTTTTCTTTCTTTCCTGTCTTTTTAATTACCCCTTTCTTTCTTCACATATGATGTCCTTGATGTCATTTCACAACTTGTCTGATCTTTGGTCATTAGTGTTCCACAAGTCAAGTATATTCTTGAGATGGTATCTAAATTCAGGTGGGATATAGTTTAAGTCATACTTTGGCTCTTGTGGACTTGTTCTCATTTTCTTCAGTTTCAACTTGAACTTGCATAAGAGGAAGTGATGGTCTGTTCCACAGTCAGCCCCTGGCCTTGTTCTAACTGATGATATTGAGCTTCTCCATCTTCTTTTTCCACAGATGTAGTCAATTTGATTCCTGCGTATTCCATCTGGCGAGGTCCATGTGTATAGTTACCGTTTATGTTGCTGAAAAAAAGGTATTTGCAATGAAGTAGTCGTTGGTCTTGCAAAATTCTACCGTGCGATCTCTAACATCATTTCTATCACCAAGGCCACATTTTCCAACTACCAATCCTTCGTTTCCAACTTTCACATGCCGAACTCCAGTAATTATCAATGCATCCTGATTGCATGTTTATCGATTTCAGACTACAGAAGTTGGTAAAAATCTTCAATTTTTTTTTGTAAGGGAAAAAAATTCAGATTTATTCTCCAACAGACAGCATCAGCAGGTACAACTACAGAGGTTTCTCCGTAGATCATACATTCACAAGTCATTATTAGCTTGACAGCCTCTGGTGTGTTCTCTGTAACAATATTCACTTCAATATAAAGAGGTGCTATTATTGTGGTCTCTTACAGTTCCAGAAGGAAAGGCATAACTAGGCAAAACAAAAGCAAAACTTTTTTTGATTCTAAAAGGTCAAGTGCAATAACTACAGAGGCAAGGTTTTGGTAACAGTCTTGATCCACATTTCAGTGTGTGGGCCTTCTACATTGAGGAGAAAGATTTCTCTGCCCAGAAGTTAAGGTCTTTCTTCCTCCTCATTAAACCATTAGAGCAACGTTTCATGATTCACTTAATATTATTACATGTACAAAAGGGGATTTTAAAAAAAACTACAAAAACATCTTGAATGTCCAACTGCTCCCACTAATACATCAACTCTGAGGTTTAAGACAGGGCCTGGGAAAAGTTCAGGGGTCATAAAAGTAGGAGAATAGAGACTATGGCTACAAAAATAAAAAATGAATGAGGTAGATAAAGTTTTCATACCCAGAACTTGCCTTTTCCAACCTTGCAGCCTACATGCTGTACTCAAAAGAAAAAAACTCTTCATAATTAGTTGGCATAAGTCACCAAGGAAATTAAAAAAAAAAAAAAAATGAGTATGTGAACCTATAATAATAAATAGACCTTCCAAGGAGAGTTTCATTTCAAGAATGAAAACCTGGCTCTCCAACAGAGTAGAGTAGGCCCCGGAGAGCTACATTAAGTCACCTGAGATCTCCTGTCCAGACACCCACCTGTTCTTGTGTTCAGGAAGATGAAGTCATCCAGAACGCATGAGGAATACAGTGGCACTCTTGGGGCTCCAAATGAACTGTATTTAAATAAGCAGTAAATACACATCAAACTCCTTAAAGACTAAGATAAGTCATTTGAAAATTGTCCGCCATGGGTGACCCTGCTGGTATTTGAATACCTGTGGCATAGCTTCCAGCATCACAGTAACCGGAAAGCCTCCACAGTATGACACAAACTAACAGACACATGGGGGGTACATCTTCCTAAGCACCAGATATATACCAAAAACTTATATTTAAAAGAATAAACAGAAGAAAGACATATGAGAGAAAACTGAGATCAAACCAACATACAGGTCAATCAGCGTACAAAAATACGCTTAACTCTCCCTGTAAAAGACAAAGATAGCTAGGTTAGCAAAGATAAACCTAATTCTATGATACACATACAAAACATACCTAAAACAAAGAGATTAAAAAGATAAAACTATAACTATGAACAAAGATATACTAAGAAAGTATAACTACAAAGAAAAAAGAGTCACATGACAGAAATAGGGTAAGATGTAATTCAGACCAAAAAGTATTTTAGAAGGCAGAGGCAGACACGTTAGAAGGCTTGTTGCTGTTGTTACTTGCGGTGGAGTTGGCTCCAACTCATGGTGATCTTACGTTTTGCTGGGTCCTGTGCCATCTTCGTGATTGTTGGTTGTTTGAGTTCATTGTTGTGACTATTGTGTCGATGCATTTCTTTGAGGATTTCTCTCATTTTTGTTGGCATTATAAGGCTAAAGGCCAGAATTCACAGTAAAATTGTAACATTTTTAATATCTGTACACTCAGTAACATCAAAAATGTTGATAAATTAGAAACCACAAAACATGCAGGAGAAGTAGTAAAATATGCCCGATAGTAGGAGAAACAGATTAAATATACAAAACACTAGGTAGCATATAAAAGACCTAAACAGCACACAGATATCATAGATATATTTTGAATTGTAAACTGTAAACTGTTTTATTAAGTGCACATGGTACATTCATAAACACTGACAACATTATTCGGTCATGATGAAACAATCTTTTGACCGTGTTGTAATTATTCATTAAAGAAGGGAATCTAAAACAAAATCATGAAACAGCTGCTAAATAGCAATAATAAAGAAAAAACAAGATGACTAAGGAAAACCCAAATACCAGATATATGGGACACAGCTAAAGCCGTGCTCTGAGGGAAATTCACACTCATAAATATTTTTATGGATAGTCACAAAATAAACGTTCGATTAAAAATAGAGAAAGACATCCACAAAATCTTGGAAAGAAACAGAAGTAATTAATAAAGATAAATAATAATAATAACATAACACCATAGAATGAATACATTAATCAAGTAGATGGTTCTTTGGGAAAAGACAAACCCAGCACAACTTAAGTTTTTGTCCGTTTTTAAACTCAGTAGGTCTGTTAAGTTCCCAGTACTCCCCCAGGTTTCCCCTCTAGCCCTTCCTTTTCCTTACATACCATCCCTGCAAGTGATTGCTGAGTTGCCCCAGGCCATGTGTCTGCTCCCTCCCACCCTGTGGGTGCTCTGACAGAATGGTAGAGGAGAGACTTGGAAGGCAGGAGAGAAAAAGCGGGTGAAGAGAAGCCAGGGAAAAGATGAGGTTTGTGAGGTGGAGGCCTCTGCCTTGTTCTGTAACCTCTGTGAAGCTCAAGCTGGTTGAACAACTCCTCAGATGTCTGGGGTCCCTATAGCATCTCCAGGGCTTGAGAAGCTCTATTTAGCTACAGCGGAAACATCCTCCTCACAGTAGGCAGCCCCAATGGCAGAAGGAACAACATTAAGCAATGACTTCTTCCTCTCCTCCACCCCATTAAGACTCTGGACTCCAGAGTGATCCTAATTTAGCAAACACAGACACCTTCTTCTGTGGAACTGATCCTGGCTGAAAGCTGAGAATACCAGAAAGAGGTTTACCTGTATTTTATTAACTATGCAAAGGCATTTGAATGTGTGAATCATAACAAATTACGGATAAAATTGTGAAGAATTGGAATTCCAGAACACTTACTTGTGTTCATGAGGAACCTGTATACAGATCAAGAGGCAGTCATTTGAACAAAATAAGGAGATACTGCTTGGTTTAAAGTCAGGAAAGCTGTGCTTCAATGTTGTATCCTTTCACCGTACGTATTCAGTCCATATGCTGAGCAAAAAATCCTAGGAGCCAGACTATATGAAAAAGAACATGGCATCTGCATTGGAGGAAGGTTCATTAACAACCTGTGTTATATAGATGACACAACCTTCCTTGCTGAAAGTGAAGAGGACTTGAAGCACTTACTGATGAAGATCAAAGACCACAGCCTTCAGTATGTATTACACCTCAACATAAAGAAAACAAAAATCCTCACAACTGGCCCAATGAACAACATTATAATAAATGGAGAAAAGATTGAAGTTGTCGAGGATTTCATTTTACTTGAATCCACAATCAACACCCATGAAAGCAGCAGTCAAGAAATCAAAAGACAAATTGCACTGGGTAAATTGGCTGCAAAAGACCTCTTTAAAGTACTGAAAAGCAAAGATATCGCCTTGAGAATAAAGGTGTGCCTGACCCAAGCCACGGTGTTTTCAATCGCCTCGTATGCGTGTGAAAGCTGGACAATGAGTAAGGGATACTGAAGAAGAATTGAGGTCTTTGAATTATGGTGTTGGCAAAGAATATTGAATGTACCACTGACTGCCAAAAGAACGAACAAATCTGTGTTGGAAGAAGTACAACTAGAATGCTCCTTAGAAGCAAGGATGGCGAGACTACGTCTCACCTTCTTTGGACATGTTATCAGGAGGAATCAGTCCCTGGAGAAGGACATCATGCTTGGTGAAGTAGAGGGTCAGTGAAAAAGAGGAAGACCCTCAACAAGATGGATCGACTCAGTGGCTGTGACAATGGGCTCAAGCATAACAACGATTGTGAGGATGGCACAGGACCAGGTAGTGTTTCGTTCTGTTGTAAATAGGGTCCCTATGAGTTGGAACTGACTGGATAGCACCTAACAACAAAAACAACAGCAGTCACCTTCCTCTGTCAAGGGGAAGAGAGGTCTATATGGACTTACCACATGGTTGAGACTTCGGAGGAAACAAGTTTGAGACTGACTCTGAGTGGGAGTCACGTCTATGTGACCTGTCCTACACCCTTCTTCCTAATGCCTGAAGACTCTTCTGGAACCCTTCTGATAGCATGCAAGAGTCTCACTCCCTCCATAGTACAATGGCCCCAGCTCCTGGAACATTCCTCCATACACTGAGTGGTCAGCAAAATTTTGGAACACAGTAGGAACAATAAGTATCTATTGACTATATAAATTTGTTTGATGAGTCTCCATTCTGCTTCCCAGTTTTGCTAAGACCGGAGGCCTCAGCCCCAGCACTGGGTCCATCCATCCCAGTGGGGTCCAGTCCCCTTCCCCAGCAGATATTCACACACACATCTTGCTCAGTTACCTGCCAAACAGGACCCTCTGACTCCCTGCTCTCATACGTAGCCGTGGTGCGTGCAGGCAGCAAGAGAAAACCTGCACCTTGGTCCTTCCAATCCCTCTAAATCATTCAATGGAGACCTGAAAACCTGCCTCCTCCTGTGTTCCTAAAAGAGCTCTCAGAAAAGTCCACCAGTGCCCCCTAGGCCCCAGCTTAGCATTTGAATTTGACAACATGAACATTAGTGCTTTGACCTGTTTCTCTGTTTGAATCTGAGGCACCCATTCCCGGGGACATCTGTTACCTGCACATTTCCAAGGGAAGTTTCTGGAAAGTCTTCTTTGCACCAATCCTGACTGAAGGACAGATGGACAGGTTGACCAACAGACCACACTGGGTTATGGTGAAATGTGGTTTCATCCAACATTTGAAAATCACAAAGTCCTTGTAAAAACAGTGCAAACAGTACAGGCTGGAGAAGTTAACAGGGCAGTTTGCTGCCTTCTTGTTTCAAAGGTTTATAGAATCCACGTCTGATGACTCATTAAGGATTTTACCAGCCCCTTTGGCGTGGCTGAGCATTTATTTTTCTGCTTCTGCTTCCACAAGTGGCTGTTGTTTCTCCAGCTGCAGCACAGCTGGAGATCTGATGGATGCTAATGGCCATCTTGAGGAGGAGATGACCCTTTAATGTTCTCAGGAGGCCTGGGTGGAAGTTGCTCTTTATTAATTCCCCTAAGGAGGCAGATCCCTGCTTATCCTCTGCTTGGAGACTGATTAGACGGCTGTTTGCTGGCTCCTGGGGAGGCCAGCAAGCTGGAGGCCCTCTGTCTGCAGCAGGGGAGCAGGCCTGGCCCGAGGACCCCAGTACTAGCCACAGGAATGCCCATAGGAAACATGGTGAAGGGCTCTGTGCCCAGGACCCCCACATCCAGGATTTGAGCCAGAGTTCTCTGCAGATGCGCCAAGGCCCAGGGCAGCCCCTAAACTGGGGGCTGAGGAGGAAAATGACCAGGGACCCTCTGCCCCCATGTGATGACAGAGGCAGAGATGGAGTGATGCAGCCACAACCCAAGGAATGCCTGGGCCACCAGAAGCTGAAAGACAAGGAAGGACCCTCCCCCAGGGCCTTTGGAGGGAGCGCAGTCCTTCTGATACCCTGATTTCAGATGTCTAACCTCCAGAACTGGGAGAGAATCAATGTCGTTGTTGGAAGCCACCCAATGGGTGGGATTTTGTATGGCGGCTCAGGAGCCTCATACAGGTGCCTTCAGGAACCCCATGACATGCAGTGAGGGAGGGGAACCAGCCCTTCTCACAGCAAGTCTGCCACATATACGCCTCCTGGACTGGCCTGCAAAGTGCCCCCAGCCCTGGCCTGCTGGCCCCCATCTGGCCAGAATAGGTTCATCCCATCTGCAGGCAGACAATGCCATCTTCTGCCTGAAAGATGGATGCCTTGGGGAGATGGATGGCTTGACACTTTGCCATGCTGGTATTCCTCCTGGGCCAGGATGGCAGGATCAGTGCCTTCTCTGGGGCCGGGCCAAGGACATCCCAATGTCACGGTGCAATGCATGCATAAAGGCACCCTGGGGGTGAAAGGGCAGACAGCCTGGGACCCCCAGCCCCTCCTCTGCTCTGCCAGGCACCAGGCCGTGTGTGAGCATCCAGTACCCAGAGCACATGTGCCACTTATGGGACTGCGTGGCAGCGTCTCAGCCATAGACTTGCCCAGGAGAAAACAGAGGCTCACTCAGAGCAACAAGATTACATGGCCTAGGCCAAGCACTGAGTCAGTGCTTCTGGGGTTAAATCCAGCTCTGTCATCGCTCACGTCTCGTCTGTGGTCTGCATTCTCCAACCCCAGCACACAGCCCTCACCACAGCCCCCTCATGTGCGTTCATTGTTCATTGTGTAGAAGTCCCATCTTCTGCTCTCCCAAGCTGTGGGCCCCTCTTGGGCAGTGGCCCTGCCCATCTACGTCATCCTTGCATCCAGGGGTCCAGCCCAGGACCCTCCCCAGCAGAGGTTCCACACATTTGTCCAGGTGAAGGCCCCCTGTCCTGGGGGAAGGAAGTGGAGAAGTGGGGGATGGTGCAGGAAGACTGGCCAGGACCCCAGCCTCCTCACCCCAGAGCCGAAGAAGGGATGATGGCCAGGTGAGATCTCCAAAAGTCTTTGGTCCTCAGACCCCAGTTCTGGGAACCTTTCTCCAGGGCTGCTGGCCCTCAGCCTGCACCATGTCCTCCAGGAAGCTCCCGTAACCTAACTGAGCTTCATTAACCTACTTGCTCACATGGCCCACATCTCGTCTGCCCCGCAACCTCACAACAAGCCCAGTCCTCACATTCTGCCTGGACCTTCATTGAAGTTTCCCAATGCCAGTGTCTTCTCCTCAGCCTGGGCCCTATCTCCAGTTCTTGCCTTCATGAAGCTTGCTTCCTTTGCTTCTTGGTCTATCTGGGTGTGGAAACACTAGCTTTGGCCTCTTTTGGAACTGATCAAGATATTTTGAAATCTGGGGTTGCCAAAATAGCCCCCAGGCCTTAGTCCCTGAAGTGCAGGGCCCAGTGCTAGGTGGAGCCCCCACCCGATTCTCATCCATGCATAGGCTCATGGCATTCCCTGGCGTAGAAAGTCCTCCTCTCACTTTCTGATGACCAGCATCCTCATTTGCCACCCACTCTTCAAGGCTCATGGTTCCCCTTCCATGTGCCTTTCTTTGATGGTACCACATTGGAGGTTCTTTGCCATGTTGTTTTTAGGAATGATTGTCACAGCCCCACATCTGGGTTTTCTGATGTCAAGGGGTCTGTAAGGTGGGCACATGGGTGAATTGGAATTACACGCTGCTCACCACAAAGCTTCAGAGAACAATGAGGACATCAAGAACCTGAGCATCTTAGGCTGGGCTCTCCACGAACAGACTTTGAAAGGGAGATTTGCATGCAAAAATTTATGGGGCTGCCCTTGGGATCTACACCTAGTGGGAGAAGGGGAGGTAAAGGAAGGGGATCTGGGCAGAGGAGGAGTTGAACTGTCTTGGAGAAACAACAACAGCCTCAGCAGCTCTCCCAGGGAGCTCTGGAGCTGGGATGTCCCATCAGAGTTTTCCCAGTCATTTCATATGAGCTGCCTCTGGGAGAAGACATAAGCCAGTTGGGGCAACTTTCTTTCCTTGAAGGCAATTCCTGCAGAGCAACTCAGCTGAGAACCATCAACTGCAGATATTCCTAACAGCTGGATATTCCCAGGTGCCTGGGGGTAACTGGGTGGTGCAGTGAGCATCCAAGACAGTTTACCCCTTGAGCCTCTCAGATACTCTCCATTCAAAATCATAAATGTATACTGTTGCCCATCCCAAGTGAACTGCTTCTGGTCCCCCTTTTTTAGCGTGATGAACGAGGTCACACTCACTAGAACAACAGCCAGGTACCCTTTACCCCAGGCCAGGTAATTCTGCTCTAGCAAAGATACCACATCTGGCCCAGCAGTTATAACTGGGGCTGCTATCTGACTGAGTCTGTGGTATACACTGTCCTCCCCCAGGTCTATCAGGCTATAAAGGTGCAATGGGGACCACCATCCCTGCATCCTTTAGGTCTTTAAGGATGGCCTTAGCCTCGGCCATTCCCCTTGGGGTATGATGTGTTTTTTTCTTTATTTTCTTGGCTGGAAGGATAGTTTCAGAGCCTCCCACATAGAAAGCTCCTACCAGACAGACGAAGACACAAATGTGGGGCTCTACCATCCCTTCATATGTCTATTGCAATTATACATTCAAGAACCACGGAAATGATTGCTATGAGGTCCTGTGGACCTAGGGATCTGCTGGGACCACACCTGGACAAGACTGCATCATTGCCTGGTCCCAAGCCCCCTATTCTAACAGATTCATGACCCAGGAATCAAGGTTGACTTGCCCAACAGACACCCAACATTTGGATATTCTCCTTTCCCCACACACATTTTCCTGAGTCAATACCCATAGCCCCTTTGGGGAAGAGCTGGGGGCTCATTATCATACACACTTATCTTGGTGTTGCAGGCCCTTTCTCCTGGGGACCCAGCTTCCCCCTCTGCAAGTGCCAGTGAGCTTCTTGCCAACGCCAGCACTCTCTCACCAGTACAATTTTGTATTGCCTTAGTTAGCAGAGTGTCCTCTGTGTCCTCCTACAGAATTTCTTTGGCTGGTGGTCTTCTGGCCTTAAATAACATGTGTGCCCCAGAGCGTCTACTCTCTGAGCCTTGGATCCCCTCTCCCACCAGCTGCCATGGACATCCTACATGCCCACGTCTCTCAGGATGGGCCACCTCCTCTAAGCTTCCAAGAGCCTGGCATTGTCAGCAACATCTCCGGCATCCCGTTCCAGCTAGATCCTGCATCATGGGGAAGTGTTTCCATGTGGATAAACACTTCTTGTACAAGGCAATACTCCTCCAGATTCACAGCTTCAGGACCCCACCCACACGTGTTTCCTGGCCCTTCTGGTAACCAGCTGCCTGGTCCTGCAGCTTCAGCAGGGTACCTCCTCCCTCTTATCATGCCGAGACTCCTCCAGCCAGGTTGTGTTGTTACTTAGCCTCATGTTGGTCTGGGGCCCAGGAGGGGAGAGGGGTTGACCCTTGGAGGGGCGCATGTTGTCTTGCAGGCAGACACCTCTGATCCTCTTCCATCGGGGGAACACTAGCCTTTCAGTCTCATACAATGTTAGGAGAAGAAATCTAAGTAACCCCCTAATTCTCTGGAAGTGTATGTGCTCCGAGGGGGCAGCACATCTCCTATTGGAAAGTTTGGGTTACTTCCCTCTGCTCCACGGGCTGTTTTTCATCAGCTACCCTGGGACACCATTTATATCATGTACCCTGTACATGTACCATGTGATTCCCTCCTGTACATCAGAACCTTCTCAAAGGCAGTGTTCTGACTCGGTTTCCCCCTGAATCTCTGCAGTTTCTCCATTTCAAAGCCAGGGTCCTGTTCCGTGACTGCTAAACACTTCCCTCCATTCCTGGGACTGACCAAGGAGTTGCCTCCATTGCCCACTGTCAGCTCCCCAACTCATAGCCACTTTTCACTGATCCTTCCTCCCCTCCCCCCACACTCTCACCTTGCATCATGACCTTACTAGCAGACGCAGACGCTGATAAATATTCCAAGCAAACCTTCCCACACTCCTTCCCACGGTTTCCTGGCCTCCAACTGCAGAAAGATGTGGTTGTTTCTCCCCCTCGGCAACCTGAACCCAGAACCCTCACTCCCAGCACTCTCCCAAATCCCAGATGGACCTTCACCCAATCCCCCAGCCATCTGTTAGCAGCGACAAGCGTGGAGAAAGGATAGTGATAAGGGATTGAGATACAAAAGAGAGCCGGTGCTTTGCCCTAATGGTATTAGAAAGGACTGGAAGAGGGCTTTCCAGCTCCCAAGTGCGGTGCAGGTCCCAGGGTCAGCCCCATTCCAAGCTCTGCCCTGCTTGGAGGGGCCCTGATGTAAGCCAGGTGCCCATGTCACACCGGCATTCACACCCAGCCCCAACTCCCCCTTGATAGCAAATCTCCAGGTGCATGTACACAGAGCTTCTCAATGAGAGGGTGTGAACAGAATCCTGCTCCTCCAGGGCCAAGCATTTTCTGTCCATCTCCTCCAGCTTAGTTAACAGCATCGTTATCCCTTTTCCTTAGAAGGGAGGATGGCGAGACTTGGGCTAGCTTATTTTAGACACATCATCAGGAAAGACCAATCACTAGAAAAGGACATCATGTATGGTAAATTAGAGGGTCAGTGAACATGAGGGAGACCCTCCATAAGATGGATTGACACAATGGCTGCAACAATGAGCTCAAACATACCAATGATGATAAAGATGGCACAGGACCCAGCAAAGTTTCATTCTGTTTTGCATAAGGTCGCGTGAGTCGAAGACGACGCGACAAGGTTCCATTCCAACAACTCCATCATAAATCGGTTATAAGCAAGTTAAAAACCTCTTTTTTTTTTTTTTTTAGTTTTTCATTATTATTGCCCTTTATTATTGGTATCTTTATAAATCTGATCTGTATTTGTCTTTGGGAGTTGGAAACATAGCACATAAGCTTACACATGTATTTTAATACATACATGTTGTTGTTAGGTGCCAATCGGTTCTGACTCATAGTGACCTTATCTATGTACAACAGAATGAAACACTGCCTTGTCCTGTGCCATCCTCACAACTGTTGTTATGCTTGAGCCCATTGATGCAGCGACTATGTCAATCCATCCCATTGAGGATCTTCCTCTTTTACGCTGACCCTCTACTCTACCAAGCATGATGTCCTTCTCCAGGGACTGGTCCTTACTGATAACACATCCAAAGTATGTGAGATGAAGTCTCACCATCATTGCTTCTAATGAACATTCTGGCTGTACTTCTTCCAAGACAGAGTTATTCATTCTTCCAGCAATCCATGGTATATTCAATATTCATTGCCAACACCGTAATTCAAAGGCGTCGATTTTTCTTTGGTCTTTCTTATTCATTGTCCAGCTTTCGCATGCATATGAGGTGATTGAAAACACTATGGCTTGGGTCAGGCGCACC
Source organism: Trichechus manatus latirostris (assembly GCF_000243295.1). Taxonomy (NCBI): domain Eukaryota; kingdom Metazoa; phylum Chordata; class Mammalia; order Sirenia; family Trichechidae; genus Trichechus; species Trichechus manatus. Next base: position 11,492,099 of record NW_004444005.1, on the reverse strand, counting down.
TTAGTCCTTAAAGTGACATCTTTGCTTTTTAACACTTTAAAGAGGTTTTTTTTTGCAGCAGATTTGCCCAATGCAATGTGTCTTTTGATTTCTTGACTGCTGCTTCCATGGATGTTTATTGTGGATCCAAGTAAAGTGAAATCCTTGACAACTTCAGTCTTCTATCTGTTTATCGTGATGTTGCTCATTGGTCCAGTTGTGAGGATTTTTGTTTTCTTTATGTTGAGGTGTAATCCATACTGGAGGCTGTGGTCTTTGATCTTCATCAATAAGTGCTTCAAGTCCTTTTCTTTCTTTCTTTTTTTTTTTCTTCATATATTTTGTGGTAACATCTCACTGCTTCCAGAATCTGCCTATTGACTTTAGCAAAGCAATCAGCTTTTGGGTCCATGTTTTCAAACAACTGAAGCCCCTGATTTAGTTTAGAAAAAACTCCAGCTAATCTTTTCACTGTAAAAATTTTTGAAAACTTCTCTCCTTCCTCTTCCTCATTATTTCTTTCCTCTTCAAAATCCATTAAGTCCTGATCTGTTAATTCTCCTTCTTCGTGATCTATGAGCTGTTCCACATCAGCAATATAAAGTTTTAATTCAGCGTTCTTGCCATATGGATGATTTTTCCACTGATCTCTTCCATCATATTATCCTGACGAATGCTTGGAGTTTGGAGCTTGTTCACATAACTCAGCAAGTCATAACAGCTGTCAGACATGTGTGCAGTTCAACTGTCTTATGCCCATCTTTCTATCTATTATGACCCCCAACATCAACACTGACTTCATTGTAGACCAGGTCATAGCCTGCTATATAGCAGTGTTTTGAACAGTAAGTCATAAAATTGAACAGCTGTGAGTGAACATCTGAGAATGATAACATCAGCAAATTACGCACTGCAACATTGTATGTAATACATATTACTGATGACATGATGTACAAAAACAAAACAAAGCAAAACAAAAAAGTGCTCTGCGATTTTGTATGGTGGCCCAGGAGCCTCATACAGGTGTCTTCAGGAACTCCATGACATGCAGTGAGGGAGGGGAACCAGCCCTTCTCACAGCAAGTCTGCCACATACACGCCTCCTGGACTGGCCTGCAAAGTGCTCCCAGCCCTGGCCTGCTGGCCCCCATCTGGCCAGAACAGGTCCATCCCATCTGCAGGCAGACAATGCCACCCTCTGCCTGAAAGATGGATGCCTTGGGGAGATGGATGGATGTACTAACGATAAGATGTACAAAAACAAAACAAAACAAAAAAGTGCTGTTTGTTATAACTCGAATATGTTGTAACTAAGGGACTACCTGTGGCTTGCAACATACCAATGTCCATGAAGATGGTGCAGAACTGGGCAACGGTTCATTCTGTTATACATAAAGTCGCCATGAATCGGAGCCAACCCAACAACACATCAGCAGCTCACAAGTGTATACTCAACAGAGATGAGTGCATATTTGTTGTTCATTTAAGGTCTTGTGTCCCCAAATGTTCCTGGCAGCTTGAATGCTGTTGCCCCAAACTCAGAACCAGCCAGACTGGTAAGGGCAGGAGGGAGGAGCATGAGCTGGATGAATTCATTCTTAGAAAAGTTCTCAGATGGGAATCCACACCACAGCGCCTGAGCCCTGTGACCCAGGCATGCCCCTCTGGGAGGAGATGACAAACCACTCAACAGCTGAAAGAGATGCAGTGTCTGCAGGGAGAGGCAGACCCCATGGACCCCTGGCTGGACACATGGAGGATGGGGTCTGACCTGACATTCCATCAAAACTCCGCACACAATATCTATGTGACACTGGGTTCCCTCAACTCACAGACCCCTCCTGGCATTCACACTCAGGAGTCGAGTGAGGGAAAGGGCAAACACAGAGGGTCTTTCTCTCCAGGTACAGGAGGAACAAAGAGTGAAGGATCCTAAAGGGAAACCCTCAGTGAGATGGATTGACACAATGGCCACAACAGTGGACTCAGACATACCAGCGATCATGAAGATGGCACAGGTCAGGGCAGCCTTTTGTTCTGTTACGTGTTTTTAAGGTCGCCATGAGTTGGGGCTGACTTTACGGCAGCTAACAGCAACAGAACAACTATGAAGAGCGATTTGACAAAAGAACGACTAAATCTGTCTTGGAAGAAGTACAACAGAATGCTCCTTAGAAGCAAGGATGATGAGACTACGTCTTATATACTTTGGACGTTATCAGGAAGGACCAGTCCCTGGAGAAGGCCATCATGCTTAGTAAAGCAGAGGGTTAGTTAAAAAGAGGAAGACCCTTGACGAGATGGATTGACATAGTGTCTGCAACAATGGGCTCAAGCATAGCAACAATTGTGAGCATGTCGCAGGACTGGACAGTGTTTTGTTCTATTGTACCTAGGGTCACTATGAGTCAGAACCAACTAGACAGCACCTAACGACAACAACAGCATGAGTCAAGGCTGACTTGATGACAACTAACAACAACATCTATGAAGAGTGGTTTAACAATAAGTAGTAAAGTTGAAAAAGAGCCCTTGTGCCACAAATGCTAAGTGCTAAGCTGTCAACCAAAAGGTTGGAGATTTGAACCATGGGAGAAAGACCTTGTGATTTGCTCCCATAAAGATTACAGCCTAAGAAACCCTATGGAGCAGTTCCACTCTGTCACGTGTAGTTGCCATGAGTTGGAATTGACCGGACTGTAGCCAACAACAGCAGGAAAGTTGAAGTTGTGCAGGCCCTGACCTAGCAGTCTCACCTGTAGGTGCCGGACTGCAAGGTCCTGGGAGGCAGGATGGTGCAGCTCTGTGGGGTGGCTGGAATTTTCTCAGGAGGGGACTTCTGAGCAGACGTGGGCCCCAGCAGCTTCAGCCCGTCTCCATGGTCTGGTGCAGATGCAGCATGACAACTGCGCAATCCCCTCTTCCGTCTGCACAAAGCCTCCCTCAGCAGCACTGGGAGAGCATCAGCTCCCAACGTGGGATCAGGAGGCCCCGTGACGGCTCTTCCTGGCAGGAGCCATGAAATGAGAAGAACCCTTTGTCCCGGGTAATCTCTGAGTAATCATACTGCCGCCTGTAATTGACCATGCCTGGTGCTTAATCCAGACATTGTGCCCAGGTGCAGCGGCCCCATGGCCATGGAATGATGATCATCCATCTGGATGGGCTGAGGGCCTGCGCTGAGCTTCCAAGAAGAGGAAACCATGCCTGGGGCTGTGCTCACTGCCAGTACACCAGGAGGTAGAAGGGAACAGTGTGACAGCCACCCGACAGCCACGGGACAGGCTTTAGTCTTCTAAACACACGGAGACTGGTCTCAAAGGGCGTGGTGGCGGCTGTGGAAGCGGATGCCCAGATCGGGGCCCTCAGAACCTCAGCCACGGCCCACAGCTTTGCAGTTCACAACAGGACGGCCATGCCTTCCTGTTGGAAGCTGCCTTTCCTGCCTGTGGGGAGACAGACACAAAGACTGAAAGATGAGTGGTCAAACACACAGACTGAATGAACCAATAGACACACAGACTGAAAGGTGGACTGACAGACACACAAACCAAAAGATGAATGGACAGACACATAGACTGCAAGATGGAAAGACAGACATACAGACTGAAAGGTAGATGGACAAACACACAAATAAAAGACGGACTGACAAACTCACAGACCGAAAGGTGTACTGAGAGATCTGCAGAAGATGGCGAGGCTGAGAGAGGGCGAAGGGGTGCCCACAAGCTCATCAGTCTGGCCTGCACAGGAAGTCCTCATCTGGGCGGCTTGGCCACAGTTAATGGCTTGTCATCGGAATCTCCTTAATGTATTACCGTGTTTCCTGACGAGAAAAATAAACATTTGCCCACATCATGAAGCACGTCTAAGGCAACAATAACAGATTAGGCCCTCTTTGCAGTAACATACTTCAGTGCTTTTTATTTCATTAATACTTGGTTTAATAGGCCTTCCGCTTGTGGGCACAGCGGACTAAATGTAAATGCTCCTCACAGGCCGTGTCTCATCGACTCTCTGAAAGACGCCTGCTGGGAGCATAGGAGACGCCTTCTCCTTCCCATCTTGCCCGGACAGAGGTGCACTTCAACTCCTTCTCCATGCCCAGGATGGCCGAGGTCCGTCATTTCCACTGGAATAGGCTCTCACTCAAACATGCATTTTCTTTTGAGGATCCCATAACCTGGTCCCGCCTCCGGGAGAACACTCAGTCCTCCCTCACTTAAATTGAATTCGACTCCACTCAGAGAGAGACCTTGATGCTACGTAGCTCCGGGAGTGTGCTTCCTCTTTATTTCCAAGGGCCCCCATAGAAGTAAATATTGTCCTCCCAAACCTCCTGGGCCTGGGGTGTCTCTGAGACACTCTGAGAGTTTTGCTCTGATCCGAAGTTTCTCCCATGATGACAGAGGGGTGAGCTATAGGTGAGTGTCTAGAACACAAAACCACCAGCACACACTGAAGGCAGCTGCCTCCCTCTCCAGCGACTCTTAGATGATCAGTTTGTCCCTGCCCTGGCAGCCCTAGCAACACCAAAACTCAGGAACCAGGTTAAGCTATTAAAAAAAAAAAAAAATCAAATCCAATGCATAGCGACCCTATAGCTATTAGGAAGGATGCAATTCTGATAATATGTCAACTCTGTTAGCCAAACTTGCTGATCATCAGAATAGCCTCAGAAGCTTTTATAACGTAGATGTCACTCCATCCCCCACCCCACTCTAACCTCTAACCCTGAGGTTCTGGGACCTTGAGTCTGGGACACAGACTAGGTCTTTATGATTTTCATAGGAGCCCCAGACGATTCTGATGCCCACTGCTTTGGAATACACAGGGTGGGTTTTTTGGTTTGTTTGTTTTTTGCTATTGTTGTTGTTTTGTTTTGTTTTTGATTTTTTGGGGAGAGAGGTAAAAATACACACACACATACACAAATGCAAAAAAAAA
>NW_004444005.1:11461967-11462833 GCF_000243295.1 Trichechus manatus latirostris | reverse complement strand
CCTGACAATTCCACACCTAGGTGTATGCTGGAAAGAAAAGTATAAGTAGGTTGGCAAAAGTGTTCAAAGAAGCAGTGATCTCAAAATAATCCAAATAGCCATCAACAACAGAGTGAATAAAAGTGGTAGTGTGTTTCTGCAATGGAATACTACTCATCCAGGAGATTGAGCATGATATCACTGCATGCAATGAATGCATGGATGGATATCACAAACACAGTGTTGAAAGGCGAAGGATGTAGGAAAAGACACTGAACGATTCCATTTACATGAACTTAAAAGCAGGCCAAACTCGTTGAGCTGTTAGAGTTAGGATATTGCTGATTTACGGGGGAGGGATTGTCTGGGGAAGGGCAACAAGGAGCCATTCTGGTGCTGGAAATATTCTATATTTTGGTCTGGGTGGTGGTTACAAGGGTGTGTACACTTTGTTAACATCCATCAAGCTGTACTTAATATGAATGCCCTGTACTATGTTATCCACCACTTGTCTGTCAGTCTGTCGTACTGTGGAGGCTTGTATGTTGCTGTGATGCTGGAAGCTCTGCCACCAGTATTTCAGATACCAGCAGGGAAAGCCATGGCAGACGCGTTTCCGCAGAGCTTCCAGACTAAGACAGACTAGGAAAAAGGTCTGGCAATCTACTTTCAAAAATTAGCCAGTGAAAACACTATGGATCACAACAGAACATTGTCTGATACAATGATGCTGGAAGATGAGCCCCCAAGGTTGGAAGGCACTCAGTATACACAGTGGCCACAACCATGGGCTCAAGCACACCAACTATTGTGAAGATGGAGCAGGACTGGACAATATTTCATTCTGTCATACATGGGGTCACCACGAGTCAAAGTTGACTCAATGT
>NW_004444005.1:11459996-11460710 GCF_000243295.1 Trichechus manatus latirostris | reverse complement strand
GACCCCATGTGTGCCAGAGAAGAACTGTGCTCCACAGGGTTTTCATGGCTGAATTATCAGAAGTAGATTGCCAGGGCTTTCTTTTAAGACACCTCTGGGTGGATTTGAACTTCCATTCTTTCAATTAATAGCCAAGCACTTAACCATGTGAGTCACCCAGGAACTCTTATCAATTCACAGAGGACCTGAAAGATGTTAAGAACCCCTAATCCAAATAGATCTCAATAGCGCCCAGGGATTTCTTGTTATCAGTAGGATCTGGAGTACCTATGGACCAGGGGCCGAAGCCAGCTCTCCACGTGTACCCACATCTGATCATGACACTCTAAATAATTCCAGGTTTATCTTTGGAAATATCCTGGCGAATGCATGCTCACCTTGCCTCTGCCTCATGAGGAACCTCAGTGTGGAATTGCTGGGTTTAACTTATGGAGCTAGCATCTGTTTTCCCTCCTGTTGTATGAACCCTGGGGCCCTGTCCCCACCCTGGTCCTAAGGCACCCTTCACTCATCTTGGCCACAGCTTCCTTCCTGCCCAGCCACCTCACCCAACACCCACGTCCACCTTGGAGGACCTGTTCTTCCCTAGAACTCCCATCTATGTCCCCAGCAACATCCACACCTCACCTCATGTGGGCTTATCTGAGACCCACTCCTCACAGTCACCTCTTCGGGCCCTACCTTTCATTTCAGACTTCCTCCTTCATTCCCCAT
>NW_004444005.1:11457298-11458931 GCF_000243295.1 Trichechus manatus latirostris | reverse complement strand
CAGAACACCGTCCCAGTGCTCAAAGAAGTCAGGTTACCAAATCCCATTCTCCCAACACCCCCTGCTCCTCTCCTGTCACTCTCAAAGTCCCTGAGGCAGCATCCTCTCCTGCATATCCCAGCTCCATGGCTCTGGACACCCTCTCTCCTCCACATCCCAGCTCCATGGCTCCGGACACGCTCTCCTGCACATCCCAGCTCCATGGTTCCAGACACCCTCTCCTGAACATCCCGGCTCCATGGCTCTGGACACGGTGCTTGTTTCAAGATAGAAAGGGCATTACACATGCACGAGGGTGGCCTCAGTGGGTGTGTGCCAGCTGCCCACGGCTCAGAAGAGCCATGAGGCTGGACAAACATTCCACAGATCGTCAGACCTGGCTGATGAAGTGCTTTGGGTCAGAACTTAAATTGAACATTATAAAAAATAAAGTTGTATTTCATGCATATCTGACTTTGACTGAGCTTTATACCCATTCAAAATATAATATGTGTGCACATGTGTGTATGGGCATGCGAGTGCACATTTGTGCACATGCATTTTGCATTGTGTGCATTATGCCCGTATGTGCATGCATAGATGTGTGTGCGTGTGTGTGTGTGTGTGTGTGTGTGTGTACATGTGAATGTGACCTCAGAAGGCTTTGGGGAAGCAGCTGCACTCTGTAAAGCTCCTGACACTTCACCCCAATGTCCCCTGTCCTCTAAGCCTCTGAGCTTCCACCTCACCAAGGTCTTTGATCATAGGAGATGGTCCAGGCCCCACAGGGGTCACTGAAGAGGAACAATGAAGGGCAGGGAAGGAGGGCAGGACCCCAGTCGACTGCCTCCAGCATGGTGTGGCAGGACAGCATGGTGCTGTCAGCTGGGCTCAGGAGGTGGAAGGCCTGCGGCTCGGGGCCTGCCCCTGCCACACGGGAGCCAGAGACCCCAGCAAGTTCTCGACCTCACTGAGCCACAATTGTTTAGCCTATGAGATGGGAACATGAGGGTCTGTCCTTGGGGCAGTTACGAAGAAATAACAGATTCACACATCTCAGACCTGAGAGCATGCCTGGCAGATAAGCGTGCTCAGTAAACACTACTGCCATTGACCTACTAGGTGACTCTGAACAAATCCCTGCCCCACCTGTGCCTCAGTTTTCCTGCCTGAAAAACGAGTTTGTCCCAAGGGATCAGATCTCATCCACAGGGACATCTTAAAGTATCAGCATATCCTCAAATCCCTTTGAGGCGCAGACCAACTGCAGACTCAGCACTCACCCGCCCCCTGCATCGCACAGGGCCTCGACAAGACAGCAGATGAAGCTGTGCTTCCTGCTCACGGGCCTCCTTGTGCAGGCTCAGGACAAGGCGTGCCTTTTCTTGTCCCAGGTGGCCGGAAACCCAGGGCTCATTCTTTTTTGTTTGTTTTAAATTTCGCTGTAGTAATAATTATAGATGATATGGCTGCAGCTACAGATATAGACATGGGCATAACAAAAAATTTGCCATTTCATCCATGTTTGAGTATCCAATTCAGTGACATTGATTACATTCACCATGTTGTACAATCATCCCATCCATTTCCAAAACTTTTTCATCAGCCCACAGAGAACCTCAGCACTCCTTAAGCAATAACTTCCCACTTCCCC
>NW_004444005.1:11454446-11455161 GCF_000243295.1 Trichechus manatus latirostris | reverse complement strand
TAGACAATGCCTTTTCATTGCCAAGACTGTTATTTTTTTAATTTTGAAATGAATAATCCAAGATTCTTTTACATATTTTATGAAAAACTCTATCTTCCATGTAATGATTTCTATGTGGCTAATCAAAAAATAAAGCTTAAAAAGTAGATTGATTTAGCTTGTAAATTGAAGAGTAGAGTTGTAGACTGTCAAATTAAATACAGATGGGCTAGATTTTTTAGAGGGATTGACTGTGAAGATGGTTTAGGATAAAGAGTTGGGCTGATGGGAGTTGGAGAGGGCAAGAAGATGGCATCACAGCCTGGAAGTGTCCAGAGGTGAACGCCTGGGAGGTGCCAGTGTGGTTCTGCTGGTCAGGAGCTGGCTTGGGCTCTCCCCAGGCCTCTGTTCTCAGGCTCCCTGGTCCCCCACAACTGCAGTGCTGGGCTTCCAGGGCTGGGCGGGAGGTTGTCCGCAGGTGAAACTGGCCTTGGGCCTCTTAGGGCAAGATGCCGCCCTTAACTTCATTGCTCAGTAATCATTCACCAAGTGCCCAGTTTTCCCAGCCCTACCCTGACCACCAGGTATGTAGCAGTGAGGGCGGCCATGTCTCCACCCTTGAGAAGCTGCCCTCTGGTGAAGGAGATAAGGTAGAGGCATATTTGAAAGTGACGACCACCTGTTACTCACCATCTTGGTTTATTGTTGACTTAGTTTTAAAGGCTCCAGAGCAGAG
>NW_004444005.1:11452203-11453085 GCF_000243295.1 Trichechus manatus latirostris | reverse complement strand
GGGCTCCCAGAGCGTCCAGGGCTGCAGGTGTGCATCAACACTGACACCAGCTCCTTCACACTTCCCTACCAATCTCTTCCCTTCCAGCTCAGCCTGATTCCTGGCAAACCCTTTCTGTCTGAGCCCCCTAAGGAGTGCGTTATTTCCATTACTCCAGTTCCTTTCTTTTCCTCCTCAAATCCCTTTGGGTCCCAGCAGCCACTTCCCGTCATTGAAGTTGAGGTAGGGTTTGGGAGTGAGCCTTCGTGTGGAAAGCACAGAGGTACGATGACCATCTCTGCAACCCTGCAGGCTTATGGGGTGAGAGCCCAGCCAGAGCCCAGATGCCTGGGGCCCACGGGAGTCACTTCTTCTCTCTGTTCCTCCCTTTTTCCCTCTATAAAGTAAGAATTAGAGAGAAGCCTGCCTGGAAAGTGGGCATAGGGTTCAAAAAAATAAGTATCAAGTTGGACCACACTGCACCCAGCAGCACCCAGGGCAGGCCTGTCCTTCCCTGGCTCTCTGTACTGGTGAGAAAGGATCACCTCTGTTTCCAGAAAGCACAGAAGCAGCCTGCTGGAGGTCTGTACCTGCCCTCCTGGGTGTCCTGGGCCCCCATATGGACCCCGATAGCCAAACTAAGTAGATAAGAGGAGTGGAGACCAGACTCCGGCTCAGGGAAGTGGTGGGCCTGATGCTTTGCTGATGTTTAGTGCAATTCCAGGTAAATTGCTCAGATAGTTTTGTAACATCCAAGGTTACAGGAAAATAAAACCAAATGGTCCATTTTATGATTCTCCATCAGCCACCATCGCATGGGTAAATGGTCACCTCTCTGTGGAAATGGGTAGATTAATCTCCCCAAGTGTCCCAGCCTTCCAGTCTCAGAGAGCACAGAGGCTA
>NW_004444005.1:11421523-11426091 GCF_000243295.1 Trichechus manatus latirostris | reverse complement strand
TTGAAGTCATCATTTCTTTAGCTAATCGACCTTCAAGAGCAAGTTTCAGAGTCTTTTCTGACATCCATTTTGGTCTTTTCTTTCTTTCCTGTCTTTTTAATGACATCTTGCTTTCTTCATGTATGATGTCCTTGATATCATTCCATAACTTGTCTGATCTTTGGTCATTAGTCTTCAATGCATAAACTCTATTCTTGCGATGGTTTCTAAATTCAGGTGGGATGTTCTCAGGGTTGTACTTTGGCTCTCGTGGACTTGTTCTAATTTTCTTTAGCTTCAACTTGAACTTACATATGAGCAATTGCTGCTCTGTTCAGCAGTCAGTGCCTAGCCTTGTTCTGACTGATGATATTGAGCTTTTCCATTGTCTTTTTTCACAGATGTAGTCAATTTGGTTGCTGTGTATTCCATCTAGAGAGGTCCACGTGTACGGTAGCTGTTTATGCTGTTGAAAAAAAGTATTTGCAGTGAAGAAGTTGTTGGTCTTGCAAAATTCTATCATTCAATCTCTGGCATCATTTCTATCACCAAGGCCATATTTTCCAAATATCAATCCTTCTTTGTTTCCAACTTTCACATTCCAATCACCAGTCATTATCAACGCATCCTGATTGCATGTTCAATCAATTTCAGGCTGCAGAATTTAGTAAAAATCTTCTATTTCTTCATCTTTGGCCTTAGTGGTTAGTGCATAAATTTGAATAATATTTATATTAACTGGTCTTCCTTGTAGGCATACGGATATTATCGTGTCACTGACAGCATTGTACTTCAGGATAGATCTTGAAATGTTCTTTTTGAAGATGGATACAATGCCATTCCTCTTCAATTTGTCATTCCCAGCATAGAAGACCATATGATTGTCTAATTCGAAATGGCCAGTTCCAGTCCATTTCAGCTCACTAATTCCTAGGATATAGATGTTTATGCATTCCATTTCGTTTTTGACGATTTCCAATTTTCCTAGATTCATACTTCGTACATTCCATGTTCCAATTATTAATTGATGTTTGCAGCTGTTTCTTCTCATTTTGAGTTATGCCACATCAGCAAATGAAGGTCCTGAAAGCTTGACTCCATCTACTTCATAAAGGTCGACTCTACTTTGAAGAGGCAGCTCCTCCCCAGTCATCCTTTGAGTGCCTTCCAACCTGAGGGGCTCATCTTTAGGCACTGTATCAGACAATGTTCTGCTACTGTTCATAAGGATTACACTGGCTAATTTTTTTCAGACCATCAGGTCCTTCTTCCTAGTCTGTCTTAGTCTGGAAGCTCAGCTAAAACCTGTCTACCATGGGTGACCTGCCGGCATTTGAATACTAGTGGCATAGCTTCCCCAATCACAGCAACACACAAGCCTCCACAGTATGACAAACTGACAGACCAGTGAAATCTTAAGAAAACATAAATTATCAGAACTATTTCAAGAAAAAAATTAAAAAATTTGAATTTCTCTATAGTATTTAAAATAAATGAATCAGTTATTAAATCTTCCCAAAAAGAAAACACCAAGCCCACATATATAAATCTGTTGCTGTCAATCGATTCTGACTCACAGAGACCCTATAAGACAGAGTAGAACTGTCCCATAGAGTTTCCAAGGAGCACCTGGTGGATTCTAACTGCCAAACTTTTGTTTAGCAGCCATAACACTTAGCCAACATGGTTTCCAGCCTGTATATATATCTAACAAAAAAAGTAAAAGACCTTGTTGTTATTGTTAGGTACCCTTGAGTCAGTCCAACTCATAGCAACCCTGTGTATAGCAGAATGAAAGGATGCCCAGTTCTGTGCCACCCTCACAATCGTTGCTATGTTTGAACCCATTGTTGTAGCCACTGTGTCAATCCATCTTGTTGAGGGTCTTCTTGTTTTTGGTGACCCTCTACTTTACCAAGCATAATATCCATCTCCTGGGACTGGTCCCTCCTGATAACATGTCCAAAGTACGTATGACAAAGTCTCGCCATCTTTGCTTCCAAGGAGCATTCTGGCTGTACTTCTTCCAAGACAGATTTGTTCGTTCTTTTGGCAGTCCATGGTATGTTCAATATTCTTTGTTAACACCATAATTCAAAGGTGTTAATTCTTCTTCAGGCCTCCTTATTCACTGTCCAGATTCCACATGCATATAAGGCAATTGAAAACACCATGGCTTGGATCAGGCACACGTTAGCCCTTAAAGTGACATCTTTGCTTTTTAACACTTTAAAGAGGTCTTTTGCAGCACATTTTCCCAAAGCAATGTGTAGTTTGATTTCTTGACTGCTGCTTCCATGGGTGTTAATTGTGGATCCAAGTAAAATGAAATCCTTGACAACTTCAATCTTTTCTCCGTTTAACGTGATGTTGCTTATTGGTCCAGTTGTGAGGATTTTTGTTTTCTTTATGTTGAGGTGTAATCCATACTGAAGGCTGTGGTCTTTGATCTTCATTAGTAAGTGCTTCAAGTCCTCTTCACTTTTAGCAAGGAAGACTGTGTCATTTGTATGTTGAAAGTTGTTAGTGAGTCTTTCTCCAATCCTGATGTCAAGTTTCAAGTTCTTCATATAGTCCAGCTTCTCGGATTATTTGCTCAGCATACATTTCTCTTCAATTTGTCATTCCTGTCATAGTAGACTATAAGATTGTCTGATTCAAAATGGTCAATATTAGACCATTTCAGCTGTCTAATGCCTAGGATATCAATCTTCATGTGTTGCATTTAATTTTTGATGACTTCAAATTTTCCTAGATTCATACTTTATACATTCCACGTTCTGATTATTGATGGATGATTGCAGCTCTTTCTTCTTATTTTGAGTCATGCCACATCATCCAATGAATGTCCCAAAAGCTTGAGTCCATCCATGTCATTAAGGTTGACTCTACTTTGAGGAGGCAGCTCTTCCTTAGTTGTATTTTGAGTCCTTTCCAACCTGAGGGGCTCATCTTCTGGCACTATATCAGACAGTGTTCTGTTGTTATTTATAAGGTTTATGCTGGCCAGTTTTTTTTCAGAAGTAGACTGCCAAGTCCTTCTTCCTAGTCTTTGTTAGTCTGAAGGCTCAGCTGAAACCTGTCCACCATGGGTGACCCTGCTGGTATTTGAAATATGATAGCATAGCAACAGGAAAACCACCACAGTACGACAAACTGACAGACATGTAGTGTCTGTCACTGAAGACCTGTAAACTGAAACCTATAAAATCTTCTGAGAGAAACTAAAGAAGAACTAAATAAATGAGGAGCTATACCTGGTTCATTTATCCAAAGACTCAATATTGTTATCAATTCTTTACAAATTGATCTATGGATTCAATGAAATCTTAACAAAAATCACAACAGACATTTGTATTTTTAGAGAAATTGAGAAACTAACTCTATAATTTATATAGAACTGCAAAGAACATAGAATATTTTTCAAAAGAACAACATTGGTGGACTAATCCACTGACATCAAGATTTATTAAAAAGCTACGGGAATCAATATACTGTGGTAGTGCCATCAAGATAGACAAATAGATCAATGGAACAGATTGGAAAGTACAGATATAGACCCACATATAACTGGTAAACTGATTTTCAAAAATGATGCAAAGGCAGTTTGGCTGAGAAAGAAGTCTCTTTTCAAGACATGGTGGAAAAACCGGGTAAACAAAAAAACGTCCATACCTCTCACCATATACCAAGGTTAACTCAAAGTGGATGATCATAGACGTAAATGTAAAACTTAAGATTATCATACTTACAGGAGAAATCATAGCAAACGACCTTTGTGACCTGGGGGTAAGGCAAATTTTTCTTATCTACAACACCAAAGGCATGATACGTGAAAGAAAAAACAGTTGACAAATTGGACTGCCTCGACATTAAAAACTTTCGCTTTTTCAAAAAACACTGTTAAGAGAATGAAATGACAGCCGTATACCAGATGACCACACAGCCAATAAAGAACTTGTATGCAGAATATACAAAGAACACTCAAAACTCAAATATTAAGAAACCAAGCAGCCCAGTTTTAACAAATGGGCAAAAGGTTGGAATGGGCATGTCATGGAGTAAGATGTACGGAGGGCGAATGAATATACAAAAAAACGCTCACAGTTATTAGTTATCAAGGAAATGCAGATTAAAACACGAGTTACCACTCTACACACAACGACAAAAAGCAATAAACTACTGAGACTCAAAAAACATGGATAAATCTCATTATTCCTTTTATTAAGTGTCAGAAAATGCAAACTACTGTACAGTGATAGAAAGCAGATCAGTGATTGCCTGGGGCCAAGGGTAGCGAGAGGACACGTAGGGGGAAGCTTTTGGGGTGATGGGTATGTTCATTATCTCGATTTAGTGATAATTTCAAGGGTTTATACATATGTGAAAACCTATCAAATTTTACACTTTAGATATGGGTAGTTAATTGCATGTCAGTTATACCTAAATAAAGCTGTGTTTTAAAAAATGAGCTTTTAATTTCATTGATGTTCTCTGTTGTTTGTTCTTTTTCTACTTCCTTGATGCCTGCTCTTATCTTATTTCCTTTCTTCTGCTTACATTGGGTTCATTCTGCTCTTCCTCATCTC
>NW_004444005.1:11374018-11419281 GCF_000243295.1 Trichechus manatus latirostris | reverse complement strand
TTTGCTGTTTGCATGTACCTGTTTGGCTTCCAGCCATGCTTAATTTTTATCCTGGCCCCATGGGGTCATTCTGCACCTGTGGAGTTTTATGTTCAGCTAAGGATTTGGGCAATGTGTATACTCAGATTTTGGGGCTCACCCACTGTGATGGTTACTTTTATGAGTCACCTTGTCTTGGCTGTGGTTCCTAATAGCTTGGCCAAAGACTAGATTAGTTGCTGTTCCATAATGTAACATAAAGTAACAAAATGTAACGTAATGTAATGACTTTCCATAATAGAATGGAATGACCTTTCATAATATAATCAGTCAATCAATTGAAAAGGGATTTTCCTTAGAGTGTATTCTGCCTTCAGACTGTAAATAGATATTTTGGCAGCATTCACCCTTTCTCCACTCTGCACGCTTCTTGTTACATGACCTAAAAATCTTGGGACTCAAACCTGCAGAAGTCTCTAGCCTGTTGCTTGATTTGGGACTTGTCAGCCCCCACAACTGCATGAGCTAATCTCTTAAAATCTCTCTCTCTACAGATAGATAGACAGACAGACAGATAGATAGATAGGCAGACAGAGATATATACATAAAGATACATTCACTGGATCTGTTTCTCTAGAGGACTCTAAGACACCTACTTTCTAGTTCCCTTGGCCATTGAGGACACCCCTTATTTCTAATTGCTTGGACAGCCCTTTGTCCTTCCTTCTGATACTTCAAGCCAGTGCAACTTCCTCTTCCAGCTGCCTGGACTGTGTGCAGTTGGAGAACACATTCAGTCAAAAGCACAGAAACTGTGCAAATACCACCAGGAGCACTTCCTCTCTGGTCCCCTCAAGTTCTCCCACGCTCATGTGTAGTTTAGCCATCAGCCATGGATTCCAGGAAGAGTTTAGACTCAGACTTTGGATCTCACCCCATCTGTGTGCTCTTGCTTACAAATGTTCCCCTTACATCAACAGCTGCTCTGGGGCTCTGGACTCCCGTCATCTGTCACCTCCAGCTGGCAGGGCTGTGGTTTCTCTGCCAGCACAGCCAGGGTTCAGGCTGCAACCCCAGGCAAGAAAGCCACAAACTGTAGTTCTTCTCTGATGCAGTAGGGACCTTTCAAGAGTAAATTCTTCTCAAATTTCTTCCTGCCTTTTGTTAAAATGAGAAACTGAGGGTCAAATTGACAGGTTGTTCTGAGTACATAGGACACTTCACAAAGGACACTGATGCTTGTGGAATGTACCCAAAACAGATAAAAAGAAATAATGTGAAGAGCATGAAGTCACACAGATCCCCCTTTGGGACAAAGGCATCTGTTAACCATGACCAAACTCAGAGGTTATTTTATGCAAAGAGTTTAACTTTAGGTGATTTCCCTTGCAGCCTGAGAGATAATTCCAAAACTTTAAGATTTTTTGATTAGTCAAGGTGCCTTTATTATTTCAAAATGTCCAGACTACACTTGAAGATTTGTGCAAGCGAGTGGGGGATAGCCAAGCCACAGAGACCACCTAGTAAACTGATGTCAGCTGATCTCAGAAGAGGGGCATGTTTCAAGAAATAAGATTAGCCAATGGTTACTTTCTATCCTGTTTCCTCCCTTTCCTCCTCAAAACCTTACTGTAACTGGCTAGGTGAACAGAGAGGTGCCCTGTCTGCACACAGATTAGCTGCTGGAATAAACCCAATACACTTTCATTCTTTCTGTGCTTTTATTATTTTGACACTTTGGTCATTTCCCAGTGCTTTCAAATGCTTGTTCTGAAGAATTTTATTTGGTTTTTATAATTGCTGTGGAAGTAACCCTCTAGCTTCTTCATGCTTCTGTTACCAGAACCCTCACCTTCTCGTGCTCTTTCTTCCCCCTGAGTCTCTGAGATCCCTTCTGCAATCGTTTTCCTTCTGCCTCATCCTCGAGTCTTTCCTTGGGGAATAAGTTCCCTCAGTTTCTGGTTTTCGGTGGTGGTGGCTCTGCTCACCCTCAGGGTCTCTTCACTTTGGGATCCAGGCAGAAGGAACTGCTCCATTTGGGACACGCCTGCTTCGAGCAATGGAAAAAGGCAGAAGCAGCGGTATGACTTGATGAGGAGTCCTGGTGATGCACATGGTTAAGTGCTCAGCTGCCAGCTGGGAGGTTGGGGGCTTGAACCTGCCCAGCAGCTCTGAGGGAGAAAGACCTGGCAATCTGCTTTCATAAAGATTACAGCCTAAGAAACCCTATGGGACAGTTCTACTCTGTCACATGGGGTCACTATGAGTCAGGGTGGACTTGAGAGCATCACCACCAACAACATGATTTCATGGCCCTTCAAACGTCCCTTCAGAAGTTGTACCCACATTTCACTGACAAAAGCAAGACCAGGGTCCAGCCCAGGCCAACAGGTGGGCTGTGACTGCTCGCCAGGGAGGTCAGGGAATATTCTGAGAATAGGGCTCTTATCTCCCCAGCAGGTGGCTGGTGCCCGAGGCCTCAGAAAGGGGTGGTACGAGGGTTAATCAGTCAATGGACTGTTGTTTGAACATCAAATTATTTTTCGTTGTTATTAGTTGTCATCATGTTGGTGCTGAAGCATCGTGACCTTGTGTATAACAGAAGGAAACGCTGCCCAGTCCTGCACCATCTTCATAATCTGTTCCAACACCAAACCTGTTTCCATCAAGTGGATTCTGACTCATGATGACCCCATGTGTTATAGTGTAGATCGCCTTCATAGGATTTTCTTGCCTGTAATCTTTACGGAAAAAGATCGCTAGACCTTTTTTCCATGACACTGCTGGGTGGATTTGAACCGCCAAGCTGTTGTTTATAGTTAAGCTCGTGAACTGTTTGTGCCTCCCAGGGACATTTACCATCTTCACACAGGTGGCTAATCCAGTCAATTCTCAGTATTCATGGTAGTTTAAGTCCCCACAAATACTGAATTAATGAAAACCTACCCACAAGCCAGCCTCATTCAGCAGCAACTGGGGATTTTGCTCTGCATGTGTGTCTGTCTGCCAATGACCATGGGAGCATTGTGAGTATTTTTAACTAATAGGTGGGTCCCGGAACACCGAATCCGTGGAGAGTGAGGTGACCGTAGGTACCGCTGGGGAAACGTGCAGGGTAGGTGAGTCTGAGCGAAAGGCTGGCACCAGGAGGCGGCTGAGCTACAACCACACTCCTGCATGTGTGCAGGAAGGATGTCAAGCTGCATCATCTGTTCTTTACATTTCCTCGGATGGCAGCGCGCTTCTGTTCTAACAGATGAGAACCAAGGGGAAGCCCCAAGAGGGAGGACCTGCGGCCCTCTACGGTTTGGGTGAGCAGCCACCCCCCTGCGTGATGTGAGGACGTAAAGGACCAATGCGTGGGCTCTGTGGGAGAAAGGAACCCCAGTGCAGACTGGAAGCTGATGAGGAGACTTGGGATCTGGGCTGGCCCAGGAGCTCTACATCCAGTGTGGACTCTCCTGACCCTGCAGTTCCTCTGCACAGAGCTGGGCCCCTGGGCTGCCTCACTGTCCTCATCCAATACCTGCAGCAATGAGGTTGTCTTAGTTATCGTGTGCTGCTGTGACTTGAGCCACAAGCGGGGGCTTTAACAAGCAGAAATGTATTTCCTCACAGTTTAGGAGGCCAGAAGTCTGAATTCAGGGCAGTAGCTCTAGGGAAAGGCTCTGTCTATTTGCTCTGGGGGAAGGTCCTTGCCTCTTTTCAGCTTCTGTTCCTCAGTTCTTTGGCGATCTTCATGTGGCATCTGTCTTCCCCCATCTCTGCTTCCTTGCTTCTGTGCCTAAACTGCTCTTTTTATATCTCAAAAGTGATTGGCTTAAGACATACCCTCCACTGATATGACCTCATTAACATAACAAAGAAAACCCTGTTCATAAATAGGATCACATCCACAGGTGTAACCCCTTGCTGTTAAGTTGATTCTGGCTTATCTCGACCCTATAGGATAGAGTAGAACTGCCCCATAGGGTTTCCAAGGCTTTAAATCTTTACAAAAGCAGACTGCCACATCTTTCTCCTGCAGAGTGGCTGGTAGGTTTGAACCGCTGAGCTTTTGGTTAGCAGGCAAGCACTTAACCACTGCACCACCAGGGCTCCTTATCCACAGGTATAGGGGTGAGGATTCATAACACATAATTTCTTGGGGACACAATTCAATCCATAGCAAAGTCCTAAGGGAAAACCATGGTATTTTCAATCTCCTCATATGCATGTAAAAGTTGGACAAAGAATAAGGAAGACGGAAGAAGAATTGGTGCCTTCGAATACAGTGTTGGCAAAGAATATTGAATATACTATGGATTGCCAGAACAATGAACATGCCTGTCTTGGAAGAAGTACAGTCAGAGAGCACTTAGAAGCAAGGATGGCAAGACTTTGTCTCATGTACTTTGGACATGTTATCAGGAGGGGCCGGTGCCTGGAGAAGGACATCATGCTTGGTAAAGTAGAGGGTCAGCGAAAAAGAGGAAGACCCTCAAGGAGATGGATTGACACAGTGGCTGCAACAATGGGCTCAAACACAGAAACAATTGTGAGGATGGCGCAGGACCAGGCAGTGTTTCGTTCTGCTGTAATAGGATCCTTGTAAGTCGGAACCGATTTGACAGCACCTAACAACAAGGGAAAACATTCTTCCACCTTCCACCGCCGTGTCTGGGCCAGCTTGCAATGGCAAGTTGGACCCACAATCCATCTTCTCTTCTCTGGAGTCAAGGCCAGGCCACTGAGGAAAGGCTGCTGGGTTTCCTTTCTGAGACAGCTGCTTCACGGGCCAAAGGCTGGGGTTTATGTGTCTATAAACCACTGGTGCAGTTTTGCTGAAACAGCCCTGCACTCTGCTCTCAGCAAACATCATTGATGCCATTTTTTTATCCCCCAGAAAAGATCACTTAACCATTTATGAGCAAACGACAAAGGACTGTTATATTAGAACACACTGTTCAGTCTCATCTGTCCCTGGCCACTTTGCCTGTTTATTGGAGCTTCTCTCCTCATCCTCGGGAAGCAGGGAAAGGCTGGGTGCACCACCTGGGTAGACAAGTACTACCACTGCTTCAGACACCTAGACCTAAGTTCCCTGTTGGACTTGGGGTGACAGCAGCCCCCACAAAGCACACACATATGCCTGCTGTCAGTAAAGCTGGATGCTGTTATTACGAGGATCATTAGCTTTCTATCTCAGCTGGTCTCTTGCTGCTCCTTAACACCCAGTCCAGGCCTGCCTCAGGGCCTCTGCATGCCCATGGCCCTCTCCTTCAATCAAGAAGAGTTTCATTCAGATTCAAAGATTTGAAAATTGGGAAGCATCAAAATGAAAGTTCAAAATGTCGTTCAAAGGGGGAGCATAAGCGTACGTCTTTTATACTCCGTTTTGCAGAACTTTGTACAGAGTAGGTCAGAGAATGGGGGTACATTTGATTGGTTGAAGTTCCACACATTCTCGTAAGACTCTTGCATCAAGAATTTCTATTGGCCGTCTAAGATGCATCAGCTGGTCCCAACCCTCCTGGAGTAAAGGAGAATGAAGAACAGCAAAGTCACAAGGAAAGTATTAGCCCAAGAGACAGAAAGGGCCACAAAGACCAGAGACTTCATCAGCCTAAGACCAGAAGAACTAGATGGTGCCTGGCTACCGCCAATGACCGCCCTGACAGGGAACACAGCAGAGAGTCCCTGATGGAGCAGGAGAAAGGTGGGGTGCAGAACTCAAATTCTAGTAAAAACACCAGACTTAATGGTCTGACTGAGACTGGAGGGACCCCAGAAAGCATGGCCCCCGGAGTCTCTGTCAACCCAGAACTAAAACCATTCCTGAGGCCAATTCTTCAGACAAAGATTGGACTGGACTCTGGGATATAAAATGATACTAGTCAAGAGTGTGCTTCTTAGCTCAAATAGATTTACGAGACTAAATGAGCAGTTCCTGTCCGGAGGTGAGATGAAAACAGAGAGAGGATCAGAAGCTGGTTGAATGGACACGGGAAATCAGGGGTGGAAAGGAGGAGTGTGCTGTCATAGCATAGGGAGAGCAATTAGGGTCACATAACAATGTATGTATAATTTTCTGTATGAGAGACTAACTTGAATTATAAACTTTTACTTAAAGTACAATAATAAAATAAAAAAAATAAGTAAAAAGAATTTCTATTGGCTAGGGTACTTGACCTTAGCCACAGTCTCCTGCTTTCCAGAGTGAGTTCCTTCTGTGTCCTGCAGCATTTTGGGTGGACCACCTCAGAATGTTGCGGAGCAAGTTATCTTGGTCAAGAGTGTGGTCATGGGTCATGTACTCCAAAAAGCAGAAGCAGGGACCTAGGACAAAAGGGAGTCCGATTCAGACCTGTGTCGGCCATTTTAGTTGTGCTGAGCGCCTCAGTGTCAGAGTGCTCTTTCACACTTGTCTTGTGTGTCCCTGAGCAGACTACATTTATTCCTTGATTTGTGGCCTGTCTGTCTGCCTTTCCCCTCTTCCCCACTGGAATACAACCTCATGACGAAGGCCTTTCACTTGTTTTGTTCACGGCCTGGGGGTGCAACAGTTAAGGGCGAGGTTATCTGCTCCCGTAAAGATTACCAAAAAAAAAACCCAAACCAATCTCGTTGCTGTGCAGTCGATTCCGACCCATAGCAATCCTATAGGACAGGGTAGAACTGCCCCGTAGGGCTTCCAAGGAGCAGCTGGTGGATTCAGATTGCCAGCCTTTTGGTTAGCAGCTGGACGCCTAACCACTGCACCACCAGGGCCTAGGAAACCCTACTGGGCAGGTCTACTCTGTCACATGCAGTCGCCATGAGTCCTAATTGACTCAACAGCATTCAACAACAACTCAGCCTCAAGCCTGCATCGGTGCCTGGGGGCTTAGCGAGTGTGAATGGCAGGCTGAGAGTCCCTGATGGCCATCATGAGGGCGGGGGCAGTGCTTATATGTGCAGCAACCACGAGTAACGGTGAGCAGGACCTGTCAGAGGTGAGGCTCACCTCTGGCCTGGTGCCCAGCCAGGAGCAGGGCTGCCCCTCGGTGCCCAGGGGGTCCAGGAGGGCTCTGTGGAGAAGAGGGTGGTTAGTTCTCCTCTGCCTTGGCTGGGAGCAGACGGAGACTGCCCGGCTCCTTGCCAAGTCTCCCCGTCCCTCACAGTATCTTGCTCCTTTTCCTATTTCCTTTCCTTTCTGTTTGTCGTAGTAACTCTCTCGAAGTCCACATCCGGCAGTGCAGGACCTTTGCCTCCTGAGCTCGGATTCTGCAGCCACCGGTTCTGCCGATTCGGGCTCTTGAGGCACCACCTCTTCCCAGGCTGTGGGTGTGGAAGGGGTGCGGGTTTGGTGTCGAGTGGGACATTCTGGAGGAACACCCAGGAGGCTGGGTAGGAGGTGTCCCTGCCAGGCACCAGGGGCTGGTCTAGGCTGGGAGCACATTTCTGACCACTTCTCTGCTTGCGCTTTTCCAGACCAGGCAAGCTGTGTGATGTGGGTCCCATCCCTGGCTGAGAGACATCCTGGGGGCTTTGTGTAACCCAGACTCAGACAGACAGACCGACTTCCATGTCTGCCTTTGCTGGAGGCGCATGGAGTGCCAGCCCACACACACACACACACACACACACACACGTGTGTAGGGCCAGGGCTGGAGCCCGTGTTGTTTTTATTCAACCCGAAGCCTGTGAGTGAGTGCTGTACACACACACAGACACTGGCTCACACACAGACTCACACACACGGACCCTCACACAGAAAAACAGACCTCACAGACGCGAACACACACGCACACCCCTTGTAAGACCGCACGACTCTTTGAAGGCTGATTTGAAAAAGGAACATTTCTCTAAGGTAATCAGCTAGAGGGAAATCCTGCTAACAGACTTCCCCAGTCTAACTGCTAAGCAGAACATTTACCCCCAGGGTCTGAACCCTGTGCATCTTCCCGGCTTCCCCAGCACCGTGGAGCTGCAGTCCTAAGCCACATCTCACAAACGGCCCTCCCAGGGCTTTTTGCAAAGCATACTGACCAGCAACCAAAGGACCAGCGCACCTACCTCACCTGCTCAGCTGGGAGAACCACAAAGAGTATTACCTCAGTTAATCCCCACGTCAAGTGCGCCCCCAAATAAATCACAGCCCCTCATGGCAGCAAACCAAAAAAAAGCAAACCCACTGCCACTGAGTCGATTTTGACTCATAGTGACCCCACAGGGTTTCCAAGGCTGCAAATCCTAATGGAAGCAGACTGCCACATCGTCCTCCGAAGGAGCCCCTGGTGGTTTTGAACCGCCAACCTTTAGGTTGACGGTTGATTGCGCTAACCACTGCACCACCAAGGCTCCTTTCACAAGGCAGTAGCTGCCTGTAAAACCCAAGACATGGTGAGCTTTCAGCTTCAGACATCCTACCTGTTACCTCCAGAGTGAGGGGCCTAGACCCTCCGGGGGTGAGGGTGGGGCAGCAGGGTGGAGGGCAGGGCCCTGGAGAAGGCATTTCCAGAGGCCCTGAACAGCCCCCCAGAGCCCAGAGCTGGGTCTGAATTGGAGGCAAGGTTTGCTGTCTCAACACCTTCACCTTGAACATTGTCTGGCATTGCAAACAAGGCACCTGTGTGGGCAAGTGACTTGGCTGACTTTTTCTGGATGGACACACTTGGTAGAAATTCCTTGGTTTCCTTCTATAGGGGCACAGAAAAGTCTAGAAGTTAAAATAAAAATTCCCACCATATTAGGTCTCTGTATGAACTCATTAGCTTTATTTTGTGCAATTCTTTAATGGGGGAGCGGGTGTCTGGTCTGAGAGTCAAACAAGAGCCCCCAAGAGTAGACAAAGCGGGAGGGTCTCTGTAAGCTCAGACAGATAGGGCCAAGGAAGCTGTGCTGGGAACATTTGGGGCTGGCTGATGGGAATTTTCTTTCATTACTTGGGGATAAGGGGCAATTTTGAAACTGGGCAAGCAAGCCCTGATCAGGCTTCCATTGCCGGGAGAGCCCATTGATTGGTTCTTGGGAAGGTTTGGCGTTTACTAGAAACTTAGCTTTGGGTTTGCTGATGTGGGGCTGAACACAGTCGACTCCGTTTTGGGCCTAGTTTAGTCAAGTTGACATGATGGACTCTGTCTGAATAACTTGAGTTTCCCTCTCCTTGTGGCCCCTATACTTCCCCTGGGTCCCCCAGGGTCCCGGGGAACATCACTCACCCAGCCTTTCCCCTTCCAACTTTCTTTCTTTTTACTTTGGTGAAAGTATACACAGTCATGCACCATTTCAACAATTTCTACAGGTACAGCTCAGTGACAATGGTTACATTCTTCAAGTTGGGCAAACATTCTCTCCATCTTTCTCCAAATTGTTCCACCACTATTGACCTAAGCTTACTGTCCCCTAAGCTTCTCACCCGACATTTCGAGTTGATCAATTTGTCTCACAGTGATGTTTCTTGCAGACAGCACAATGCTCAAGGCAGACATAGTTTACTTATTAAGATAAACTACTTTTTGGTTCAAAGAAGACTTCAGGGGATATTTTTGGTTTAAGGTTTAAAGTTTAAAGATTATCTCAGGGTGATAGTTTCGGGGGCTTATCCAGCCTCAATGGCTCCAGAAAGTCTGGATTCCATGAGAATTTGAAATCCTGTTCTGCCCTGCATCTCGGGGTGGGGGTCAGACAGAGTCTGGTGTCTCTTTGTCCTCACAGCAGTGCCCCCCGCCCCAACTTCCTTCCCTTAGTCTACTCCCCTCCCTTGCAACTTCCCTGTGAGTACAAGCATCCTTGCCTACTTTAACAGTGGCTGGGGCAATTTTTTCTTTCATGGGGGGAGGGGATTTTTGAGTTTCTGACACCATTGAGTCACCCACCTTCCTTACTGCTTTGGGGTGCACCCACTCCAACACCCCCTTGATAGAGCCCCCTCACCAGATTTCAGTTACCCTGAATACTTCCTAACTCTGTGGGGCTGCTTGGGGCCTCAGCTCTATCTCCCGGATGATTTAAGGGGCTCTCGCAGCCATAATTAACAGGAAGTTTATGAATCCAAAGTAGAAAAGTAAGTTTAATTATTTGAAAGTCAGAGGGCTCATTCTCCGACGGTGACTGATGGCATTTCGCCTCCGAGCCTTTGTGGCCGACAGGAGGACAAAACGGGGTTACAGTTTAGGAGTTAAATTGCTAATTTGACCGAATCGATTTCATTAGCGGATCTGTCATATTTGCTGTTAATGATGGTGAGGGACAAATGGAAACTGAGAGCGACGCTTGAAAAACTGGGCAGAGGGAGACGATATGAACGGGGCGGTCATGAAGTTTAACACGCCTTCTGGGTGGGCTGGGACCCGGCTTTTGACACCAGGACTGCGCAGAGGACTCGGCTCTCCCACCTGCCTTGTCTGTGATGGGCTCTGTTGTCCCAGGTCGATGGGCCAGTGAGGGAAGGCAGGGCCAGTGGGTGAGACCACCTTCCTCTCAGGTCCCCAGCGAGGACTCAGGGAAGCGGCGAGTGAGAGACGCGGAGGGACATCTGGGCCCACCCCGTGAGGACAGTGGGTCGGCCACTGCTTATGGAAGATTCCAGCAACTCCGTGGCTCGGGTGCATGGTGACTGTGTTGATGCTCCTGAAACCTAAGAGAGAAGTCCGTCCAGGCCACTCTGCCCTCCTTGCTCTAACCAGGGTGGGCTGACTGAAGGTGGCAGTGGTGGAGAGAAAGGATCCTACTTCGTGTCTGTTTGTCTGCCAGAGCCACGAGGGATGAACAGGGTGTCGGTGCTATGCAGCTCCATCCCTCTCTCAGCCCAGTGAGCATGGCTCTCAGCCAGCTGTGTGGCTGGGGGGCTTGTTACCTCAGAATACACACACGATGCCGCCTTTCTGGGACAAGAAATGTGGGCCGGGCCTGGGAAATGATTTTAACGCTTGTCCAAATCTCACGGAAGGGACCCCAAGCTGTGCCATCTGCCCAGCTTGGCGAGGATTTGTCACTGGGGACCAGTCCCGGGTATCACTTGGCAAGGTGGGCCTCCCAGAGCTGTGGGACCTCTGGGCCCAGGTCTTGGAAGTGAAGGCTGGAGCAGATGGGGCCCCAGCTGGGCGTAGCCTGCCTGCTCTGGGGGCCTGAACATCATTCCTTTCCATCAGGGAAGGGGACGGGCTTCATGGTGGACTCCAGGCTGCTGGTCGACCTCTCTCTGTGAGCTCACACCGCCAGTCTGGGGATAGATCGGACAGAGGGTGTCCCCAAGGGCGGCTTTCAAGGCTGGCCCTCCTCCTCGCCTCCTTCCGAGGGAGCCCCTGGCTGGGCGAGCTCCTGGCCTTTGTGATTTCCTAGGTTCACACCGTCACCCTGAGAATGTGGTCTTTTTCTTGCTGTTGCTAGTGAGCCACGCGCATTGCTGGGAGTGAGGCTGAGCTCGGCTGAGGGGTGGCTTTGTGGAGATTTGTATGGAAGACACCGCTTCCGATTTTCGAGAGGCCTCAGTGCGCGCAGAGCTGAGCCCGCCCTGAGCGGTGGAGCCCACTGTGCGAGGACGGGTGCCCCCTCCTCAGCGATGGGGGCAGGGGCTGCAGCCTTCAGACGTTTTGCCCTGGATCCACGCAGCTGCTCCATCTGCTGTGGGGCCGCCTGCTCCACTGCCCCTCGCCCTGCCATGGAGCTGAACACCCTCCGAGTCGTGTTCTCGGAGGGAATAAATGACGTGACATTCGTAAATTGAGAAAATAAATGTGGTTATTATTTCAGGGTAATTCCACGGCCCTGGGCATAGAAGGAAGAAATACAAGGCATTTAAGGTGCAGCGTGTTCCCAAAGGAGCCCTGGTGGCGCAGTGGTTAAGAGCTTGCTGCTAACCAAAAGGTTGGCAGTTCAAATCCACCAGCTTCTCCTTGGAAACCCTATGCGGCAGTTCTGCTCTGTCCCGTAGGGACACTATGAGTTGCAATCAACTTTTTTTTTGTAGCCCCAAAAGCAGCTGACAATTGAACGGAGAAGGCGTACAAGAGCACAGAACCGAAGCGCCAGCACCTAGGACACGCAGACACCAAGAGGGTCTGTCTGGGAGCTTAGAAAGGACCACGTGTAGCTGGCACTGAGTGGTGCAGGGCTGGGGCGTCGTGCTCGACACGGGGGATGCACAGCCAGAGTGTGGGTGTAGGGACTGAGTGGGGTGTGTGTGCCGACTCTACGTTTCAGGCCTGGGATGGCTGAAGAGGCAGAAGCACCCCCAAACCTCTGGAAACAGGTCGGGGGCTCTGAGTGTAACTTTTCCCGGAGTCATTGTGAGCCCCTGAGGGGACCCTGTCAGTCCAGGCTGGGCCCCAGCCTGGCACACAGCAGGCGCCATCCTGCAGCTGTGCCCACCGACAGTCCTCGTGGCAGGCTCTGCCGGGCCTCAGAGAGCAGCCTCTGCGCTCCTGAACCTGCACCACACTGGGGGCCCCAGTCACTCAGGGTGTGGGGACAGCACACTGGGGGAAGAGGGGGACAAGTGGCAGAGACGACACCTGAGTGATGACACTGGCCAGGCCCAGGCCAGCAGGGCACAGGGCAGCCTTCTCTGGAGAGCCCTGGGGGCAGATCTGGCTCGCAGCCCTCCACGGCCATCAGATCCCAGCAGCACCTGTGCTGAGTAGCCTGGACCCCGTCCCAACCCTACACCCTCATCCTGGCTGAGGTGGCACCACTGCCCTTTGCCATCTGAGCCCAGTAATGTGGGTGTGGGGTGTTTGTTATCACAGCAGCACCTCACCCAGGCTGACACATGCACCTTAAACTGACATGGGTGTGGGGTGTTTGTTATCACAGCAGCACCTCACCCAGGCTGACAGATGCACCTGAAACTGACATGGGTGTGGGGTGTTTGTTATCACAGCAGCACCTCACCCAGGCTGACAGATGCACCTGAAACTGACATGGGTGTGGGGTGTTTGTTATCACAGCAGCACCTCACCCAGGCTGACAGATGCACCTGAAACTGACATGGGTGTGGGGTGTTTGTTATCACAGCACCACCTCACCCAGGCTGACAGATGCACCTTAAACTGACATGGGTGTGGGGTGTTTGTTGTCACAACAACACCTTACCCAGGCTGACAGATGCACCTCTGGCTGACATGGGTGTGGGGTGTTACCACAGCACCACCTCACCCAGGCTGACAGATGCACCTTGAACTGACATGGGTGTGGGGTGTTTGTTATCACAGCAGCACCTCACCCAGGCTGACAGATGCACCTCTGGCTGACATCGGTGTGGGGTGTTTGTTATCACAGCGCCACCTCACCCAGGCTGACAGATGCACCTCTGAATCTTACACAGCATGGAAAATTTAGAGAGATTATCTGCCTTTTCACAGTCCTGGTGGTCAGTGAATCTCAAGCTTTCCCATTACCTTCATGGTTTGGTTTCCTGCAGACATGCCTGGAAAACTGGAATTGTGATGCTTCGGGGTTTCTTTAGACAGAGCAGGTGGCTCTCTGGGCGGGCTCCAGGACAGCTAGCCAGTCAAGACCCCTCCCTGGAACTGCTTCGTGCCCCGCACACTAACGCACTCAAGGAAGGAGAAGGGGTGCCCCTCGCCTGGGCACGCTGTCCTGTCTTGTCTGACTCCATGCTCCAAGCTGCAGAGCCCCTGATGGGCTCACCGAGGCATCTCAGTGGGAGGAGCCCCTGCCCCCTGCCAAAGTTGGGCCCTTTACAGCATGGATGCTGAGGCCCTCCGAGAGGGACAGGCCACCCTGAGGGCCCTGTGGTAGCTGCTATGCCTGCTTCTGCCCCCCACGTCCTCGGGCTCCTTGGGACAATGGGTTGGGGGTCTCTTCTATCCACAGTGAGGTAGCTCTAAAGTCCAACGGAAGGTCCCCAAAACCAAGTGTGAGCCCTGGAGACACCACGGGCACCCACTCCGCCATGACCCCCTCCGCCCGTTGGCATTTTACAGAGCAGCTGGAACCTGTGTCTGCATGGGCTCCCGGGTGCAGCACCGGGCATGGTCTCCGTGCAGACCTGGCGGGGATGGCCTGACGGCCAGAGGCCTCCTCGGAGATCTGGGAAAAGGCCCCTGAGGTGTGGTCTCCCTCGGAAGCCCTCGTGTCAGTAAGCGGGGCCGTCTCCTGCGTGTCCAGGGGCCTGTGCAGAAGGAATGGAGCCCACAGCCTCCCGCTGGCCATGACTGGTCTGGACTCCCTCCTGAAGTGCGCTCCAGGCCCTGGACACAGTGAAACAGAAAGAATCTTCTCTACCTCCAGGGCCGCACGCCTGGCCAGGGAGGTGGGCAGGTGTGGCCTCTGCCTGGGCGTGGGCATTCACTGGGGAACGACAGAGGCCTCGTGACAGATGATGCTGCTGGGAGCTGTCCACTCGCACAGTGCTGGCCTCAGAGGCAGTTCCTGCCCATCAGGGACTATGGACAGACAACTCACACTGCACACCCATCCTCACAGCCTGCCGATTCTCCCAGGAAGGAGGCCTAAGCCCCCACCTCTGCTCCCAGCCCCTGCTGCCCAAAGATGCCCGGGCGGTCCCTGCGCCCCCAACACCAGCTGCAGGTGGTCTGCTGCACCAGGCTGCCCCTACCACCCCATGGGTCAAGCAGCTGCAGCTCCTCTCCCAGGACACCACAGCCAGGGAACAAAAGCCATGCTTATCAAAGGTTTTTTTCTTTATTTTCATAATTTAGCTGAATCAACACAAAATTGAATACTGTAAAACAAGAAAAAAAAATGCGGTAACATCTTAAATCTCCTGGTCTCCGCCCACGAAGGTGTCTACATTCTTCCAGAAGAAACTGGTGAGGAAGAGGGGGTGGGACGCCGGCTGGTCGCAGGTGTGCTGGGTCAGGGGAGAGCCCCCAACTCAGGCCATTTAAGCCAGGGTGCGGGGTCCGGCCAGCTAGGGGTGGCACCCTCTCCTGCCCACCTCCTCTGTGATGACAAGCCGAAACCTCAGCCCTTTCTTCTGCTCGAAGATACAATTGGTGGCGACTGGAAGTAAATGAAATACTCACGGCTATTGGAACAGGCCTTAAATAAATGGATTTTCTTTCCTGTCTTTAGTCTATGGTTCTGGAACAGCTTCTATATAGTTATTATTTTTTTTTTTTTACTGTTTTTTGTGTTTTTAGTAGCATAGAACTAGCATAATAATATTCATGTTAATTGGACTCTAGGTAGGGCACGTCAGCAGATCAGGAGACCGGAGGAGCTCGGCCTCCGAGGGCCAGGAGAAGGAAAAACAGAACGGCCTTCTTCGCTGGCGCTCGGGACCCCGCCTTGCAGGGAGGGTGTGGAGGCCTGCAACTGTGTTCTGGGGTGCCACCCCTCCCCCGTTTCCTCGCTTTGCCTTTTTTGGCCTGTTGATGTGAAGACAGATGACCTCTGGGGGTGGGGGCAGACACCAAATCGGGAAGAAGAAATCGGCTGCGAACTGACCTCGAGGTCTGTTAATGCGGAGAAAGAGGGAGGAAAGGAAAACCCGGATGGGTCGGAAGAGGCGCGATCAGACTATTGCACACTCAGTGTTTACCCAGACACAGACCAAAGGGAAATTAACCACGGAACCCAAACTGAAAGGGGAGAAGGAACCCGGCCACCCCGGGGCACTGGCTGGACGGCTGCTGTGACGTGGACATCTCTGTCTTCGACTTGCTTCTCCCAGAGTCCGGCCCCTCGCGCCCGGCGCCCCTAGGCCCGAGAGGGGGGCGCCAACCTCACCACCATGTCCCCCCGCACTGAAGTCATGGGGGACACACGGGACTCGACCCGCCCGCTTCTCACGTGGCCAAGGCTACCACATTAATTGTTAAATAGGATTTTCTACAAATATACAACATATAAAAACTGTTAAATATATAACTTTAGGCTTTTGCAAAATACATTTAATGATCTCTTTCAAACGAGTGTTACTTCAGCTTCCTTTAATTTGCTTTCTGGAGCTAAATGGTGTGTCGGATGAGACAGTGGTCACGGGAGACCCAACATGCTCTTGGCAAATACTGGATTATCCAACTATCAAAAATGGAGCTGTAGAAGAGGCATGTTTAACTGGTTAAAACAGAAAGTGATTTTAGTACAATCAAGTCCACCTAACACAGACAGGAGGCGCCGGCCGTCTGAGCTCCCGGGGGGGCCCACGGCGTCCTCGGGAAGGACATCCTGCTCGGGATCCGCGGTGGGACGGGGTCCTTCCGGCCCCCAGAAGCTCCTTTCACGACTCACCACAGTGTTTGTGGGGTGGGGGCCTGGGCCGCGGCCCCCTCTCTGCTCCGCCGGGGACGAAAGCAAGTCTCTGCCACCGTGCCCCCACAACCCTCCTGCCCCACAATCCAGCCCAGGGAACTCGGACAGTAAGGTCGTGTCCACTTTAAAATAGAATTTTCTCTTTGGTCTATTGAATATACTGAAAGTATAAGAAAATAAAAGCAATTCGGACAGTCTGGGGCACAGGAAGAGGCTTTCGTCTGCACCTGAGTGTCCTCCCGTCGGCCGGGGCTCCTCGGGGGCCGGCTGGGCTGCAGTTTCCTCCGGCCATTGGCACAGCCCCTCTTCTCTGGGTCCTGAGGGCACCAGCCGAGCCACGTCCCTCGGGGGCGAGCACGTGGACGTACCCCTCGGACTGTGTATTGCTAACGCCGCTTGCGGCTCCCCGCCCGTGTGTCTCTGTCTGGGCTCCTTGCAGAGGCCGGACGGGCTGGAGCTCGGGGCCCCCTGGAGCGCGAGGTCCTGGGTGGGCTGCGGGGAGGCGGAGGGGGCAGAGGGCGGAGGGCAGGCGAGGACCACAGTGGACGCAGGACGGAGGTGGCCGTGGGGCTCTCCAGGGAGCCAAGGCCACTTCCTGAGGCCCTTGTGGTGCTGTGTTTGTCAGGAGACCTGTGGAGGAAAGAGATAAGTGAGTCAGCCTCTGTTCAGATTCTGCGGTCCCAGCCGGCAATGAGGCTGCAGGCGGATGACCCCAGCAAGGTCTACAGGACGCTCCCCAGGCCAGCCCCTGTAATGAAGGCTCATTACACCTTGTGGGGTTTGCTGCCATTGAGTCAGTCCCAACTCATGGCGACCCCACGCACAACAGAACAAAACACAGCCCGGTCCTGTGCCATCCCCGTGATCTGCTGTGGACTGGAGCTTATGATCCATAGTTTTCACTGGCTGGCTATCAGACGTAGATCGCCAGGCCTTTCTTCCTAGTCCGTCTTAGTCTGGAAGCTCCACTGAAGCCTGTTCAGCATCACAGCAACACGCAAGCCTCCCGACAGACGGCTGGTGGCTTCGCGTGAGGTGCGTGGGCTGGGAATCAAACCCTGGCCTCCTGATGGAAGGCAAGAATCCCACTACTGACCACGGCCGCCTGCGTCTGGGTGGGGCACCACCACTGGCCACTGAGCCAATGCCGACTCCTGGCGACCCCATGCGTGTCAGAGAAGAACCGTGCTCCATAGCGTTTTCATGGGCTGATTCTGGGAAGCAGATCGCCAGGCCTTTCTTCCTAGTCTATCTTAGTCTGGAAGCTCCACTGAAACCTGTTCAGCATCACAGCAACGCCCAAGCCTCCCCTGGCAGATGGGTGGTGGCTGCTCGTGAGGTGCGCTGGCTGGGAATGGAAGCCGGCTCTCCTGATGGAAGGTGAGCGTTCTACCACTGAGCCACCACTGCCCCACGCAGACTTTCTAGAAGCCGTGAAACTAAGGCCTGAGCAGCCTGGAGGGGCCCGGCTCTGTGACCAGGTCCCGGCCAGCCCTGCCCTTCCCTCCCTGCTCTGGTGCTGAGCCCCTGCCCACCACTGGGTGATGGTGATGGGGAAGGCCCAGGGTCCCTGTGCAGACAGCAGCATCGACAGCCCCCTGCCGCCGAGCTCTGTCCTGTTTGCAGGCACGCTGCCTGCATGGGGCCGGGCAGCCAGCACCCACAAAGCCAGTGCTCAGGGGCAGAGTGAAGGGAGAGCCAAGCTGTCCACTCCAGGAAGACACCCCTGTCACGTCCTCCTGCCGCGCCCACGCTGGCAGTGATGGAAATGTGCGGCCTGGAGGAAGGACGGTCCCATGGGTATCCACAGGAACCCATACCGTCTCTGGGCCCAGGAGGAGCACCGCTAGCAGCTGGAGCACCGTCAGCAGTGGGAGCACCATCAGCAGCGGGAGCCTAGGAGCCAGGTGCCTCTCAGAAGCCCAGGCTCTGGCCACTCACGGCTGCCTACACACAGGCCCCCTGCCAGGGCCATCAGAGCTCAGCAGAACACCAACTGCCCTCTTGGTCCCCAGGGGTGGATGCTGTGGGGCTATCTGTTTCCCAGCCAGTCTCTGGAGACACCGTTCTGTAAGACGAAGGCATCCTCACACAAGCTGCAGGCTCCTGAGGGCAGCCCTGCCTATGCGTTCCCAGCTCTCCCTCTACCAGGGGCCACGCGGCAACGTGAGTCAGAACCCACCAGTGGCCCCC
This sequence comes from Trichechus manatus latirostris, assembly GCF_000243295.1. Classification (NCBI taxonomy): domain Eukaryota; kingdom Metazoa; phylum Chordata; class Mammalia; order Sirenia; family Trichechidae; genus Trichechus; species Trichechus manatus. The sequence goes on along the minus strand of NW_004444005.1, from coordinate 11,400,903 downwards.
GTCGGGCTCCTGTCTCCACAATGACAAGGGACACAGCTGCAGGGCGTGGTAGCTGGGACCCCACTAGCCCTGAGCCCTGGCTGGTTGGTGTGTCCCCTGCTCACATCCATGCCTCACGGGGTGCTGCCCACTGGTGCCCAGTGCACCTGATGGTGGGAGGGACTTCCTCCCTTGGGCAGGTGAGGGTATGGATCTGAGCACAGGGCCCAAAACACCCTCTTGAACAAGCCCCTTGACCAGCCAGTGCAGAGTCCATGTCGCCACCCATGGTCCAGCTCCAGGTCTTACACAAGCGGAAAACTGGGCCCTCAGAGAACATGGAGAAAGTCTAGAAAGGAATAACGAGGCAGTCTTAAAATAACCTGGGACCCTGTGATCCACACTGCAGGCGTCAGGAGACTCACCTTCATGCACCCTACAATGGTCACGGTGTCCACTCAAGCTCAAGATCCATCAGTGGCTCCCTACTTCTCCAAGGAAGCTGAGCCAGGCAGATCTGACCCCAGAGAAGGCAGGGGCTCGGCTCACCTATCAGGGCTATCTGGGAGGGAACATTCGACCACGAAGCACCATCCCTCTGAGGGGGACACCAGATGAAGATGACTCTGGCAACCTTTAGAACACTGCTGACTCCTGGGTGGTGCAGATGGTCAACACGCGCGGCTGCTAACCTGAAGGTCGGCAGGTCAAACCCACCCAGAGGCTCCTTGGAAAAAAGCCCTGGTGATTTGCTTCTGAAAATTCAGCCATTGACAACCCTATGGATTTAGGAATTGGTATCTGTTTATGGTGACGAGAAACTTGGCAAAGATTATGGATGATGGTTGTACCACATAATTAATGTAACTGACATCACTAAATTGGACACCTGACAGATACTGAATTGGCAAATGTTGTCTTACATATATTTTTACAACAATTAAAAAAAAAAGAAAACCCCATGGAGCACAGGTGTACTCCGACACATGTGGGGTCACCATGAGTCCGAGCTGACTGGATGGTGTCTGGTTTTGTTTACTGTTCTAACCATGCCATTAAAGCTGATCTTGCCTCCAAAACCACGTGTTCTCCTGCGTGGTGGAGGAGAAAATCTATCTTGGTGCTTGGCGGCTAATAAAGCATCATTTGAAAATCAAAATAAAACCTCTCAGCCCTGGTTATCCAAGTGGGGGCTATTTCCTCTCTTCATTAAAAGATTCTAACACGAAGGTCAGGACACGTTCTCTGCAGAGAGGACACTCCCTTCTGAATGGAAACTGTGCACAAAAGTTTCCCACAAAACAGCAGATGGACAAAGGCGTAGAACAGCGAGACCACTGCGGCCGGGCTCCCAAGCGGGCCACGAGTGTCAAAGCTGATCCCAGGGAAAAATCAAACAACACCAGGGAAGAAGCTTCCGGAAACACTTTACGGGATTGCATCGAAGTTGAGTGACCTGTTTGATTTCCTTTCTGGGACTGTTCCCCAAGGATACACGCAGGGTGATGAAAAGTTTTGGACACACACAATAGGTGGTGGCTACATCCTGCAGGGCCTTTTCCATAACAAGGGACCTGGGACCCCATTATCTCCCCAAACCCAGATTCAGGGAGTCGCTGGACAGGCTATGCTTTGCTGCTACACTTTAAATGGCCAAAGAAAACAGTATAGACGTGAACTGTGGCTTCGTCTTTCTAACAATCTCAGTAAATGATCTGAATTATAGTTGGCTGGTTTTCTCAGTTAATCTCTCCTTTCTATCATTTTTCTTTTTACTTGTGGTAAAATATAACTAACATAAAATTTGACACTTTCACAGATTTTTAAGTGTACAATTCAGCAGCTTGAATTATAGTCACAACTTTGCACGATCTTCACCTGTATTCCACCAACTTTTTCTGTCCGTTAACAAATTTACTTTTGAATCATGCTAGAAATATTTTAACAACAATTGCAAGAGTTCAAAATACTTTTCACTGATAATTTTTTTCACTTTTTGTATTAATGCAGTTTTTAAAAAACGCTGTTGTGGTTGTTTGGTGCCATTGAGTTGATCCCAACTCATAGCAATCTTACACAGCAGAGTAGAACTGCCCCATAGGGTTTCCAGGGAGTAGTTGGTAGATCTGAACTGCCTAGTTTTTGGTTAACAGCCAAGTTCTTAATCACTATGCCACCAGGGCTGTGGTAAAATACATATAATAAAACATTTGCGGAGGTGGGGTCAAGACAGCAGAGTAGCCAGATGCTTCATGCCCCTCTTACAACAAAGACCCAAAAAAGCAAGTGAACTGATTATATATGACAATCTAGCAGCCCTGAACATCAAAGGCAAAGTTGAGGAATCGGACTGAGTGGCAGGGGGAGGGAGAGACGATTCAGAAGCAATGAGGAGTTGCCAGACCTGACCCGGCACAAACTGGCACCGTGCAGCCAGCACACTTGGTAAGGCAAGCAGTGGCGCTCAGGACACGTTTTCCACATCGGGAGACACTGAGCGGCAGAGAGTATACTCAAGTCTTTAGAACCAGTGAAAAGCGGCCCTCAAGTGGCAAAAGAGAAGTACATACCTCTAACTTACCGCACAGAACAAAAAACACCCCTTTTGGGAAAAACCTATCTCCCATTTACCTGCCCCCTCCCAGCTTTGCACTGGGTCCCTGGTGGCTTCAGCCATTGTCGTGTCCCCTGGGCCAGAAGTAAGGACCTGTCATGCTGCCTGAGCCATTCTGCCAGCCTTGGAAAGGGAACAAATTAACAAACAGGAATAAATAATCTGCAAGCTCCCCTAAGCCGGGAACTTAGGGGAGGTACAGCTCCTTTGCCTAGGCACAGGCATAAGGGTCCATGGACTCTGAATGCCTTTCAATCCTGCATAGTCCTGTGTGGGCCGATTTCAACAGCGTAGGCCATCATTAGCACAATACAACAGGGTATATACCTGAAGCCTAACTTCAACCGTCAGCTATATGACATTTAACACCACTCTGCCCGTTAGAGCAGGGTCTTCACCTACCCACATCAGGGGCCTGAGGACTGGTGGCTCTCCCTATGCCACCTAGCCACCTGCGACAGGGGTCCAAAAATAAGTGGTGCCTCCCAGTCTTTACAGCCAACAGCATCGGGTGCCCAATGTCCGGCTGCAAAACCCACCCACCTACGTGCTCTAGGGAACAGGGACACGCCTTCCACCCAGACACTCAGAGGCAGCCATCAGCCACCTGCCTTGCTCATCACATGACCCCCTACTGCAGCCAGATACCTGCACCCACGTCAATCATCCCTGCCCATCTAGGACTGTAAGTGAGAGCCTGCACCACACACTTGGTGACTGATGATCTGGACACATGAGCTGCATCCATACAAAAAAAATAAACGGACTCCTGGGCTCACATACCTAGAAACAGATCTAACCACCTGGTGACAGGACGTTAGAGCTTCAAACGTGCCAATAATGAAACTAGCTCACACAAGCAGCCTACTGGGGCATATCAAAACAAAACAAGAAGGTAAGACACAGTAAGCAAACATAAAATAAATAAATATAATAACTTATTGATGGCTTGGGGATAACAGTCAACATCAAATCACATAAAGGGGCAGACCATGATGGCTTCAGCAAGCTCTCAAAATAAAAACTCAAGAAACTTGCCAGAGGAAGAGAATTTCTTGGAATTACTGGAGGTAGAATACAAAAGGTTAATATACAGAACTCTTCAAGAGATCAGGAAGAAGATCAGGCAAAATACAGAACAATCCAAGGAACACACAGACAAAGCAATAGAAGAACTTAAGAACATTATAAAAGAGCACAATGACAAATTTAACAGGCTGCAAGAATCCACAGAGAGACAGCAAACAGAAATCCAGAAGAGCAAATATAAAATTTCAGAATTAGACAACTCAACAGAAAGTCGTAGGAAAAGAATCAAGGGAATGGAAGTCAGAATTAGTGAGACTGAAGATAAAACACTTGACACCAACTTATTTGAGGAAAAATCAGATAAAAGGATTAAAAAAATGAAGAAACCCTAAGAATTATGTTGGATTCTATCAAGAGGAATAACCTACGAGTGACTGGAATACGAGAAAAGGGGGGATAACAAAAAATACAGAGATAATTGTTGAAGATTTTTTGGTAGAAAACTTCCCTGATATCGTGAAAGATGAGAAGGTATCTATCCAAGATGCTCATCGAACTCCACACAAGGTATATCCCAAAGAAATTCACCAAGATATATTATAATCAAACTTGCCAATACCAAAGATAAAGAGAGAATTATAAGAGGGGCTAGGGTAAATGAAAAGTCACCTACAAAGGAGAGTCAATAAGACTAAGTTTGGACTACTCAGCAGAAACCATGCAGGCAAGAAGGCAATGGGATGACAAATATAAAGCCTTAGAGGAAAAAAATTGCCAGCCAAAAATTACACATCCAGTAAAACTGCCTCTCAAATGTGATGGAGAAGTTAGGACATATCCAGATAAACAGAAGTTTAGAGAATTTGCAAAAACCAAACCAAAATTACAAGGAACACTAAAGGGAGTCCTCTGGTTAGAAAATCAATAACATCAGATAACAACCCAAGACCAGAACACAGGACAGAGCAACCAGATATCAACCCAGATAGGGAAGACACAAAAACAAATCAAAGCTGAAATGATGAAAATAGGGAAACAGAAATGTCAATATGCAAAAGATGACAATATTAAAAAAGAGGGACTTAAAAAATGTGGTCACAGATCTTTCATATGGAGAGGAAGACAAGGCGATATAAAGAAATAAAATACTAGTTTAAACTTAGAAAAAAGGGGTAAATATTAAGCTATCCACAAAGGAAACTAGCAATCCTACAAATCAAAATAAAAAACAAGAAAAACATAAAAACTCAGCAAATACAAAATCAACAAAAATGAAAAAGATGAAAAGAAAATAAAGAAAAACGACTCAGCACAGAAAATAAAGTGGAACAAAGAAACTGTCAACAACACAAAAAAAGACATCAAAATGACAGCACTAAACTCATACCTGTCAATAATTATGCTAAATGTAAATGGGCTATATGCACCAATAAAGAGACAGAGAACGGCAGAATGGATTAAAAAAACACAATACGTCTATATGCTGCCTACAGGAGACACACCTTAGACTTAAAGACACAAACAAACTAAAACTCAAAGGATGGAAAAGAATACTTCAAGCAAACATCACTCAAAAAAGAGTAGCAGTGGCAATATTAATCTCTGACAAAATAGACTTTAAAGTAAAATCTACCACAAAGGATAATGAAGGACACTATGTAATGATTAAAGGGTCAATACACCAAGAGGACATAACCATAATAAATATTTACACACCCAACAATAGGGCTCCAAAATACATAACAGCATTGAAAAGAGAGATAGACAGCTCCACAATAATAGTAGGAGACTTCAACACACCACTTTTGGTGAAGGACAGAACATCCAGAAGGAAGCTCAAAAAAGTCACGGAAGATCTAAATGCCACAATCAACCAATCTGATCTCATAGACATATACAGAACACTCTACTCAACAGCAGCCAAGTATATTTTCTTTTCCAACACACATGGAACATTCTCTAGAACAGACCACATATTAGGCCATAAAGGTAGCCTTAACAGAATCCAAAGCATCGAAATATTACAAAGCATCTTTTCTGAACATAAAGCCATAAAACTGGCAATCAATACCAGAAAAACCAAGGAAAAAAATCTAACACATGGAAACTGAACAACACCTTGCTCAAAAACTACTGGGTTATAGAAGAAATTAAGGACAGAATAAAAAAATTCATAGAATCAAGTGAGAATGAAGACACATCCTACCAGAACCTTTGGGACACAGCAAAAGCAGTGCACAGAGATCAGTTTATGGCAGTAAATGCACAATCCAAAAAGAAGAAAGGGCCATAATCAAAACATTAACCCTACAACTACAACAAGTAGAAAGAGAGCAGAAAAGGAAGTCCTCGGGCGCAAGAAGAAAGCAAATAATACAAATTAGAGCAGAATTAAATGAAATAGAGAATAGAAAAACAATTGAGAGAGTTAACAAGACCAAAAGCTGGTTCCTTGAAAAAAATCAACAAGATCGATAAATTGTTGGACAGACTGACAAAAGAAAAAGAGAAGAAGCAAATAACCCAAATAAGAAATGAGATGGGAGCTATCACAACAGATCCAACTGAAATTAAAAGTGTCATAACAGAAGACTATGGCAAACTGCACTGTAACAAATTTGAAATCCTAGAGGAAATGGACATATTTCTGGAAACACACTATCTACCTAAACTAACACAAACAGAGGCAGAGCAACTAAATAAACCTATAACAAAAGAAGAGATTGAAAAGGTAATTAAAAAATTCCCAAACAAAAAAAAAGCCCCTGCAAGGACTGTTTCACTGGAGAATTCTACCCAACTTTCAGAGAAGAGTTAACACCACTGCTATTAAAGGTATTTCAGAGCATAGAAAAGGATGGAATACTCCCAAACTCATTCTATGAAGCCAGCATAACCCTGATACCAAAACCAGGTAAACACAGCACAAAAAAAGAAAATCACAGACGAATATCCTTTATGAACATTGACACAAAAATCCTCAACAAAATTCTATTCAACAGAATTCAACAACATATCAAAAAAATAATTCACGATGATCAAGTGGGATTCATACAGGTATGCAGGAATGGTTCAACATTAGAAAAACAATGTAATCCATCACACTAATAAAACAAAAGACAAGAACAACATGATCTTATCAATTGATACGGAAAAGGCATTTGACAAAGTCCAACACACATTCATGAAAAAAACTCTCAGCAAAATAGAAATAGAAGGGAAATTCCTCAGTATAATTAAGGGCATTTATACAAAGCCAACAGCCAACATCATCCTAAATGGAGAGAGTCTGAAAGCATTCCCCTTGTCAACAGGAACCAGACAAGGATGCCCTTTATCACGACTCTTATTCAACACTGTGCTGGAGGTCTTAGCCAGAGCAATTAGGCTAGAAAAAAGAAATAAAGGGCATCCAAATTGGTAAGGAAGAAGTAAAAGTATCCCTATTTGCAGACGATATAATCTTATACACAGAAAAAGCCAAAGAATCCACAAGAAAACTACTGGAACTAATAGAAGATATCAGCAAAGTATCAGGATATAAGATAAACATACAAAAATCAGTTGGATTCCTTTACACCAACAAAGAGAACCTCGAAGAGGAAATCACCAAATCAATATCATTTACAATAGTCCCCAAGAAGATAAAATACTTAAGAATAAATCTAACCAGAGATGTAAAAGATCTGTACAATGAAAACTACAAGACACTACTGCAAGAAATCAAGAGACCTGCATAACTGGAAAAACATACCTTGCTCATGGATAGGTAGAGTCAACATTGTGAAAATGTCAATTCTACTGAAAGCGATCTACAGAGACAATGCAATCCCAATCCAAATTCAAACGGCATTTTTTAAGGAGATGGAGAAACAAATCCCCAACTTCATATGGAAAGGGAAGAGGCCCCAGATAAGTACAGCATTACTGAAGAAGAAGAACAAAGTGGGAGGTCTCACACTGCCTGATTTTAGAACCTATTATACCTCCACGGTAGTCAAAACAGCCTGGAACTGGTACCACAACAGATTCATAGACCAATGGAAGAGAATTGAGAATCTGGACATAAATTCATCCACCTATGAGCAGCTGGTATTTGACAAAGGCCCAAAGTCTGTTAACTGGGAAAAAGACAGCCTCTTTAACAAACGGTGCTGGCATAACTGGATATGCATCTGCCAAAAACTGAAACAAGACTCATACTTCACACCATGCACGAAAACTAACTCCAAATGGATCAAAGACCTAAATATAAAGTTTAAAATGATAAAGATCATGGAAGAAAAAATAGGGACAATACTAGGAGCGCTAATACATGGCATAAACAGAGTACAAGCCATAAGTAACAATGCACAAACACTAGAAGAGGAAGTAGATAACTGGGAGCTCCTAAAAATCAAACACTTATTAAAAGACTTTACCAAAAAAGTAAAAAGACAACCTACAGACTGGGAAAAAAATTTCGGCTAAGACAAATCTGATCAGGGTCTAATCTCTACAATCTATAAGATACTGAAAACCTAAACAACAAAAAGACAAATAACCCAATTAAAAAATGGGCAAAAGATATGAACAGGCAATTCACCAAAGAAGACATTCAGGTGGCTACCAGACAGATGAGGAAATACTCAGGATCATTAGCCATTAGAGAAATGCAAATCAAAACTACAATGAGATAGCATCTCACCCCAACAGGGATAGCATTAATCCAAAAAACACAAAATAATAGATGTTGGAGAGGTTGTGGAGAGACTGGAACACTTGTACACTGCTGGTGGGAATGTAAAATGGTACATCCACTTTGGAAATCGATTTAGTGCTTCCTTAAAAAAGCTAGAAATAGAGTACCATATAATCCAGCAATCCCACTTCTTGGAATACATCCTAGAGAAATAAGAACCATCACACGAATAGATATATGCACACCCATGTTCACTGCAGCACCGTTCACAATAGCAAAAAGATGGAAACAACCTAGGTGCCTATCAATGGATGAATAATAAATTATGGTATGTCCACACAATGGAATACTACGCAATGATAAACAATAACAATGAATCCGTGAAACATCTCACAACATGGATGAATATGGAAGGCATTATGCTGAGTGAAATCAGTCAGTTGCATAAGGAAAAAATATTTTATAAGACCACTATTATAAAAACTCAAGAAAAGGTTTAAACACAGAAGAAAACATTCTTTGATGGTTACGTGGATGGAGAGGAAGGGAGAGGGGTATTCACTAACCAGACAGTAGACAAGAATTATTTTAGGTGAAGGGAAGGACAGCACACACTACAGGGGAAGTCAGCACAACTGGACTAAACCAAAAGCTAAGAAGTTTCCTGAATACAATCAAACACTTTGAGGGACAGAGTGGCAGGGGTCTGGGGACCATGGTTTCAAGGGACATCTAGGTCAACTGGCATAAAAAAGTTTATTAAGAAAATGTTTTGTATCCCACTTTGATGAGTGGGGTCTGGGGTCCTAAAAGCTAGTAAATGGCCATCTAAGATGCATCAACTGGTACCAACCCACCTGGAGCAAAGGAGAATGAAGAACACCAAAGACACAAGGAAAATATTAGCCCAAGAGACAGAAAGGGCCACATAAACCAGAGTCTTATCAGCCTGAGACTAGAAGAACCAGATAGTATCCAGCTACCATCAATGACTGCCCTGACAGGGAACACAACAGAGAGTCCCTGATGGAGCAGGAGAAATGTGGGGTGCAGAACTCAAATTCTAGTAAAAAGACCAGACCTAATAGCTTGACTGAGACCGGAGAGACCCTGGAGGACATGGCCCCCGGACTCTCTGTTGGCCTAGAGCTGAAACCATTCCTGAGACTAACTCTTCAGACAAAGATTAGACTGGACTGTGGGATATAAAATGATAACTCATGAAGAGTGTGCTTCTTAGCTCAAGTAGCTACATGAGACTAAATGGGCAGCTCCTGTCTGGAGGCGAGATGAGAAGGCAGAAAGGGACAGGAGCTGGCTGAATGGACCCGGGAAATCCAGGGTGGAAAGGAGGAGTGTGCCGTCACACTACAGGGAGAGCAACTAGGGTCACATAACAATGTATGTATAAATTTTTGTATGGGAGACTAACTTGAACTATAAACTTTCACTTAAAGTACTATAAAAAAATTCTTATGGTAAAACCTTGAAATTTTCTTTACATAGGCACTAAGGGGGCCCTGGTGGAGCAGTGATTAAGCACTTGGTGGCTAACTGAAAGGTTGGTGGTTCAAACCCACAAGCCGCTCCACGGGAGAAAGATTTGGCAGTCTGCTTCCATGAAGATTACAGCCTTGGAAACCCTATGGGGGCAGTCATACTCTGTCCTATAGGGTTGCTATGAGTCAAAATCGACCGGATGGCAACAGGTTTGGTTTTACTTTGAACCACCTCTTGCTAAAGTTATTTTATTTTATATGTTTTCAGTTATGATTAACAGGGCTACCCCCCCTTTATTTACTCACTTTTATTTCCTTTGTTTATTTTAATTAAACCATAACTGTTTCTAACACATTTTCTTGGAAGTAAGAGAGCAATCAGCTTTTGTCTAGAGAGGCTTCTCCATGTGCAAGTAGATACGTTTCCAAAAGACTACTTATACACTCATCTGCTTTTATATCCCTGATGTCACTGTACACATGACTGCTAATTCCATCTGCTGGTGGCAGATAGGGTTGATGTACTTTTATTAATCTAGTCCAGGGGTGCACAAACTTTTGCTGAAAAGCACCAGAGAATAGATATTTTCATCTCTGCGGGCCTCAAATCTCTTTCATAGCTATTCAATTATGCCACTGCGGTGAGAAAGCAACTACCGACAATAGGTAAAAGAATGAGCAAGGGCGTATTCCAATAAAACTTTATTTGCAAAAATAGGTGGTGGGCCAGATGTGGCCCTCAGGCTGTAGTTTGCTAACCCCTGATTTAGACCATAGTTTCTTTTATCTATGAAAACTTTAAAGTTGAATACGAGTAGAGAACCTTCTCTATTTATCTTATAATTGCTCAGCTTACTAAATTCTTTGATAATTCTCAAGGTATTTCAACGTATTCTCCAGAGTCCAGAAGCACATGGTACCTTGTCTGTGTGTAATAATGACTCTATTTTCTCTTATCAAACATTTATCTGATGGCATTGGCGAGAACCTCCAGAATGTATCCCATGGCAGTGGAGACTGCAGCCTCCCTGACTGGCCTCAGTATGGACAGGACCAGGGAACAGCCTCAAGGACAATGCTGGCTCTGGTGCAAGGTGGACATTAGGTGCTAGGTAAGGCCCTGCCTCCTCATCCAAGTCAACCAGGAGCTCAGCGGCTACAGTTGTTGCTAGTGGTTGGCCTGTTTTCTGTGGAGCAAACACTGAATCTGCCTCGTGCCCTTTCAGCATCTACTGGAATTGCCGTTGTTGTTAGATACTGCTGAGTCAGCTCTGACTCATGGCGACCTCATATACAACAGAAGAAAATATTGTCTGGTCCTGCACCAGTGAGGTTTAATTCATGACTTGGTTCTTGCATATTTTTGTGGAGATTTCACAAATGGTAGACTATTAGATGAGCCCTGGTGGCACAGTAGTTAAGCCTTTGGCTGCTAGCCCAAAGGTCAACAGTTTCAATCTACCAGCCGCTCCTTGGAAACCCTATGGGGCAGTTCTGGTCTGTATGTTGTAATGTTCAATATGTAGCTGCTAACTGAATTTTAGTAGTTTTATTATTAAAAATTTCTATGCCCCGGTTACTTTTATTGTTGTTATTGATGTTGTTTACTTGATTTTAACACAGATTTGAGAGTTGTTTAAATTTCCAAACAAAAAATGTATTTCTGGTAATTTGGCTTATTATTAATTGGATTTGCTTCATATATACTTCTGCTGTGCTAATCAGTACATAACCAGTTCCTGAAGGTTACACTGTCATTATAGTTTGAACTATTTATTAATATATAACATCATATTGTTCCAATTTAATATATTTTACCTCTTGATTTTCTTTCGAATATATTTTCCTGGTATATTTTTATTCTTTGCTTTTAACCTCTTTGTTTGTAGGAGTGCTTTTAGAAGGCAGCACACATTTAGCTATTAAAAAACAAAAACAAAAAACAAACCATTGCATAGTTCTTGCCTTTTAATAGAGAAGACTAACCTATTTACATTTATTGCCATCACTGATTTTAAAATTCTGTCATATACAGTTTACTATGCTCCACACTGAATTTTAGTTGTGCTCCCTTTGTGGTTCACTTTTTCCTTCGACACATTTACAATGTTTCATTTACTTTTTTTCTTTTTCTGTGGTAGCCTTCATGTTAATCAAATGTACCTTTCTGTTACCCTACTACTTTCCTCCACCACCAACATGGCCTTTGTTAATTATAGACAGCTACAGAAAGGCAATTTCTCAGAATAACAAAGGGTATCTATGAAAAAACAATGGCCAACATCATAATTAATGGAGAGGCTGAAAACATTCCCCTTGAGAACAGGAACAAGACACTCCTATTTAACATTGTGCTGGAAGTTCTAGCTAAAGCAATAAGGCAACAAAAAGAAATAAAGTAGGAGGACTCTCACTACCTGACCTCAGAACCTACTATACAGCTATGGTAGTCAAAACTGCATGGTACTGGTACAACGAAAGATATTTTGACCAATGGAACAGAATTGAGAACCAGACGTAAATCCATCTACCTACGGTCACCTGATCCTCCGCAAGGGCTCAAAGTCCATCAAATGGGGCACAGACAGTCTTTTTAAAAAATGGTGCTGGCAAAACTGGATGTCCATCTGCAAAAAAATGAAACAGGCACATCCAAACTCCCTGAGGGACTGAATTGCTGGGCTGAGGTCCGTGGGGACCATGGTCTTGGGGAACATCTAGCTCAATTGTCATAACATAGTTTATAAAGACAATGTTCTGCATGCTACCTTGGTGAGTAGTGTCTGGGGTCTTAAAAGCCTGTGAGCAGCCATCTAAGATACTCCACTGGTCTCACCCCTTCGGGAGCAAGGGAGAATGAAAAGAACAGCATACAAGGCAAAGATTAGTCCAAAGGACTAATGGACCACAGCTACCAAGGCCTCTACCAGACTGAGTCCAGTACAGCTAGATGGTGCCTGGCTATCACCACTGACTGCTCTGACCAGGATCACAACAGAGGGTTCTGGACAGAGCTGGAGAAGGATGTAGAACAAAATTCTAACACACAAAAAAGGACCAGATTTACTGGTCTGACAGAGACTGGAGAAATCCCAAGTGTATGGCCCCTGGACACCCTTTTAGCTCAGTGGTGAAGTCACTCCCGAGGTTCACCGTTCAGCTGGGGACTGGACAGCCCCATAAAACAGAACGGGACTAATGAGGCACAGCAGTCCAGGTACAAGGATTAGTAGGCAGAAGGGGACAGGAAAGCTGGTGGTAGGGAACCCAAGGTAAGTAAGGACAGGGTTGACATGTAGTGGGATTCTTAACCATTGTCATAGGGCAATATGTACACTAACTGTTTAACGAGAAACTATTTTGTTTTGTAAATCTTCATCTAAACTGAGAATAGCAGCACAACTGGAAGAATGTAATTGATGTCACTGAATTGTACATGTAGAAATTTTTGAAATGGTGTATCTTTGGCTATGTATATTTTCACCAAAAAAAAAAAAAAAGTCCTCCAAGGCTGAGAAGGGAGTGTGTTGACATGTCGTGGGGTTGTTAACCAATGTCATAAAACAATATGTGTACTGACTGTTTAAAGAGAAAATATTTATTCTGTAAACCTTCACCTAAAGTACAATTAAAAAAAAAAAAAGAACAGGACCCATACCTCACACCATATATAAAATCTAATTCAAAATGGATCAAAAACCTAAATATCAAGCCAAAAACTATAAAGTTCATAGAAAAAAAAAATAGGATCAACTCTAGAGGCCCTATTACATGGCATTCACGGGACACAAACTATAACCAACAACACACAAACTCCAGAAGATAAGCTAGATAACTGGGATCTTATAAAAATTAAACACTTATGCTCATTGAAAGACTTCACCAAAAGAGTAAAAAGAGAACCTACAGACTGGGAAAAAATTTTGGCTCTTACAAATCAGGCAAAGGTATAATCTCCAAAATCTACAAGAAAATCCAACATCTCTACAACAAAAGACAAATAATCCAATTAAAAAATGGGCAAAGGAAAAGAAAAGATACCTCACCAAAGAAGACATTCAAGCAGCCAACAGACATATGAGGAAATGCTCGCGATCACTAGCCATTAGAGAAATGCAAATTAAAACCACAATGAGATACCATCTCACCCTGGCATTACTGGCATGAATCAAAAAAAACAGGAAATAACAAATGCTGGAGAGGCTGTAGGGAGACTGGAACTCGTTATGCACTGCTGGTGGGAAAGCAAAATGATACAACCATTTTGGAAAATGATATGGTACCTCCTTAGAAAGCTAGAACTGGAAATACTATATGATCCAGCAATCCCACTCCAAGGAATATACACTAGAGAAATAATAGTCATCACACAAACAGACACAGGCACACCCATGTTCATTGCTGCATTGTCCACAATAGCAAAAGGATGGAAACAATCTAGATGTCCATCAAAAGATGAATGGATAAACAATCTATGGTACATACACACAACGGAGTATTACACAACCATAAAGAGCAATGGTGAATCTGTGAAGCATCTCATAACATGGATGAATCTGGAGGGCATTATGCTGAGTGAAATAAGTCAATCACAAAAGGACAAATATTGTATGAGGCCACTACTGTAAAAACTCATGAAAAGGTTTACACACAAAATGTAACAATCTTTGTTGGTTACCAGGGATGGGAGGGGTGGGGGGAAAACACTAAATAGACAACAGATAGGTGGTAACTTTGGTGAAGGGTAAGACAGTACACAGTACTGGGGAAGCCAGCACAACTTGTACAAGGCAAGGTCATGGAAGCTCCATAGACACATCCAAACTCCCTGAGGGACTGAACTGCTGGACTGAGGGCCATGAGGACCATGGTCTTGGGAACATCTAGCTCAACTGGCGTAACATAGTTTATAAAGAAAATGTTCTACATTCTACCCTGGTGAGTAGCATCTGGGGTCTTAAAAGCCTGTGAGCAGCCATCTAAGATACTCCACTGGTCTCACCCCTTCAGAAGCAAGGGAGAATGATGAAAACTAAAGACACAAGGGAAAGATTAGTCCAAAGGACTAATGGATCACAGCTACCATGGCCTCCACCAGACTGAGTCCAGACAACTAGATGGTGCCTGGCTACCACCACTGACTGCTCTGACAGAGATCACAATAGAAGGTCCTGGACAGAGCTGGAGAAAAATGTAGAACAAAATTCTAACTCACTAAAAAAGACCAGCCTTCCCAGCCCGACAGAATGGAGAAGCCCCGAGAGTATGGCCCCCAGACACCCTTTTAGCTCAGTAACGAAGTCACTCCAGAGGTTCACCCTTCACCCAAAGATTAGACAGCCCCATAAAACAAAACGAGACTAATGGGGCACAACAGCCAGGGGCAAGGACTAGAAGGCAGGAGGGGACAGGAAAGCTGGTAACAGGGAACCCAAGGTTGAGAAGGGAGAGTGTTGACATGTCGTGGGGTTGTTAACCATTGTCAGAAAAGTATATGTGTACTAACTGTTTAATGAGAAACTATTTGTTCTGTAAACCTTCATCTAAAGTATAATAAAAAAATTAAAAAGTTTAAAAATGATAAAATGAATAATCTAAAAAAAAGAGTTACAGCCAGAGGTTACAAATCAGTTTACATTTTTCAGGATATGAACAGTCTACTAAATAAACAACATTCTGAAGTTCTCAATTTTGTAACCACAGTTACAGAAGTTATTTCTCCCTAGCTTCACGCACTTAATTGGCATCAGTGGTCACCGTCAAACTTCTCACGTTGTAACTTTCCACATCTCCAGTTTCTGATTTTTATTTCTTTCTTGACTGACTGGAGTGCATCTCTCACTAACTTTTTAAGGAAAAGTATGTGGGTGCTATACTTTCTCAAACCTTGCCAATCTAAAACCGTGGAGTTTATCCTTTTTGTCCAAAACAGCAATTTGAGAATACTGAATTCATAAGTAAAGCTATTTTTCAGTCAAATCCAGTTAGATGCTCCTTCTGTGTATCTGCTGGCTGAGAGCAGAAGGCAGCTTGTTTGCGCCTTTGCGGCTGGTTTTGGCCTAGGCGCAAGATGTTTTTAATTAATTTTCCTGGGATTTATTTATATATACACATATATATATATTCAGGGTTTTCTTTAGATCAGGAAAGATTTTTCTCCAACACTATATTCTTACCCCAATCTGATTATTCTTACTCGTTCTGGCCTTGCCATTGTGGTTTTCCCCTCGGGAGCATCCAGGATTCTTAGGTTAGACCTCCACCCCCTTCTCTCCACGCGTCGGCTCCTCTCTCTTTGCCTTCGTCCCTTTGCTCTTTCCTGTGACTTATCTCCTGGTTCTGAGACAGGCCTCCAATCACCGCCTGGGTTTTCTGCAGCGACAGTTCTGTTATTTGTAGCTTCCAATGCATATTTACATCCTACACTTCTATTTGGGATGTCTTTCTATTCCTCTGCCATTTCACTCAGGAATCCTTTGGATCTTGGACGTCATTCCAGCATGTTCTTTCATTTTGGTCCCTTGCTCCTGGATCATACCAGCCACAGGCTCGTGGATCCTTTGATGCCGAGACGTAGATGCTTCCTGAAAGTCTCGTCTGTTTACTGCGGAAGACTATTTTCAGAGCTGGCTCAGCTTTTCAGTCTCTAGGATGGCAGTTCCTTCACAGAGTGCTTACTTTTCACAGGGCCAGCTTGGAGTTGGGGCTTTGATGCTTCTTTTCTTCACTTTTGAACAGGCAGAGGTCAACTCTGGCCTGGAATTAGCCAACAGGCTTAGTGGGAGTGTCTCAGACTTTCCTTCAGTCCACGTGGGTGTGGGAAGGTCTACCCCCTCCAGGCTGTCCAGGGAGGTCTGGGTGACCTGTGAACACAGCTACTCATGTGATGCCCAACTGGCTCCCAACCAGCAGGAGGCGGCTCCCCAGTGCTGGGCCTTTTCCCATGTGGGGGTCAGGTTTTCTGTCTACACTGGAGAGTTGTATGCTTTTTTTGGGAATGCAGGGTTGAGTGGAAGGACACAGGCCTGGTGGGCTCCCAGCCTTCTCTCTTCCTCCTGCCCTGCAATGAGGCTCTTCCCCGCCAACTACGCTTCTCACAGGGAGACTCAGTTTCCCCACCCCTCTTGTCCTTGCCACGCTGCACGCTGGGAGTCAAGTCTCTGCGTGAGGGTGAAGGAAAATACTCCGGAGTTGGCAGGATCACACTCGGCCTGCTGGTCTTTCTGACCATCGATGTCCCTATGCCCTGAGGTTAGGCCCAGGTGTGAGGAGTAGGTCAAAGGCTTTTTCTGCATTGGAGGGCAGAGCCACAGTTGGGGTTCATATAAAGCATGGGTACCCCAAGAAGTTGTCTCCACCCACTTTTGTGATGCACCTATTGTTTTCAGGTGCTGTCGAGTCGATTCCGACTCACAGTGACCCCACGTGACAGAGTAGAACTGCCCCCATAGGATTGTCTTGGCTGTAATCTTTACCGAAGCAGGTCACCAGGTCTTTCTTCCAAAGAGCCACTGGGTGGGTTTGAACCACTAACTTTTCAGTTAGCAGCGGAGAGCTTAAGTGTTTGTGATGCACCTAGTGGGTGTTCTACCCAAACAGCAACACACGTTTTTCCTTTCTTTAAGCCATGATGCTACAGGCCGTGTTCCTCAATTCCAAGAATATTCAGAACTGGAATTTGGGCAGTGACTACACTGAGCGGGCGTGCCTGCCGCCGTATGAATCCTCAAGGCAGTGGCCCCAGGAGTCGGTCTCTCCCTCTCTCCTCTCAGTGGTGCAGAAGCTGGTTTCCTCCGAGGTATGGAAGGTCACAGTCCCTGGGGAGGAGGGGCTACACGAGCACCCCCACTCATCCGAGTCTCATCTCCCGAAGCTCAGTAATCACCTGTCCATCTGTCCTATCTGGGACGACCACACAAGGGCAGATCCAGCAGAAAACCAAGCAGACCAGAGAAGCACTGAAGCAACCAGTACATGGAACCAGTGGCCGGACGGGCAGGAAGTTTCCCAGAAGAAGTGGAGGTCCTGGCTTCATTCTGATGCAGCCAATGGAAATGGGAGCACTTCAGAATATTCCAGAAGGTGCCACACGGTTGAAAAAAATCAATCCTTTCCCTACACAGAGCCCTCACTGTGTAGGCCTCTGCCTGTCATTTCCCTTATCATCCCAAGAACCCACACGGTCAGTGCTGGGGCACCCTTCCACCTGCTACAGAGAAGGAAACAGAGACTCAGAGAAAGGGAGTGACTTCCACAAGGTCACCTGCCCAAATACACAGAAGAGCTGTCACTTCCTCCTGGCAGAAAGGACACGCTGTACAGCAGCAGCATAGAGCAGGGCCTGTCACTCCGGGAGACGCAGCGGAGGGGACGGCGCGTACACGCCGGATAAGGCTGGGATTTATGTCCCATTTCAGGGGAGGAGACACGCAGAGGGCACCCGGCGACAGAACTGCAGAGATGAGGAAGATGGTGCTGTGCTCGCCATGAGGACAGAGAGTCTGTCCAAGGAGCTGCATCAACAAACTGCTCACCTGGTCTGTCTGGGGCTTAATGGGAAGTTGACATTTGAAGTAATTTGGAATGAGACACAAATCCTTCTCTTTCCTTTTAAAAGGCTCATCTTGAGAAAACAACTCTGCCGAGAGCCGAATCTCACTCCCACTGCAGCACGCAGGCGCAAGCGTCTCCCGGAGCGGCCGACCCTGGGCCAAGCCCGGCTGAGAACAACGGGTCACACTCGAAGCACAGAGAGAACAGCATGCACACACACAGGGACAAGAGGGACCGTTCAGTGTGACCAGAACCTGGGGCCAACCAGAGACGCGGCGGAGTCGGTACAGCAGCTGCCTCCCTTGCGTGACAAAATCGGGATCTGTCCTGTTAGCAAGGACGTCACAGCCTCAGCAACCCTGCGGGCCGCACACTGGTTTGTTTTTCTGTTTCACGTATATGATCTTACTTTTCCCGGTTCAGTGAAGACAGATTAAATTTACCTTTGTCATTTATGAAGAAAAATATCACTAAGCAAATTCATCTGTGAGATTATAAGGATGTAATTAACCATCATCAGGAAAGATCAAACCAAACCACACCCATTGCCATGGAGTCGATTCTGACTCA
Source organism: Trichechus manatus latirostris (assembly GCF_000243295.1). Lineage (NCBI taxonomy): Eukaryota > Metazoa > Chordata > Mammalia > Sirenia > Trichechidae > Trichechus > Trichechus manatus. Next base: position 11,381,978 of record NW_004444005.1, on the reverse strand, counting down.
TAGCGACCCTATAGGACAGAGTAAAACTGCCCCATAGGGTTTCCAAGGAGCGGCTGATGGATTCGAACCACTGACTTTTTGGTTAACAGCTGAGCTCTTAACCGCTGTGCCACCAGGGTTCCCAGGAAAGACCAATCGCCGGAAAAATACATCCTGGTTGGTAAGGTAGAGGGTTAGCAAAAACGAGGGAAGCCCTCTATGAGACAGATCGCCACAACATCTGTAACAGTGGACTCAAAAGTAGCAACAATCACCAGGACGGCGCAGGACCGGGCAACACTTTGTTCTGTTGTACACAGGCTGCCGTGAGTCACAGCCGACCTGACAGCAGCTGACAATGAAACCAACAGGAAAAACCACGTTTCAAGCCCCCTGTCAGCACAACTGGTCAGCCTGATGAATGGCTGAAACTCATCACCAGGAAATGTTATTAATTCAAACAGCTCTAATTGGAAATGGGGACCACTCCAGACTTTATCGATACTTATCAATGTCTGACTTTTAACCAGATCATAAGGGCTTGTCCAGGACTGCAGGGTGTGTTGAGTTCACAATTCCAAAGGACCCCTCATTTGTAGGCACTTTGGAAGTGCTCTGGACAAGGGCAGATCGGGGGCAGGATGGTACTGTTCCAGCCCCTGGCGCCAGAGCCTTCACCTCACAGGTGAGCTGGCTGCGTCCAGCAACGCGGCGGCTGGAACCCCTCTGCTCACTCTAGAAGGGGCCTCTGGTTCCGGGGGCTCTTCCTTGAGCGTCCGTCTATACAGGTATATTCAAGTGTCTAAGGCAGAGCCCAGCCTGCGTTGTTGTTGTTAGGTGCCATCAAGTCAGTTCTGAGTCATAGCGCCCCTCTGTACAACAGAACGAAACACTGCCCAGTCCTGTGCCATCCTCACAATCATTGCTATGTTTGAGCCTACTGTTGCAGCCACTGTGTCAGTCCACCTCACTGAGGGTCTTCCTCTTTTCTGATGACTCTACCAAGCACGATGTCCTTCTCCAGGGACTGGTCCCTCCTGATAACATGTCCAAAGTACGTGAGACAAAGTTTCGCCATCCTCCCTTCTAAGGAGCGTTCTAGCTCCACTTCTTCCAAGACAGACTGTTTGTTGTTCCGCCCGTCCAAGGGACTGCTTAATGTGGGGCTCGGTTACAGTTCTGGGGCTCCAATGCCTCACCAGTCAAGGCTGAACTTGCCCGCCTTTCTCTCTGAAAGGCAACATGGCTGGTCAGAGACATACCTGGGCTGCTGCTGGGCCTGGCCCAGCAGGTGACAGTGGCCCCAGGCCCCCCCAGAGTGGGCCTCTGTGGTCTCTCCTTGGAGGGTCTTCACGTGGGTCTCTAACTCATTGCACACAGCATCCTTGAGCAGCATGTTAGAAGTGCCATCCTGAGCTCACCCCAGACCCACCTGAGGGCCGGGAGCGGGACTTGGAGCAGAAGTGCCAGCGCATTTCACTCTGAGAAGTGGCTCTAGAGAATCCAGGAAGGGGGTTGCCCAGCAGTAGGAAAAACCCAGAAGGATCCAACCTACATGTGTGGTGGGAAAGGGTGGGACACGCAATGTTCTTCCTGTGTCTCTACAGCTAGACCTGCCAAAGGAAGTGGATGACTTTGGAAGTATTTTTAAGTCACTAAGTGGCCCTGAAGGAGCCCTGGTGGTGCAGTGGTTAAGCACTCAGTTGCTAACCAAAAGGTCAGCTGTTCGAACCCACCAGCTGCTCCACGAGAGAAAGATGTGGCAGTCTGCTTCCCTAAAGATTTACAGCCTTGGAAACCCAATGGGACAGTTCTACTCTGTCCTATAGGGTCACTATGAGTCAGAATCAACTTAACGACAATGGGTTTGGTTTTAAGGGGCCCTGGTGGTGCAGTGGTTAAGTGTTTGGCTGCTAACCAAAAGGGTGGCAGTTTGAATCCACCGGCAGCTCCTTGGAAACACTATGGGGCAGTTCTACTCCGTCAAACAGGGTCGCTACGAGTCGGAATCGACTCGACGGCACCTAAACAACAACTCGACAACAACCTACAAAATAATCAGTCATCAGAACCTTGGGAGAAAGAGTGATGCCGGAAGCCATTTCTCCTGCCGGCGGGGGATGCGTTTCCCACCAGACGACCCCTCATCTCTCCCCTGCCAAGTGTGTCAGGCATGAGCCCGGCCAGTGCACTCCTTGGCAAAAATTTCTCCCATTTGTTCAGCACACACCTTCAATCTCATGATCTAAACAATATGGCCGACTCTCAGGCAACCTCGCAGGCCCGTTTGGCAGCAAGAAGCAGTTCCTCCGAGGTTCCTGGGGAGACGCTCCCTGAGGGCTTCAACCCTGGTGCCAGAAACACGGCGCTAGAAACCGAGGTGGGGGGTGGGAAGGGACCAGGGGCTGGGGGGAGAGGGCACGGCACACGTGAATCGCTGGTCATAGGACTCAGGGCTCTGTGCAGACAGGGGCAATGGGACGGCCCCCGCAAAGTATGGAGGAGTCACATCAGAACTCAGCCCCCTGGGTCCACCCTGGAGCTGGTCCCCAACTGTAACTCTTGCCCTAACAGTAAGTAGGTCTAACCCTGTTGTTGTTGTTAGGTGCTATCAAGTCTATGCCAACTCATAGCGACTCTGTGTGACAGAGGAGAACTGCCCCATAGGGTTTTCTAGTCTCCAGTCTTCACGGGAGCAGATCACCAGGTCTTTCTCCCACGGAGCCACTGGGTAGGTTCGAACTGCCGGCTTTTCTGCTAGCAGCCTAGTGCTTAACCACTGCACCACCAGGACTCCTAACTCTAACCTTAACCAATCTGGCATAACCTTCAGGCAGGCGGCATGGAGACCCACCCAAGTCCACCGTGGTCGGCCTCACCCCACATCTGCCGAATTTTACAAGGGAGGCTCCATCTCCCATCCTCCACTGGACCTGCGCCTGTGTGTTTCAACCATTGGCCACTTACATATTTAAAATGATTCAAAGAACAATTGCTTGAAGGAAAATTGAGACTAATGCAGTACAATCCCTGTAAATAGCTACCAGCGTGTAATGTCTCCGATTATGGAATTGGCCAAAAGTGCCGACAGAAATAATGTGGGCTTCGTCAAACCAATTTTGTTTTTTTAGTTTCTGGGCTCATTTCTGCCGAGAATATGAAGAATGTCACCGCTTACAATTCTGGTGGGTGCCGCGCGGCCATCTAAGTTTTTGTTTACACACGGAATCTATTAAAATGTCCGGCTATTATTGTGGTGATGAATAGCTGGGACTCAGAAGCCCACAAAATGGATTGAGGACAGGGATCAGGGTAATGGCTTGGAATTTTTCATTGTTTGTGCAGGACAAAGAATTAGTGAGGTGCAGGTGGTCGGTTACTTCTGGGTGAGTACCCATCCTCCCCCTCTGTCTCTGGTGACACTTTTACTCCTCAAACCTCCCTTACAAAAGCCTTCTTTGTCCTTGAAAGGACACCATATTCAGAGAGGACCCACATCGATTTCAAGGTGCTTTCTGGGCGGCAGACGAAGTGGCCTGACCCCTGCACTCCCGGCTCCTGGTCTCTCTGAATGGTGAGAAGACAGGGGTTTTTCTTCTCTCTCCTGCTCCTTTACACTCCTTTAGGGCGGTTTCCGCTCACCTGGCTGTTTCCACAGCCTCTTCCTGAGGTTCAAGTCTCTGCCCCTCCGGTCCGCTCATCCATGCTGCACTCACCGTCTGGGCTCCACTGGATCAAATTCAAGATGGCGGACGTAGGCCTCTGAGCCCTGCCTCAGGGGGCCTCTCACTCGCCAGACCCCCACACCACAGCCCACTCCTCTGGTCACCTCAGCCCTTCTGTCACCTAGCACTGCCATAACAAAAAATGCCACCAGTGCGTGCCTTCAAAGAACAGAGCTTCACTCTCTCACAGCTCTGGAGGTCAGGAGTCCAAATCAGGGCTGCGCTCTCTGGGGGAAGATCCTTCTCTCTCCCAGCTTCCGTAGCCCCAGGCGTTTCCTGACGTTCCCTGGCTGCCTGGAGATGATCCTCACATGGTGTGCATCTCCCCCTGTGTGTGTCTGTGTCCAATCTGCTCTTTTTATAAAAAGGCACTCAGAAGGCTTTGATTCAGGACCCACCCAACACGAGCTGAGCCTCAATGACGTACCAGAAGAGAAACCCGATTTCCAAACAGGGTCATATTTGCAGGAACAGGGCTAGGAGTTCCACATAACTTTTAGGGGGGCACACACTTCCATCCATAACACCTTACAAGAGGCACATCCCGGGGAAAAAAGAAATGCCCACGTGCAGCATCTGAGGTTGAGTGGTCGGTGGCTCCCATGGCCTGAGCGCCCAGGGAGGATAAGAGGTGTCAGTCTTCCTAGCGGGCAGCCTCCTGCAGCCCTCCTCGCTCTGGTTTCACCCGGCAGCCCGAGCGACCAGCCCTGGGCAGGTTCTTGAAGCAGGTCCACGTGTGTGCGGTCAGGCCCAAGTCCGTGCTGGCAGTGCCTGACCTGGCTCGTCTGCAGACCCCACCACACGGGTCTCTACAGAACAGCTCCTATAGAAAGTCCATCGTAGGGAGAGGCGGACCCATTATCCTGCGTGTCCTCACACTGCCGTGCAGGGCTTCTTTCCTTACACGAGAGCCCTGGTGTCAGCTGAGTGCCTCCTCGGGGACCCCACCACGTCTGAGGCGGGAGTATCCCCTGGGGCATAAGACAGACTTGGAGTCTCTGACTGCGCTTGTTTGTCTGCAGGCCGGTGGCTGTTCCCAAGCTCAGTGGACGATGTTACAGGGCCCCAGCCCCGACCTCCACACTTCCTGCCCAGTGCCTCCCTTGGCTGGTTTGTCACCTCTGCTTGGACAGAGGACGGGGCCCGGGGATCTGGAGCTGTGCAGCCCTGGGGGCCCACTTCCTGACGGTGCTGTGGACGACAGGTGGTGAGGTGTGGGCCAGCCTAGACTGCTTCTTGGGTCACCAGATCCAGGTGGTACGCAGATGCCCCCTCTGCCACCATCCTTCTGCTGCCGGTTCCTCCCGGGAGGCCAAGAGAACTGTCTGGATGGAGGCCCAGCTCAGAGGAAGCCCAGGCCAGGGTGCTGCTCTGGGCTCAGAGAGGCGGGGAGCAGAGGGAGGATCAAGGGAGAGAGGGAGCCCAGCTGGCCCACACAGGAGCTGCACTGGGGGCAGGGACCTCACCCCACGACAGCCTGAGGCCATTGTTTTGAACTGCTGAGTTTGGGGGCTGCTCCTTACGCGGCAACAGGCGACTAACAGGAGCTTCTGAAGCCGGGCCCGGAGTGATGGCCGGCAGGCCTGCCTGGAGCTCTGCCCCTCCGCTCTCGGGGGCCCGTCTGCTGGCTATGGGCTACAGGGCATAGTCATGCCCTGGAACCTGAAGACCCAGCTCTGGGGCTCCTTGCTCAGAGGAGCCGCTGTGATGCCACGTGCCACTCGGTGGCGGAGTCCTGGTGGCTGACCTACTTTTCCCTCCATGGTATTTCAGGAAGGGTGTTTTCGTCTCTGGTGGCTGCTATGCTTCAGGCCTGCCTGGCCCTGAGGGAGAAGGCGCCAGGAACCCACCTCACTCAGCTCTGGGGAGTCTCTGGTGGCTGTGACGCTTCAGGCCTGCCTGGCCCTGAGGGAGAAGGCGCCAGGAACCCACCTCACTCAGCTCTGGGGAGTCTCTGGTGGCTGTGACGCTTCAGGCCTGCCTGGCCCTGAGGGAGAAGGCGCCAGGAACCCACCTCACTCAGCTCTGGGGAGTCTCTGGTGGCTGTGACGCTTCAGGCCTGCCTGGCCCTGAGGGAGAAGGCGCCAGGAACCCACCTCACTCAGCTCTGGGGAGTCTCTGGTGGCTGTGACGCTTCAGGCCTGCCTGGCCCTGAGGGAGAAGGCGCCAGGAACCCACCTCACTCAGCTCTGGGGAGTCTCTGGTGGCTGTGACGCTTCAGGCCTGCCTGGCCCTGAGGGAGAAGGCGCCAGGAACCCACCTCACTCAGCTCTGGGGAGTCTCTGGTGGCTGTGACGCTTCAGGCCTGCCTGGCCCTGAGGGAGAAGGCGCCAGGAACCCACCTCACTCAGCTCTGGGGAGTCTCTGGTGGCTGTGACGCTTCAGGCCTGCCTGGCCCTGAGGGAGAAGGCGCCAGGAACCCACCTCACTCAGCTCTGGGGAGTCTCTGGTGGCTGTGACGCTTCAGGCCTGCCTGGCCCTGAGGGAGAAGGCGCCAGGAACCCACCTCACTCAGCTCTGGGGAGTCTTCACAAAACATTTCGTCGGTAATTTCTTCTTCCTCGTTTTTCTCCATTTTTGGAACTTGTGTTCATTCTTGGACTGCCTCAGTTGATCCTCTATCTTTTCTTTTTTTTTTTTCCTATTTCCCATTTTTTTAAAATTTTACTCTCTAGCTTTCTGGGAGATTTCCTCAATTTTATGCCCCAAACATTCTGTTGTTGTTTTAAAAAATGATGCTGCTTTTACTGGGGAAGCCAGCACAACCTGTCCCAGGCAAGGTCATAGAAGCTCTACAGACACGTTAAAACTCCCTGAGGGTCTGAATCTCTGGGCGGAGGGCTGTGGGGACCATGGTCTTGGGGAACATCTAGCTCAACTGGCATAACACAGTTTATAAAGGCAATGCTCTACATTCTACCTTGGTGAGTAGTGTCTGGGGTCTTAAAAGCCTGTGAGCGGCCATCTAAGATACTCCACTGGTCCCACCCCTTCGGGGAGCAAGGGAGAATGAAGAAAACAAGATACAAGGCAAAGATTAGTCCAAAGGACTAATGGACCACAGCCACCAAGGCCTCCATCAGACTGAGTCCAGTACAGCTAGATGGTGCCCAGCTATCACCACTGACTGCTCTGACCGGGATCACAACAAAGGGTCCCGGGAAGAGCTGGAGAAAAATGTAGAACGAAATTCTAACTCACAAAAAAAAAAAACACCAGACTTACTGGCCTGACAGAGACTAGAGAAACCCCAAGAGTATGGCCCCCAGATACTTTTTTAGCTCAGTAATGAAGTCACTCCCGAGGTTCACCCTTCAGCCAAAGATTAGACAGCCCCAATAAAACAAAACGAGACTAATGGGGCACAACAGCCCAGGGACAAAGACTAGAAGGCCGGAGGGGACAGGAAAGCTGGTAATAGGGAACCCAAGGTCAAGAAGGGAGAGGGTTGACCAATGTCATAAAACAATACGTGTACTAATTGTTTAATGAGAAACTATTTGTTCTGGAAACCTTCATCTAAAGTACAATAAAAAAAAGAAAAAAAATTGCTGCTTTGCACACACATACACATACAGATAACACATGCACACACACACACTCATATACATAAATAACACACACACATATATAGGAATCCTTGGGTGGCAAAAATGGTTAAGCGCTCAGTGGCGACTAACCAAAAGGTTGGCGATTTAAATCTGTCCAGAGGTACCTTGGAAGAAAGGCCTGACAATCTGCTTCTGACAAATCAGTCACTGAAAACCCTGTGGAACACAGTTCTACTCTGACACATGTGGAGTTGCTATGAGTTGGGGTCAACTGGACATCATCTGGTTTTATTTTTATAGACCCACTGTCATCGAGTCGATTCCGACTCACAGCAACCCCACAGGGTCTTCAAGGCTGTAAATCTCTATGGAAGCAGACTGCCACATCTCTGTTCTGAGGCGCTGCTGGTGGTTTTGAACCACCGACTTTTCAGTTAGCAGAGATTGCTTTAACCACTGCGCCACCAGGGCTCCTTTTTATTTTTATGTATGTGTGTGTGTATATATACATAAATTTTTAAAGTGTATTTTTTTTGCCTATTGCAGATTTTTTTGTTTATTGTTGTAGTTTAAATGAAGTTTATATTTCCAGTTAGTCTCTCATTCAAAAATTTATACACAAATTATGTGACTCTAATTGCTCTCCCTATACTGTGACAGCACACTCCTCCTTTCCACCAGATTCCCCATGTCCATTCAACCAGC
>NW_004444005.1:11372335-11373606 GCF_000243295.1 Trichechus manatus latirostris | reverse complement strand
GAAGTCTCTGGTTTATGTGGCCCTTTCGTCTCTTGGGCTAATACTTTCCTTGTGTCTTCGGTGTTCTTCACTCTCCTTTACTCCAGGTGGTTGGGACCAATTGTTGCATCTTAGAAGGCCGCTTGCAAGCTTTTAAGACCCCAGATGCTGCTCACCAAAGTAGGATGCAGAACATTTTCTTAATAAGCTTTGTTATGCCAGCTGACCTAGATGTCCCCTGAAAGCATGGTCCCTAGACCCCTACTCCTCCTACTCTGTCCCTCAAAGTGTTTGACTGTATTCAGGAAACTTCTTAGCTTTGGTTTCGTCCAGTTGTGCTGACTTCCCCTGTAGTGTGTGCTGTCCTTCCCTTCACCTAACTCTTATCTACGATCTAGTTAGTAAATAACCCTCACCCTCCCTCCCCACCCTCATAACCAACAAAGAATGTTTTTTCTGTGTTTAAACCTTTCCTTGAGTTCTTATAATAGTGGTCTTATACAATATTTGTCCTTCTATGACTGACTAAACTCACTTAGCATAATGCCCTCCAGCTTCCTCCACATTAAAAGGTGTTTCACTGGTTCATCGTTGTTCTTTATCGTTGCGCAGTATTCCACTGTGTGAATATACCATAATTTGTTTATCCATTCTTCCGTTGATGGGCACCGAGGTTGTTTCCATCTTTTTGCTATTGTGAACAGTGCTGCAATGAACATGGGTGTGCATATACCTATTTGTGTGATGGCTCTTATTTCTCTAGGATTATATTCCAAGGAGCGGGACAGCTGGATCATATGGGTACTTTTACTTCTAGCTTTTTAAGGAAGCACCAAATTGATTTCAAAAGTGGTTGTACCATTTTACATTCCCACCAAGAGTGTGTAAGTGTTCCAGATTCTCCACAACCTCTCCAGCATTTATTATTTTGTGTTTTGGGGATTGATGCTAGCCTTGTTGGGGTGAGATGGTATCTCATTGTAGTTTTGATCTGCATTTATCTAACTGCTAATGATCATGAGCATTTCTTCACGTGTCTGTTAGCTGCCTGAGTATCTTCTTTGGCGAAGTGCCTGTTCATATCCTTGCCCATTCTTTAATTGGGTTATTTGTCTTTTTGTTGCTGAGGTTTTGCAGTATCTTGTAGATTTTAGAGATTAGATGCTAATCGGATTTGTCATAGCCAAAATTTTTTTCCCAGTCTGTAGGCTGTCTTTTTACTGTTTTGGTGAACTATTTTGATGAGCGTAAGTGTTTGATTTTTAGGAGCTCCCAGTTATCTAGTCTCTCTT
>NW_004444005.1:11354982-11369862 GCF_000243295.1 Trichechus manatus latirostris | reverse complement strand
TGTATTGACCCTTTAATCATTATATAGTGTCCTTCCTTATCCTTTGTGGTGGATTTTACTTTAAAGTCTGTTCTGTCATAGATTAATATCGCCACTCCTGCTCTTTTTTGAGTGTTGTTTACTTGATATATTCTTTTCCACCCTTTGAGTTTTAGTTTGTGTCTTTAAGTCTAAGGTGTGTCTCTTGTAGGCAGCATATATACGGATGGTGTTTTTTTTTGATCCAATCTGCCACTCTCTTTTTATTGGTGCATTTAATCCATTTACATTAGCGTAATTATTGACAGGTATGAGTTTAGTGCTATCATTTTGATATCTTCTTTTGTGTGTTGTTCACAGTTTCTTTGTTCCACTTAATTTTATGTGCTGAGTCATTTTTCTTTATGTATTTTCTTTCCATTTTTTTCTCTGTTGTTGACTTTGTATTTGCTGAGTCTTTATATTTTTCTAGTTTTCTATTTTGACTTGTAGGATTGTTAATTTCCATTGTGGTTACCTTAATATTTACCCCTATTTTTCTAAGTTTATACCAGTCTTTTATTTCTTTGTATCGCCTTGACTTCCTCTCCATATGAAAAATCTATGTCTACATTAAGTCCGTCTTTTTTGTTTTAATGTTGTCATCTGTTACATATTGACATCTGTTTCCCTATTTTCAGTGTTTTAGCTTTGATATGTTTTTGTGTCTTCCCTATCTGGGTTGATCTCTGTTTGCTCTGTCCTGTGTTCTAGTCTTGGGTTGTTATCTGATGTTACCGATTTTCTAACCGTAGGACTCCCTTTAGTATTTATTGTAATTTTAGTTTGGTTTTTGCAACGTCCCTAAACTTCTGTTTATCTGGGAATGCTCTAATTTCACCATCATATTTGAGAGGCAGTTTTGCTGGATATGTAATTCTTGGTTGGTAATTTTTTCCTTTAAGGCTTTATATATGTCGTCCCATTGCCTTCTTGCCTGCATGGTTTCCGCTGAGTCGTCTGAGCTTATTCTAATTGACTCTCCTTTGTAGAGGGCTTTTCATTTATCCCTAGCCACTCTTGAAATTCTCTCTTAATCTTTGATTTTGGCAAGTTTGATTATAATGTCTTGGTGACTTTATTTTGGGATCTACCTTATGTGGGGTTCGATGAGCATCTTGGAAAGGTATCTTCTCATCTTTCATGATATCAGGGAAGTTTTCTGACAACAAGTCTACATCAATTCTGTGTTTTCTGTTAACCCCCCCTGTTCTGGTACTCCAATCACTTGATAGAATCCCACATAATTCTTAGAGTTTCTTCATTTTTTAAAATCCTTTTATCTGATTTTTCCTCAAATAAGTTGGTATCAAGTGCTTTGTCTTCAATGTCACTAATTCTGACTCCCATTGCCTCAATTCTGTATATGACTTTCTATTGAGTTGTCTAATTCTGAAATTTTATTGTTAACCTTCTGAATTTCTGATTGCTGTCTCTCTATGAATTCTTCTAGCCTGTTAAATTTGTCATTGTGGCCTTCTCTAATGTTTTTAATTTCCTTTATTCCATGTTCTGCGTTTTGATTAATTTCCTTCCTAATCTCTTGAAGAGTTCTGTATATTAATCTTTTGTATTCTGCCTCTGGTAATTCCAAGAAACTTTCCTCCTCTGGAAAATTTCTAGATTCTTTATTTTGGGAGCTTGCTGAAGCCATCATGGACTGCCTCTTAATGTGATTTTATACTGACTGTTGTCTCCCAGCCATCAATAAGTTATTATATTTATTTATTTTATGTTTGCTTACTGTGTCCTAGCTTCTTGCTTTGTTTTGATATGCCCAAATAGGCTGCTTGTGTGAGCTACTTTGATTATTGGCACCTTTGAAGCCCTAATGTCCTGTCACCAGGTGGTTAGATCTGTTACTAGGTATGTGAGTTCAGGAGTCCGCCCACTCCTCCTGTATAGATTCAGCTCAGATGCCACCAAGTGTGCGGTGCAGGCTCTCACCCACAGTCCTAGACAGGCATGGGTGATTGGTGTAGGCAGAGGCATCTGGCTGCAGCAGGGGGACACTCCCTAAGCAAGGCAGGGGACTGACTGCCACCCCTAAGTGTCCAGGAGGAAAGTGTGTCCCTATTTCCTAGAGTGTGTAGGTGGGTGAGTTTTGCAGCAGGACTATAAGCACCCAGTGCTGTTGGCTGTAAGGACTGGGGGGCACCTCTTATTATTGGGTCCCTATCACAGGTGGCTAGATGGTGTGGGTGAAGCCACCAGTCCTCAGGCCCCTGATGTGGATAGGTGAAGATACTGCTTAATGGGCAGAGCAGTGTCAAATGTCATGAACCTGCCACTTCACAGCTGAGAGCTGAAGTTAGACTTGAGGTATATACCCTGTTGTACTGTGGTAATGAGAGCCTACACAGTTGAAATGGGCTCACCCAAGTCTATGCAGGGGGAAACGCACTCAAAGTCCATGGATCCCTTATGCCTGTGCCTAGGTAAACGAGCTGTACCTACCCTGAGTTCCTGGCTTAGCGGAGCCTGCAGTTTATTCTTTCTCCTGTTTGTTAATTTGTTCACTCTCCAAGGCCAGAAGAATGGCTCAAGGCGTGTGACGGATCCTACTTCCAGCCCAGGGGACTCAGCAATTGCTGAAGCTGGTCTGTGACCCAGTGCAGAGCAGGGAGCAGGGTGGTAAATGGGAGAGAGGTTTTTCCTTAAGGGGGATGTTTTTGATCCGCGCAGTAAGCCATACGCAAGTTCATATCTTTCACCGATCGAGGGCTGCTTCTCACTGATTCTGGGTGGCTGGGCAGACTCTATGATGCTGGGTCTATCCTGCTGCTTGCCTGCCTCACTGCTCACCTATGAGCTGATCAGGACTAAAAGGCTCAGGCTCTCGCTGGGTCAGGTCTGGCAACTCCTCACTGCTTCTGAACCATCTCTCCTCTCCCTGACACTCAGTCCGGTTCCTCAACTTTGCCTTTGATGTTCAGGGTTCTGGACTGTCATATATAAATGATTCAATTGTTTTTTTCAGGTCTTTGTTGTAAGAGGGTCCACTGGAAGCATGTGACTACTCTGCCATTTTGGCCTCGCCTCCATCTCTGTTTTCTTAAAGCTCCTTTAAATAATGTCCCATCCCAGTCAGCTGCTGCCTGGTAACAAGCAGCCTCAAAACTCAGTGGTTCTGCTATCAAATCTGCACCTTGCTGGGGGTAGGGGAGAGGCTGAGGCCATGACTCGTTTTTGTGTCCTGGGACACCAGGGCCTGGCTGGGCTGGCTGGGTCCACAGGGGCTGGCAGGCACCTGGCTGCTAAGTGGCCCCTCCTGCACTCACTCTGGCAAGTAGCCCTGGGATGTCTCTGGAAGTGTAGGGTCCTCCTCTCCTGCTCTCTGGGGGCTCAGCTCCCTGTGGCCCGTGAAGCCTGTCCACTTTCCATTCTTGGAGGCTGCGTTGAGGTCATCTCTGCTGCTGTTCATTGTGTGCTGCGGGATTATGCCATTTTCCCCCCTCAGGTTCCTGCCACCTCAGAGGATTCCAGAAGGCAGATGTGGGAAGCATGTGGGTTCTGCTGTCTGTGCCAGGAGCCTGGGCCAAGTGATTTCTGAAGTGGAACTGCTCAGCCCATTTCTCATGGGGCTGTTTCAGGGGGGCCATATCTGATGCCTGCAGGCCCTTGGGTGACACTTTCTGAATCCAAGAAAGAAGAGACCCCCCTGGTTATTGGTTGGAGCTCATTTGCTGTGAAAGGGCCTTTCCTAGGACTGTGAACCTGCCCTGGCAACCCTGAGCTTTCAGGGAGCTAAGGAGCAGGGCTAGCCGGCGAGTGGGGCCTGGCCTCTCAGGCAGCTGGGGAGGGCAGGGAGGCACCAGGTCAGCCAGGGCGCAGTGGACAGACGCTCCACTGTGGGAGGTGGAGCCAGGGAATGACCACAAAGCCCGCCGCGTGCTTGTGTGGACAGAATGATGTCACTTGCATGGAGTGACCGCAGAGTGGGCAGCTGAAAGCACGGCCATGCCTGCAGGCCAGCTCATGGCAAGATGGGAGAAGATTCAGCAGCTAGCGGTGATGCCTGGGAGGCTGAAGACCACCCCCACCCTGCCTCCTCAGGGCGCCCTGGGATGCCCAGCCCCCCACAGCAGATCTCTGACATCAGGTGCCAACACGACCACGGAGCTATTATCTGCCTATCCTCAGGAGTACCCACACTCAGGGAACGGGCTCCCAGCTCAGTGAGTGCAGAGGATAGACCAGCCCCTGAGGCGACAATACGGAACCCGCCCATTGTTCCCTGTCTGCACCACAGTGAGCTCCTGCAGTGCCAGGTACAGTGTTGGTCTTCAGAGCTTAGCTGAAAACTACAGTCCAATCGGGCTGCTCTGCTCAAATTTAGGAGACGGTATAGCTCACTGGAAGGAGCCCAGGTGGCGCAGTGGTTAAGCACTCGGTTGCTAACTGAAAGGTCAGTGGCTTGAACCCATCAGCTGCTCCGCAGGAGAAAGATGTGGCCATCTGCTCCCGTAAATATTACAGTCTCGGAAACCCTATGGGGCAGTTCTACTCTGTTATAGGGTCACTATGAGTCGGAACTGGTTGGAGGGCAGTGAGTGTTTGGTTTGGGTTGCTCACCAGGGGGCTTCTTGCAATGCATGAACAGCACATTAGCATGGCAGAGTCAGCACCCGTCGGAGCATTTCTGGACGTCACAGCCCCCATGAGCCAACATCTGGGAGAGGCACGCCTGTCACGTTGCAGGGAGACGTTCTGGCATGGTGAGGGACCACACTGTCCTCCTCGCTCCCCCTGCTTTCCCTTCCCTCTCCTGCCAGCCCCTGAACCTCCCTGCAAAGGCTGAGGCTGCCAGGGTAGGCCTAGGGATGTGACACCAACTGGGGAGGCAGCTCCAGGACAAGCTGCAATGTCACCCAAGGTCACTTTGTCCAGAGCAGACCAATGTCCACAGAGGAAAGGCAGGTGCCTGGAAAAGCACTGCTGAGGTCGGCTTCTCCCCCGATGCCACACGGGACAGTGATCCCCAACTTTCTCACTACCACCCACACTAACAAATACCACTCACACTGTGACCCTGTGTGTGTGCATGTGTGTATATGTGTGTGCGCGTGTGATTTATGTGTGTGTGTGAGTATGTGTGTCTATGTGTCTCTGGGTGTATGTATGTGTGTCTGTGTGTGCATATGTGTGTATCTGTGTTTACATGTGTGTGACAGTATGTGTATATCTGTGTACGGTGTCTGTGTGCATGTATATGTGTGTGAGAGTATGTGTGTCTGTGTATCTGTTTGTATATGTGGGTGTATGTGTGTGAACGTATGTGTGTGTGTGAGCTTATGTATGTCTGTGTGTGCATCTGTGTGTATGTGTCTCTGTGTATACATACGTATGTGTGTGTATATGTGGGTATACATGTATGTGAGAGTATGTGTGTCTCTGTATGCATGTGTGTGTTTATGTATGTATATGTGTATCTGATGTGTATTTGTGTGTGTGTGTGTGTGAATTTGTGTTTCTCTGTGTGTGTTTCATTAAACAGCACTCACCCTTATGACCCAGAATGCCCTCTAATATTTTTATCTATTTCTCCTTCCTCCTTCTCAATGCTGATCAGACTGACTGCATTAACTTCAGGGCCCTCTAATGGGTGATGACCTGCACTCTGCGAGGCAGTGGTCTAGGAAATGCAGACACCAGCATGCCTTGGGCTTGCATTCAGTTCTTTGATTAATCAGTTTATCACACATACCCACTTGGGGCCCAGTCTCTCCTGAGGAGCTCAGTCTCGTAGGGCTATGCAGACACATGAACAGCACTGGTCCCCACGGAGCAGTGGGTTGGGTGTGAGAGCACGGTGCTCAGTTTGGGTATGCTGGGGGGAGGGGAGGGGGGGGCGACCGCCTACACCAAAACAAAAAACCAAACCCGGTGCTGTTGAATCCATTTAGACTCAGGGCGGCCCGTGCGTGTCAGAGTAGAACTGCATGACACAGGGTCTGCAACAGGACCCTGCAAAGCTCAGGCATGGGGCTGTGGCTGAGGGAAGGGTGGCTGGCCTAAACCACGGTGGCTGAAATGGAATTGGCAGTAACGAGGCCAGGTAATAATCAGGTTTCTTAAAGCCTACCTCACAGAAAACCAATTTATGGTAAAGTGTGAAACTCCACAGTACTAATTTTCCATCTATAAGGGAACCGATGCAATCATGGAACTGAGATTATAAGCTCCAATTGTACGGTGTTTGGTTCAAGAGATCAACTAACCTTTTAAGAAAGCTTTGTAAACAGGTCACCACAGGCCAAGAATTCTATTAGGAGCCAGATGGCACGCTGTTCTCAGAGACGTCTCTGGAGATATTTGGGAAGATTACAGAGCCCGCCGGGGCTCCCAGAATCAGCACACAGTAACTCAAGGAGCTCTGCCAACCCAAGCGCCTTGGGCCGCCATGGATGTGGCTCTGACGGTGGAAGTGTAACACCATGGGTCAGCTGGAAGGAACGAGGTTGCCAATCTCTGCCTCTGAAAGGAGGGTGGTGCCCTTCCAGGTGTAAGCTACATCACCCTTTGGGTGAACCAAAGACCCCTGACAGGAGGTATCCCTTCCTTGATTTCCCCGGGTGTGGCAGCCCTCCTTCCTCTGCCTGAATGATGGTGTCTCCTGCTGCACCTGGACCAGCATGTGTACCTGCCTGTGCACGTGGTTACAGCAGTGGGCACCTCCAGGGTGGGAAGAGGCTGGGATACCCCACCGAGGCACTGAGATAGAAGGTTTCCAATGGTGGGCAGATCTGAAGATCTCTGTCTCATACAAAGCCAGGCCCAGCTTTGGAGCTGGGTAGATCCAGCAAGACTCAAACTACACCTCCGTGTCCCACCAACCACGGGATCATCAGGAGTGACCCAACCTCTCCAACTTGCGGTTTTCACAGCCATAAAACTGAGACGAGAGTGCCGAGCTCCCAGGCCTGGGAGGCCAAATGGAGTATGAGTGCATTGACCAGTCTCATCAAGGCCCTCTGGGTAAATTAAGCGGTCGGCAATGCAGCTATTATTCCAAATGCTAAGGAAGACACAACTCTTTCCAACATCCCTGGAAAGTGGGCAGCCTACCCCTTAAATACTCCAGAATGAGCTGCTCCCCACCCCTACAGGGAAGGCCCTGCTGGGCTTGGACTGGGCTGATGTAAGGGGAACTCAGTTCTAGGGTCCTCTCTGGCAACACGTGAGGCCATGTTGGAGGGGCAGGCCTTCTTCTGTTTCTAGGGTGAGTTCAGGAGACCCTAGATTGGACAGTGGTAGGACTCAAGCTCTGAGGATTAAATGGGGGTAAGAAAATGAGGAGGCTGGTATTCTGGGGGAATGTAGGAGACAGGGGTAGCTGAGTCCTAATTCCAGTGTTGGAACAGCAGGGAAGAAATAGAAATATTAGAAGCTCACAGACCAGGTATTTTTCTGCTGGCATCAGATGCCCAGCAGAGGCACTGTCTTGTCCCTTGGCTTGTCCAGAAATGTGGACTCTGTATGTTGGGGACCTTGTTGATTGGTTTTGGAGTCCCTGGGTGGTGCAAACGGATAACACTTTTGGCTGCTAACTGAAAGGTGAGAGGTTCCAGTCCACTCACAGGCATCTCAGAAGAAAGGTCTGGTGATCTAGTTCCGAAATATCAGCCATTGAAAACCCTATGGAACACAATTCCACTCTGACACACGTGGGATCGCAATGAGCTTCAACTCAATGGCAACTTGTTTTTTTTAACTGCTTTCAGACTACACAGATTTCCCGATGAGGGAAAATACGAGCTTGTGCCAGAAGTAGGGTATGAGGAGGAGTCATGGGGAGTCCTCGTGGAAATCCGGCCGATGCAGACAGCCTCGGACTAAGGACAGAATCCCTTCCCTGCTGGTCACCGTTGGCGTGGTTGGTCCCCACAAATGTCACTGGCCAACAGGTCCACTCTCGGCCGAGTAATTACACTGCTGCCCACTGCAAGCTGTCTCAATTTCCCATTCCACCTAGTTCCGCAGTAAAATCACAGAGGTTTATACAAGTTAGCTCCGGAAGAAGTGGCACATGGATGTTCATTGGCTGTGCATCGGGATCGTGTCAAGGAAACGGAGGAATTCATTAAGTGGCAATGAAGGAGCGATGGATCATTGAGGCTGAGACAGTGCAGTGCTAAAACCAGCCTCTGCAAACCCAGGGCCCAGGCGGAGCCCGCTGGGGTGCTGGCTCCCGCCTGGAAAACACGAAGCCTGCATCTCTGCAGCCCACTGGGGCCTGGACACAGAACTCCCGTGTGGTTGATGGTGGTGAATTTGGGAAGGTATTGGAGTACAGAGGCCCTGGGTGGTGCAAATGGTGAGCACACTAGCTGAAAGGTTGCAGGTTTGAGTCCACCCAGAGGTGCCCTGGAAGAAAGAGCTAGTGATCTACTTCTGGAAAATCAGCCATTGGAAACCCTACGGAGCACAGTTCTACTCTGACACACAAGGGGTTGTCATGAGTTGGAGTTGACTCAATGGCAACTGGCTTTACTGGGGTGCCAGGTTTGAGACGGCAGGGCCCAGTGGGCAGTGGGTGGGGAGAGGAGGTGCCTGGAGCCTGCTCATGAAGCTGGGAGGACAGGACACCTGTCTGCTGGGACTCTGCCCCTTAAAGGCCCCAGGCACTCACCAGCCCCCCTCACAGCCCCCTGAGGCAGGAAAGGACAGCACAGAGGGCCCGGCTGAGGCTCTGAGGCTTAACGAGATGGGACATCCTGGTTCACCCACAAGGCAAGTGAGGGCACGTACGGTCTGCTGCTGTCCCCCTGCAGCAGGCCTGCCCGCAGGCCACCACTCAGGGCTGCCCACCATGGCCACGTGGACAAAGGTCAGAACTGTAGAAACTGAGGCCGAGAGGCAGAAGCTCCAGGCTGTGCCCTTCTGTGGACCTGTGGGTGGACGCCCCGCCCACGGCCACGTCACTGCTGCACAGGCACCCACGCTGATGAGGGATGCTCCCAGCAGGCCAGCACGTGGCGTGAAGTCCACGCAGGACCCAGAAGTGGGGGACGGTGGGGTGGGGTGAGTGCACTCTAACACTTATGGACCCTCAGGGGGTACACTGCCAGCCAGACCAAGTTCACCCTCCCCAGGTGCTAACACGGGCTGGCGTGTTTTATGAACAAGGCACCCTCTGCCCAGGTGCCATCCCTTGCCGAGAAGGGTGCCCGAGGGCCCTGTGCATCCAACAAGAACCCCGCCAAACCCACTCGAAACTGCGATGCCAGCTGCTCAGCTGCTCCCTGCAAGGAACCTTTCAGCAACAGTGCCTTTCAGTAAGAGGACAGGGGAACACTTGGGAAAGACTGTGCACCCCTGGAAAACCTGAGACAGGACACCCCATCTTGGGAAACCCGGGCCTCCTCCTGGGCCCTCCTCCAGGCGCCGGTAATGAGCTCACAGGTGCCTCCTGCCTCAGCAGGTGTGATCACAATGCCGCTAGCTTTTGTGTCGAACACGGAATAAACAAGCTCCCTCCGTGGCCCGGAGCACACGGCACGGCTGGAAACAGGCGTGCCACACGCACTCGCCCCGGGGGTGTCACTGCCCCCCAGCCGTCAGCGCCCCCTCGACAGGCCCGTGGAGGGCAGGCTGCAATGGGGGCCGGTTTGCCCGAAATTCTCACAATGCCACAGGCCCCAGGAGCCAGGTGAGCGCACAGCTGACGAAGATCTTCCAGTTGAGCAGGGACACGCAAGGCTTCACTATCCTGGCCTCAGAATTCGCCCGGAGGGAAGGCCCTGAACCTGCCCAGACTCAAGTCACCTGCCGGCCCCCGACCAGGTGACTGCGGGCTCCATGGAGCAGCTACACCGAATCTGCCTCTTGAAAAGGTGGCAGAAACAGCCCTTTTGCGTCTCCCCCAGGAGCTGCTGGGCCCACAGTCACAGATAGGGAGGGGAGTCACGTCTGCACTCCGACGGATGGTCCTCTGGTCAAACTGTGAAGGAAGCGGGCAGCCCTGAGCTCTCGGGGAAAACCTGGGTAAACCACAGGGGCTTTCCAGCTCCGTCGGGTCCCGAGCCTCCCTGACTTAACCTTCCCAAGGCACTGAGTCGGGAAGCAAGCAAGGAAAGCTGGCTCCTCGGGGCAGGGACAGAGGGTCAGACTGCGCCAGGGACTTTGGTCCCAGAGGGAGAGCTAGAGGATGGGAGAGGAGGTGGGTGGTGGTCCCACCTCTGCATCAGGAAGCTGGCGACCAGCTACCCCGATCCCTGCATGTGACGATGAATCCTGTATGTCCACCGAGCTGGGCCATGGCCCAGAGACTTGGCCAAACACTGGTCTAGGTGTTCTGTGAAAGTGGTCTGAAGGTGTAATTTACACGTGTAAATCCCAGAGAAGGATTCTATCACAAGACTATAACAGAAATCTGGCCAGTTTCCAGCCTGCCACCTGCCCTACGGAATTCAGACTTACCAGTCTCTACACCTCCATGAGCCACTTCCTTAAACTAAGTCTCTCTCGAGAGATAAATGATGGAGGATAGAAAAAAAGATAGATGATCGATACATAATAGATGACACATGGATGATAAATAGATAACAGACGATAAACAGACGATATAAAAGATTGATTATAGACAGATGACAGATAAAAGATAGATGATAGATGACAGACATATAGACAGATACACAGATGACAGATGATAGATGACAGACATATGATAGATTAATACAAACAGATGACAATAGATGATTACATGACGGATGGAGGGATGGATGGATGGAGGGATGGAGGGAGGGATGGATGGATGGAGGGATAGATGGATAGAGGGATGGATAGAGGAAGGGGTGGATGGATGGAGAGAGGGATGGATGGAGGGATGGTTAGAGGGATGAATGGAGGGATGGATGGATGATAGATACAGACACATACATACATGGAATGTACCTCTATCTCATCAGCTCTGTCTCTGGAGAGCCCTGGCTGACACAGTCATCGCAGGTCCCCCCATCCCAAGTGCTCCAGGCATCCTAACACTGGTGTCTGCACCCTTCTTGCCCTCCCCGGTGCAGCACATGAATACGTGGCCACTTACCGTTGTGGTCTTGATCCGCCCGCCGGGCTGCGTGCAGGTCCAGCCGGAGCGGTTGATGAGCAGGTCGCAGCCCTCCCCCTCCAGGCACGGTAGCATGTCACACCATTGCTTTGTCTTGATGATCCGGGCTGGGGGGAGAGAGAAAGGGTCAGGGGGCTGCCGATCGGGTGCTGGCACAGCCCAGTGTGGCCATTCCAGGGCTAGGACTGTGGGCGCTGCAGGGTGGGGGTCCCACAGCAGCTCCTGGCCGACCGGGAAGCTGCAGCCCTCCCTGGTCCCCTAGTCTAGTTCTCGCTCCCATGTCCAGTTCAGCCATCAGTCAATCACTGATGAATTAATTGGGACCAGCCCAGGGCTTTGGGGGAATTTCACGGACCAGAGCCTTGGCCCCTTCCTGAAGACAGGACCATCTAGGTGTCTCCTTGGTCTGGAACCTTCGAGAGCCAGGGAAGGCATGAGGAGGGGCGCCGCCTCCCCTCACATCTCCCAGCTCCTCCTGGTTTACTGAAATTTTCCCGCGATTTCTCATGGTCTGGAGGAATCGCTGCTCTCTAAACAGGTGCTATGCACGCAACTGTGTTCTGACATGACATCCCCCAAACAGGGGCCGGGGCAGCTCCTCAGGCGGGGACCCTGCTGCTGCCCAGGGTCCCGCACCCACAAGGGCCTCACCCTTGGTTTAATGCTCTTCGTGTTTGAGCAAGGGGCTCCACCGTTTGATTCTGCACCCCCAGTTATGTAGCTGATCCTGCAGGTAGCAAGGTAGCAAGCCAGGTCACAGGTAAACAGCAGGTAAGAGACGACAGGGGACCTGGGAGAGAGCTCAGCCATGGCGAGAGTGTGGGCCTTGGGGTGCTTCTGGGGCAGGTGGATTTGGGGAGACTTGCAAAAGGAGTGGATCTGGGAGGCTGGAGACAGTCTGGAAGAGACACTAAGGGACAGCTTCCCTGCTCAAGTGACCAGCTGCCAAGGACAGCCCCTCCTGTGGGCCGATTCTTATAAACCCACAAGAGCTGCCTGAAGATCAGCACCAGCAGCCTCTTGGCCAAGAGGCAAGGAACCCTGTGATCGATTAGTCATGCCTGCCCAGGCACAGTCTGGATATGTGGGGCATGTGCTGTACACTGGCCAGACCTGCCCACCCTGCCCACCCAGGCTGTCCACCAGAAAGCCATCGCAGAGACTAACCTTTATCTGGGCCAGGGAGACCTCACAGTGTGGAGATGCCCCTCATTCAAGGGAAGTCAGAGCTGGAAAAATACTGCAGCCGAGAATGAAAGAGGTTTCCCACGTGAGGGCAGACACGTACTTATTGCTGGGCACTGAGGGGGCTGGGAGGGAGCGCTCATCCTAGCTTCCTGGGGAACTGTCCCCAAGAGGGAGAGCCGACACTGAAGTCTGCTGCTTCCAAGCCACCGATGAGAGGCGCGGACTTCACGCCAAAGGCACTGACCGCCGTCCTGGGCTGCCCTCCCTGCCTCCCGGATCCAGACGGGAGGAGCCGGACATGGTCTGTCGGCAGCTCCTGGGCCTCCGACCTGCCAGCTCATCACTCACGCGGCTGCCTCCCCGTCCCTGAGGTGACATTTCCAGTGACAGTGAGAAATGCCAAGAAACCTTGCTGGACAAGGAATGCAAAACCTTAAACCACCAAGAGGCTCCAGATTAAAATGCACACACGTGCCCCAAGCCTGGGAAGCCCTGCGTGCAATGCCCAGGAAGGAATTGAGAAATTAAGGAGAAAAGGGATTATTCCCTGACATCAACCCCCATGGGGAGCGGCTGTGAGAGGCTGAACGCGGCTGAAATGAAATCTCAGTACGCACTTCCCTTCTACCTCTGTGGAACCCGTGTGTTAGGGACTGAATTGTGTCCCCTCAAAATATGTGCTGTAAATCCTAACCCCTATACCTGTGGACTCACAGCGACCCTATAGGACAGAGTAGAGCTGCCCCACAGGGTTTCCAAGGAGCGCCTGGTAGATTCAACCTGCCAATCTTTCGGTCAGCAGCCGAGTGCTTAACCACTGCGTCATGGGCTCTACAGCAACAGATTTGGTTTTTTTGTTATACCTGTGGACGTAAGCCCATCTGGGAGTAGGACTGTCTTTGTTATATTCATGAGGCCATATCCTTGAAGGGTGTGTTTTAAGCAAATCGTTTTGAGATATAAAAGAGCAGATAAGGCATGGAAGGAAGCAGACGTGGGGTACGACCGACCAACAGTCTCTGAAGACTCAGAGGTAGACCTGTCTGCAGCCCAGGAATTCAAAGGATGACCAGCTAGAGACGCTGAGACAAGGGCCTTCCTCCAGAGTCGACAGAGAGCCTTCCCCAAGAGCCAGTGCCCTGAATTCGGACATCCAGCCTCCTGAGCTCCGAGAAGACAGCTTTCTGTTCTTCAAAACCACCCACTGAGGTGTTGCTATTTCGGCAGCACTAGGGGACTGAGACAGTGGGGAAGAACGGCCCGACCCAGCGACACTCTTTCAGCAAGAGCGGGATGCTCGTTCTCGTCACTTCCCTGGGTGTCACGAGGGTGGCCCGGGGCCCCCGACGCTGACCCTTTCCTGCCCGGGGACCAAGAACAGGCACTTGAGTTTGGGGACAGACTGGCCTTCCACTGCAGAGTGAGACAGAGTCCCTGGTCTTCCTGCAACGCTGCACACGGGCAGGGGGCCCTGAGGTGTGCAGGGTGGGACAAGCACAGGCCACAAGGGCGTTGCTGGGTGAGGACAGAGGGCAGGTCCTGGCTGGTCTGCAGGGCCCACTGTGACGGGCCAGACTCCAGATGCCCAGGATGGCACTGAAGGGGTGGGCCTGGGTTAAAATCCCACATGGCCTCCTGCCATCAAGACCTTGAACAAGGGAGACTTATGCTCTGGGTGAGGTCCTTCCAGAAGCTTCCTGAGGGCCTAAGATCAGGGGAGGGCCTGTGAGGTCCGGCCCACGCTGCATGCACACCCATTCACACACAAGTACACACATAGACATACACACGTGCATACAGACATGCAAATGCACATATGTGCACTCACACACCTACACACACACGTACATAAGTGAGCCAAATGCACACACATGCACACATATGCACAGCACTCACACCAGTTCATGGACACACTCATGAAAACGTACACATACGCACACAAGGCACACGTGCAAATACACGTGCACACACACATACTCCCAACAACACGCACACATAGGCACATATACACATGTTCACGCCCACACACACACTGCCTGGCAGGCAGGAGCACGTGTGGGAGCATCTGTAGTGTGAGTGGACCGCTGCACGCGAGCACACACACACACACACACACACACACACACACACACACAGTGTTCTGGACATGCGGGCACCAGCCCTCCCGAGGACCCGGCGGGCCACCCCGAGCACACACCGCCTTTGTCTGCCACAGGAGCTCGCCCAGCCCACTTCCTGCTCAAGGCGGTCAGAGGCACAGCGCTGGCCTCCTGGTCCCAGGGACAAAGAGGCCTTTCATGGCGCACGTTACAACTTCATTTCACCCTGGCATGGCCAGGGCACGGCCTCTCCTCTGGTGCTCTCGGGCTGGGGTCCTGAGTGGGGAGTGATGGGCTGGCAGCCGGGCTCCTGGGTGGACACATACGGGGACACGGCAGGGGCCACAACCTTGCACTCCCATCCATCCACAGTGCCCTCGTCTTTGTTTCTGGGAGGGCTGCTGGAGTAGGGGGTGTGTGAGATCACCCCCACCATCTCCCGCTCAGAGATGGCTCCCGTGGGCACAGCCACTCCTGGATCCCCAGTCCTTACACCCTACCCCCCAACAG
>NW_004444005.1:11334342-11353171 GCF_000243295.1 Trichechus manatus latirostris | reverse complement strand
TGTGGACGGTCAGGGCTGAGTCCCCGTGTCCAGGGTCCACTGTGGATGGTCACAGCTGAGCTGAGTCCCCATGTCCAGGGCCCATTGTGGATGCTCAGTACTGATGCTCAGTGCTGAGTCCCTGTGTCCAGGGCCCACTGTGGACAGTCACAGCTGAGCTGAGTCCCTGTGTCCAGGGTCTTGTGCACCTAACATCTTTGAATCTCAGAGGAGGTGTGTCCGGGGCCAGAAGCACATCTGGCCTTAACCCCGGTGGTTCTGAATAAGTGGGATGGTGAGGTCCATGAGGAGCTGGGTGGCTCCTCCCAAGTCTTCTTATCCAGAAACCAGAAGCCACGCTCCCTGGAATCAGCCATCACCCCCTGGGCAATCCCCGAGGCCCAGGAATTCTCCGCTCCCTGGCTGCCTAAATGTGCAGGAATTCTCTCCAACAAGCGTCTAAACATGGAACCCACAGACACTCCTGGGCAATTAGACGGACATTTCCCCTCCAGAGGCCATCCATCCAGCCTGTGTGTCTGTGTGTGTGCACCTCCCCTCCAGGGCTGTCTCACCCAGCCCGTGTGTGTGTGTGTGTGTGTGTGTGTGTGTGTGTGTGCGCGCGCGCGCACTCCTCTCCAGGGCTGTCTCACCCAGCCCGTGTGTGTGTGTGTGTGTGTGTGTGTGTGTGTGTGTGTGCGCGCACCTCCCCTCCAGGGCTGTCTCACCCAGCCCGTGTGTGTGCCTGTCTGTGTGCGTGTGGGGGTGGATGTCAATGCGCTCTCATCAGGAGCAGGCCTGTTGTGCTCCAGCCCTCACGTGAGCGGAGGCTTCGCAGAGGTCCCAGCGTGGTGAGCAGGCAGGCCCCGTGTGCCGCAGGATGCCTGAGCACACGGGGTGTGCGGGACCCGGGTACAGTGATCAGGGGTTTTCACACCACGTCTTGCCTGCCCCCCGCCTTTGCTCGTGCCCACCTCTGGGCAGTTCAGGGGCACTAGGGCAGCGGGTAATATGCACCAGTGAATGTTTTCTGTTCCCAGTTCCAGCAGTGATTGGATTATTCCCGATTAAAGCAGCATTCCAACACAAGCGAGGCTAAGCTTGTCTTCACGTGAACAGGACCGCTTACACAAGTCATCCGGAAGGCTGTACTCACAGTGGCCTCGAGGAGCCTCTGAGCCTGACTCAAAGCCACAGAGGTCTGACCACGGTTTCCCACGACACCCCACACCTGCCACTGGGGTCGGACACAGGAGGACGCTCACACTGTGGCCCACACTCCTCCCTGCTGACTGTCTTCAGGAAACATCTGCCTATAAAATCAATGCTGCAAATTTGCATTTTATTGCTTTTGCAGTTCCGTCAGTGTTTAATCGGTAAATGGATTTGGTTGATCCCAGCTTTACGGTCTGGTGAGGGCTCCTTGGTGTTGAGCTAGTTGATACTTTGGCAACGTTACAGTAAAGACAACTGAGGCCGACACTGGCGGGCGAGGGACGAATCTTTCCTTAAAGGTGTGCTCACATGACTGTGAGGGCTCGGGAGTGTGGCCAGGCTGCAGCGAGCTGCTCAGCGGAGCAGGAGGCAGAACTGGTGCCTGACTGTGTAGGAGAAGGGCCAATCTGCAGTGGGGGGCCCGGAGCACAGGGGTCTCCCCGCGAGTGGGGGGCTGTGTCCCCCCACCTTCCAAGCCCACGCCAAGCCTGGGGCTGCAGGAGTGAGGTCCAAGACACCCCTGCACCATGGCCAGGAAGGCCCCACCTGCACACTTCCCCAGCCTCAGGGGGTCTCACCTCTTCTGTGGTCACCCCTGTGTGGTCCTAAGCCACTCAGGAATCTGGACACTGCAAGCGTGTGGAACAAGCACCAGGCGTGGGCTAGAATCAAAGCACAACTGTCTCTTTACCTCTGTTCAGTGAGGGAAGCATCTCCCCTGGTAGAGCTGGAAGATTCTAGAAGGTTCCTTGGTTATTTTAGTCACCCCTAGGTAACAGAGATCCTACACCACCTGTAGCCTCGTGCAGTAATTAGTGCCACTCCGGGGAATCAGAGCTCCAAATGAGATTCAGTGATGACTATCCTGCAGCTGGGCTCATCCGGGAGAGCCTGCCAGCTCTTCTTTCTCTTTCAGAGCAAAGCTGGGCTGGGGAGGGCGGGAGGGACAGGGCTCAGACTCGGCCTGGTGGGAGCTTGCAGGGGCCACACTGGCCTGGGAGGCGCTCAGCCCATCTCCTGCTTCTGGGGCACTCTGTAGCTTCCTGGGGGTCTTGGAGGCTGCAGGCTCCTCTGTACCGCTCTCCCAGGTCCTCAGCCCTGCTGACGCACCCTTGCTTTCTGGGCGATCTGGCCTCACTGGGCACCAGCAAGGGGCTCCAGCCTGGGCTCTGAGTCCTGGAAGAGATGTTTGTTCTATAACAATTACTGCCTCCTTTGCCATGAGACCAGAACTGGATGGCGCCCAGCTACCATTACGGAACATTCTGACCAAAGATTCCATAGAAGAATCTTGATCAAAAGGGGGAACATGCAGAACAGAATTTCAAATTATCATGGAATCTTGAATTACTGGCGCCATGGAGGCTGGATGAACCCCCCAAACTATTGCCCTTTAAAACTTAAACCAAAAATATCCCCTGAAATCGTCTTAAAAGAAAACAATAGTTTAACTTAACTAGTAAGAATGTCTGCCTTGAACATTGTGCTCTTGTAAGATTGAATTGACAACAGTAACTTGAAAGATTAGATGGGAAACTCAGGGCACAGTGACTTTACGTTAATGGGGGAGGAACAGCCCAGAACAGGATGGGGGGAATGGTGGCACAATCGAAGATTGTCATCAACGTTACTGAATCGTACATGTAGAAACTGTTGAATTGGTGTATGTTTTGCTGTGTACATTCTCAATAACAATAGCAAAATCAATTATTAAAAACAAAAATAAAAAGGAATGCATATGCTCCCTGCCACAGCGTTCCCTGCAGGCTAAGTGGCTGGGGTTTCTCTCTGCAGACCTGCTGCTCGGGTGAGGCTGGCATCTTGGATCAGAGGAATTCAGGTGCTAAATTAGTTTAGATCTAATAAAAAGCTGAACAGGGAGCTGTGTTGAGTTCATTTACACTCCGAAGAGCTAATGGTGCTTTATAAACCTGACTTCCCATTAACCCTCAACACCCTGCCTGATCCAGTCCCTGTCGCTACAACACTGTGGCCCACAGCATCTCTGTTTGGAAGAGTGTAAGACTGGTGTTTTTGATGGCTGATGTTTACTTGCTAGGGCTGAGTGTGTCTTGTGAGCCAGCTGGGGGACCCTCACCACCACCCCAGAGGTGGGCACAGCTGTCGTCACCCTGGTTCAGGTGACGGAGCAGAAGTTTCCAGGAATTACTGGGATTTGCTCAAAGTGACCCAGCCAAGTGATGATGGAGACTGGTTGGAGCCCAGGCTGTCACCTCTCCTCATACACATAAGAAAGCTGGATAATACAAATGGAAGACAGAAGAAGAACTGACATTCGAACTGTGCTATTGGTGAAGAATGCTGAATATATGGCGGACTGCCAGAAGAACAAACGAATTAGCGCTAGAAGAAATACAACCAGAATGCTCCTTAGATACAAGGATGGTGAGTCATCAGCTCGCTTACTTTGGGCATATCACCAGAAAAAAGCAATCCCTAGAAAAGGCCATCACGGTTGGTAAGGTAGATGGTCAGTGACACCGAGGGAATTCCTCCATGAGATGGACTGACGTAGTGACCACAACAGTGGGCTCAAACACACCAACGATCCTGAAGGACCAGGCAATGTTTCATTCTGTTGTGCAAAAGGCGGCTGTGAGTCAGAGCCAATCAGATGGGAACAAACAACAACAAAGCCGTCTCCCAGGCTGCACGTAGAAACTGTAAGGTTATTGGAACAGACGCCGAAGAGAACACTTAAAGAAAATGAACCCCCTTCTTGGTAAACGCTCCGAGAAAATTATGAATAGGAGAGAACGTCTGTAACTTGCCAGCAGTGATCTTTACAAATTGCCAGCGAACATCACACTTCAGGATAAAACCTTTAGACACATTGTCTTTAAAATCTGCAACAAGTCAAGGGTAGCCCAGTCCAATGGAGTAAAACAAGAAAAATAAATAAAATATATAAAGATTAACAAGGGAAAACACTGACGTTACAGCCAGGCAACTGTACTGTAACCACAAACACGTTATTCACATTAACAGAAGTTTTGAAGGTCGCTGAGCAAAGAAACAACAGGAACCAAAAGTCCAGATGTGAGAGACATCGATGGGGAATCACGGGCTGCTGTGCTCAGAGCCCTCAGCCATGCCATTCGGGCCAAGGAGAATCCACCAGTCCCATCCCTTACGGACTGAACTGTGTCCCCCAGAACACTAGTTGTCAATCCTAACCCATCCATGTACGTGTGGATATAACCACTTCTGGGAACAGCATTTGTCTGTAACGTTAAGGAGGCTGTATCAGTGTAACCCTAAAATCAAACCCATTGCCACTTAGTCGATTCCTACTCATAGTGACCCTACAAGACAGAGTAGAACTGCCCCATAGGGTTTCAAGGAGTGGCTGGGGGATTTGAACTGCTGACCTTTTGGTTAGCAGCAGAACTCTTAACCACTGCACTACCAGGGCTCCGAGGTCCTGCTAGGAGGCGGCAAAACTGGGATTAAAAAACAAAAGGAGGAGTGAGGTGAGACCTCAGGTCACCCCAGTCGGAGCCCCGGTACCCTGCAGGGCCTTGGAGCAGAGCATCTGGACTCTGGACGCAGGGGCTGGTGTATAGCCCAGATCTGTCCTCACTTCCTGTGGGGTGACTGGGAAGTGCAGGGGACGACAGGGGCACGGATGGTTGTTTGGGGCAAACAGGGTGTCAGGCCCTGGGTGCTGGACTCCTGCAGCCCCCCAGGGGCTCCCCTTCCAGGCCCCTCCCTCAGCCACCCACAGAGGGCACTCCCTCTGCAGCCCCTGGGCCGGGGTAAGGGAAAATGTGGAACTCAAGACACTCTGAGCTTCCCCTCCCCCCATTCCTGGGCCTCCTGCAGCAGGACCCCCCCCCCGGCAGTCCTTGCAGGATATGCCCTGCTGGTGCGAACCCCACTCTGCTCCTGGAACGTGCCCCCCCCACCTTTCCGTCCCCTCCTTGTTGTGCTCGGACTCCTCCCCGGCCTCCCTCTGGGAACTCTTCTTGCCACCTCCATCTCCCCAGGAGAAGCAGGCTGCTCCTTGCTGTGGCCTGGGGGTCATCCACTGGACAGCGCTGGCCAACAGGACAGCACAGGGCCTCTTGGGGCCTTGTGAAGATTCCAGGGTGGAGGTGGGACAAACGGAGGGATGGGTGGACAAGATGGCACTGGAAAGCACCTGCCCCACCTGGGCCTGACCTCCCGAATTGGCCCGTGCTGTTGGGGGAGGGTGCACTGCCTACTTCCGCCAGTCCTGCCCTCAGGGTGGGATACAGGGGTTCCTGAGCGTGGGGCGGCACTCTCCACCCACCTGATGCACCAGCCCAGTGATCGCCTCCCAGGACAGGTTATACACCCTAATTCCTTGTGCCTCTCTATTGATCAGGGCTCTTGGCGGGGGGGAATGAGGGTCCGAGGGGACCCCAGTTTCACTAGCTCGCCAGGGCCCTAAGAGCCTTATATGGCCATGGCGTCCCATGGGCTGAGCTGTTTCATGGCATCTGTAAGTGACTGGGCTGGGCAGAGCGTGTGTGCCTGCTCACGCATGTATTCGTGCATGCATGTATGTGGCAGAGCTCCTGTGTGTATTCATGCATGTGTGTATGTGGGAGAGCTCACGCATATATTCACGGATGTGTATGTGGGAGAGTTCACGCATGTATTCACGCACACGTGTATGCGGTGTGCTCACGCATGTGTTCACGCACGCGTGTATGCGGTGTGCTCACGCATGTATTCACGCACGCGTGTATGTGGTGTGCTCACGCATGTATTCATGCACGTGTGTATGCGGGAGAGCACATATATGTATTCACACATGTGTGTATGTGGGCATGCTCACACATGTATTTGTCCATATGTGTATGTGGGCGTGCTCACCCATGTGTGCTTGTCTGCATGCGTGGCGTTTGAAAGCTCTGTTCTAGAACTGAGCACCACGGTCTATGAGGAGTCTCAGGAAGCTGCACTCACTCTGGGCCTGGACTCACACGCCTTGCAGAGACCTCTGTTTTCTGGCACCTGGACACTGGGGCCCCCCCTCTCTTACACTTGACAGCTCAGAAACACACCCACCCCCATTAGACCCCACGCCCACCGAGACCCAATGCATCAGACACGCGTGTAAAACCTTGAAGAAAACAGGCTGCGTTGGCAGCGTGCTCCTGACAGAAACTGTGACCACCAGTGTGCTGGCCATGCCAAGCAGATGGACGGGGATGTGACGGTGCTAATCTGACTGGGAGCTGTGGGGATTTCTACAGCTCCACGCCACACCCCAGCCCACAGCTCTTCCTAAATTCCATGGCTCCCTAAACTGTTTCTTCATTTCCGTCAACACAGGAATTTGCTTACTTTACTCAACAGCTTGGAAAAATGACTCAGCCAGAATAAAACCAGAGGGAGTCCTTCTCGGAGAAATCTTTGGCCACGTACTCATATAAAATGAGAGAGGGACCTCGTCCACTTAAGATGGAGAGGC
This sequence comes from Trichechus manatus latirostris, assembly GCF_000243295.1. Classification (NCBI taxonomy): domain Eukaryota; kingdom Metazoa; phylum Chordata; class Mammalia; order Sirenia; family Trichechidae; genus Trichechus; species Trichechus manatus. Next base: position 11,346,510 of record NW_004444005.1, on the reverse strand, counting down.
GACTTTCTGGCAAAATCTGACCAGAGAGAGCACACCCCCAAAATGCTCCCAGATCCCTCTGTGACAGAGGTGTCAACACATCGTACACACGGCTGACAGTGTGGTTGACATTGAATACGCACATGTACATGTACTTACAAGTATCTGTAAATCTGTATAAATATACACACATAAATAAATGCATGTACAATGACACACACATGCACACAGACACACACTAACACATTCACACACACAAACTGGCCTCATAGGAGTTGACATACAAGTGAGATATCCTACCGCATGAAGTACTAAAACAGGCCCCCAGGACAGTAATTTTAGCAACCATCACCACAGACCCTTTTACTCACACCTCAGAAGCATCTTCTGCACCCAGAGAGGCCCCATTTGACACGTCAGTGCCCAAACATGCAGGGTAAGCACAGAGCAGGGCTGGCCAGCCTTCGGGGAGCTCTACAGCCAGCACTGGGGCTGGGCTGTGGAGGCGGCTGGGAAACCAAGGGCAGGACTGGCCTCGCGGACCTCGCATGGGTTTACACTCTCATTTACTGTTGTTATCATTACCAGGAGCCCTGGTGGCACAGTGGTTAAGCCCTGGGCTGCTAACCAGAAGGTTGGGGTTTAAATCCACCCATGGCTCCACAGGAGAAAAGACCTGGTGATCTGCTTCCATAAAGATTACAGTCTAGGAAATCCTATGAGGCAGTTCTACTTTGTCACATGGGGTCATTACGAGTCAGAATTGACTCGACAACAACAATAATATTATTATTACTCCTGAGAGAAATATTAGCCTTATCTCCATCACAGATGAGGACGTGGAAGGACAGAGAGGTTAAGGAATCTACCCAAGGTCACAGAGACTGGGGCACAGGTGGGCCCCTCAAAGACACCATGGCCCAGGGGAAGGTAGAGCCTATCACAGCCGAGAGGGGGAGGAACGTCATTCCCAGAGCAAATAGGAGCAGGGCCCCAGCTCTGGTTCGAGGGTCCCTCCAGGCCGTCACCTGTGACAATCCCATGTCTATTCTCCTCCACCGTGGCCGCCTGTTTGTGCTTTGGTGGCTGCCCTCTGGCCCAGCGTATAGACCCTGCTGACCAGTCCCCATAACAGACACTTTGCTGTAAATACACCTTTTTGTCATCTTCCTGTGAACTGCTTTCTTAGGCTACACTCCTGGGAGCAGAATCAGGGTGTCCAGGCGCCTGGACGTCTCCTTGCCTCGGGCACGTCCTGCGTTCTGCTCGCCCGATAGCCAAGGCCCCGTGGGGCGGCTCATGTGTGGGAACACACTTCCCGCAGCTTTGGGTCTGTGCGGATAAGCAGGTCACGAAGGCACCAGCGCAGCTTGCACATTCCTCTCCCCCGATGCGGAATCCAGTAAGTATCCATCACAGGTAGCGCCCGGTATTCTGAGCCATGCACGGGACAGCACGAGGCCCTGGCTGACCTCGGAGAATGCACAGTCTCTCCCTGGGGGACCAGCGCTCTGCCATGCGCAAATATAGGGGACGCTGGGGGACGAGGACATAGGTCACAGTCCCCGGGGGACACATGCGGGCTATGGAAGGAGACACAGAAAACCCCTGAGGAAGGGTGGCAGGGATACGTGTTGGGGTATGGCTGCCCTTCCACCTCCTGGAAGTGTCTGGGAGGGGCCCTGCCAAGTAAGAGTCGGGGGGCAGGTCACCACCAATCAGAAGGTGGCCGGGCGGCCCAGCTCTGGGCTCAGTCCTGTACAAGCTGAGACCGCATCTCCCGGGTTCCTGGAAGTGGGCTGGCCCCGCAGTCCTGCTCTGGGGAGCTCACAGCCTGGTGGAGACGGGCAGTGCCTAGGCAGGGCACAGTGTGGGAACAGCCCTGCTGGGTCAGAGAGCCAGGTAGGTGGGGCAGGACAGGAAGGGGAGCTTTGTGGAGGAGAGCCGTCCACCTGGCATGGTGTGGGAGGCTGCACGGGGTCCACCACGCGATGGGGAATGTGGCCAGCTGGATGCACGTGGTGTTTCTGGAATGGATGGCACAAAGCAACTCCCAAAGCACAGAGCTGTGTGTGTGTGTGTGTGTGTGTGTGTGTACACGTGTGCATGTGTGGGTGGAGAGCATGTCATACGTGTGTGGACATGTGTGCATGTGTGGGTGGAGAGCATGTCATACGTGTGTGGACGTGTGTGCATGTGTGGGTGGAGAGCATGTCATACGTGTGTGCGTGTGTCTGAGGTGTATAGTGTGTGTGCGTACACGTGTGCATATGTGTGCACGTGTGTCCATGCATGGGCACGGTGGTGGGCAGGCTTAGACCAAGAAGAGGCAGGTGGGCAAGATGTGTGAAGACTCCGTATGTGGTGTGGCGCACTGGGGGCTTCTCTTTGGCGTTGGGTACGGGTTCCGTTTAGGAGGTGGAGTGACCTAGCCTGCATTTCAGAAAGGACCTTCTGACGCTGCAGGGGTCTGGCTGCAAAGCCAAGGGGCTGGAGAGGAGGGTGGAGCTGGGACGCCTTACAGGGAGGGGGCTAGGTCGGGGTCTCAGGGACTGACAGTGGAGATGCTGGATTCCCTGACACAGACTGTCAGTCATCCTGGAGAACCTGCATGACCTGAGCGAGGGCTGTCCCAGGCCCTCCCAGTTGGCACAGTGTGCACATGGAGGGTGACCAGGGAGCATCCAGTGGGGGGCTCATGATGGGTCTGGGCACCTGCATCATGGCGGGGCACATAATGGCTCAGAGCATCCCAGTGCCCCACCCCCACACCTACTCTGGCTGCTCCTGGGGCCGAGCAGGGGTCTGCAGTCTGTGGCCCCAGGACAGGCAGACCCCCCTGGGGTCTCGACCCTGATTTCTAACATGCGTGTATTTTAAAAAGCTTCTCAGTGCTTACGCGCTCTACCTAATTCCCAATAATTACACACACGAGCTGGGCTCGCTGCTGCTGCTGGTTCCTGGGTGTGCCGCGCTGACATTTTCAACATAATTTATATGATTAATTTCATTTCCTCAACCTCCCCCTAGAGTGGCAGGCTATGATTGACTCCCCTTTTTAAAAACCAGGTAAACAAAATTGCCTCTAACGGTCCTCAAATACAAGTCACATCTCCACGAGCACAGTCCCTGCCAGCCCTGACTATCCCAAGAGCCGGGAGGGAGGGGCTGTGGCTGCAAAGAGCCGTGAGTTACAGCAACCCCCGGCCCGAGTCCCAGTTTTTGGTGTGCGCCAGGGGTCATGCCATGTGCTTGGCCATCTTTCTCCTGGACACCTAGAAGCCAGGAAAGGCTTGGGGTAGCTGGGCACAGCAGGGCTGGCAGCCTGGGGCAGGATGGGAGTCCACGGTCTGCAGCTCACACGGTCCCTAGAGCTGGACCAGAGCCTTGATGTCTCACTTTGCTCTCCAGGAGGGAGGAGGCTAGCTCTGCCTCCACCTTGAATGCTGTCCTGTCCCTGGGATCAGAGCCTGGTGCACAGGTCCCCGCCTCACTGGGGCTGGCTGTAAGGCTCTCCCTGGTGAGTCTATTTGCCAAATTGTGTTCACTGATAACAAGAGGTCCAAGACATTGATTGGGAAAGAATGGGATCCTCAAAATTGGAATGGGGACATATGTGCAGATACTGATGAATCCAGGGACACGGAGCCCCTAAATTCTGCAGCGTCTTCTTTGCTAGTAGAAGCAGTCCTTCTATCCCTGTCTGAGGTGACTGATTAATGAAGGTTTACATGAGGAACCTGTGATGGCTGCCTTGCCTGTGACAGACACTTTGAAAGGAAATGCTAATTCTCCTCAGGACCCACCCCCACCACCCATCTTTCTTATTAGACCTAGAAACAGACTCATGTCCCAGCAGGCACTGAAAGGTGAGGTACACACTGTGACCCATGAGAAGGTACACTACACTTCAAAAGAAATACATGATTTTTCTCCTAACTTATACAGATAGAAAACTAGGGAAAATGTGTGGGATGGCAACTAAGGGTGTGGGATAATAGTGGAAAGAACATAGAGTTGGATCAATCTGAATTTACTGCTATGGGCCCACTAAGCAGAGAAAGGAGTCCTGGTAGTACAGTGGTTAAGCACTCAGCTGCTATCCAAAACGTCAGTAGTTCAAACCCATTTGCCGCTCCACGGGAGAAAGATGTGGCAGTCTGCTTCCATAATGATTACAGTTTTGGAAACCCTCTGGGGCGGTTCTACTCTCTCCTATAGGGTTGCTATGAGTCAGAATCAACTCGAGGGCACCCAACAATAACAAGAACAACAAGCAGAGATTCTGGATTCAAAATGTTGTAGTTCCAGGGGTTAGAATGGGATTTAAAAGTTCGTTAGTTATTTAGTTTGTTTGGCTGAAACATGAACCAAAAGGTGGCCTACACTGAATAAAGCTGGAAAGCCAGAACTTCCTTGGTATACTGCAGAAGAAAGTATCCAAAGGATTATGAAAATTAGAATGTTCTAGTGGATTTATAATGTTAGACCCACCCACTGGCCCACTCAGGGAATGCTCAGAGAACATATCTTTCACCATGACTGTGAGGAATTTATCTGTGAGGGGAGCCCCAGCATCTGCGAAGAATGCTGTGATCACTTTTCACTGTAGGTCAGATGTCACAGTGGAAACTGCCCTCATCGAATTGGGTAACTTATCTACAATGGAGGTGATTGGATCCTGGGGTAGCAGGGGCCAAGTGGCAGCACTTAAAAACCAAATACAAGGTGGGTGTGATTAGTGTAATAAATAGCAGAGTCAAAGGAGTAATAAGAATAGTCTGACTCACATGGACTGATGGCATTGGCTAATTGGTGTCCCTAGGAGTGAAACAGATTCAAAACCTACTAAACATTTACTTGATTTGTAGAAGCAAAGAGTTTTAGGTCAAGTGAACAGCAATCTGACTTGAATCACCAAAACAGAGAGTCATGGCCCCTCAATCAATTCCCAGACTTGAACCAGTTTACAGACTCTCAACTTCTTGAATGAAGGGCAGGGGGGAGAGGAGGTCCTCTTGAGGAAGGACCTCACTACACCGCCAAAGATTATACTATTAATCTTTCTCCCAGCCTTACCCATAGGGATCTACAGCCTCTTAACAGGAGACTATTCATTGGGTAATAGGAAATATTAAGACTTTTCAAGGACTACTGGACACAGACTTGGAAATGACACTAATTTCAGGAGACCCAAAATGTCACTGTGGTCCACCAGTCAGAGTACAGCTGTATGGAGGTCAGGTTATTAATGGAGTCTTAGCTCAGGTCTATCTCACAGTGGTTCCAGTGGGTCCCCAAACTCAGCCTAAGTTCCAGAATGCATAATGGAATAGACAAACTCAGCAACTGGCAGAACCCCCACATTGGATCCCTGACCTGTGCAGTGAGTGAGGACTATTATGGCAGGAAAAGTCAAGTAGAAGCCACTAGAACTGCCTATACCTAGGAAAATTTAACCAAAAGCAATACCACATTCATGGAGTGGTTGCAGAGATTACTGCCACCATCAAGGACTTGAAGGATGCAGGGGTGGTGATTCCCACCACACTCCCATTCAACTTGCCTATCTGGCCTATGCAGAAAACAGATGGATCTTGGAGAAAGACAGTGGACTATCAAAAACTTAACTAGGTGGTGACTCCAACTGCAGCTGCTGCTCCAGCTGTGGTTTCACTGCTTGAGCAAATTATCACATTTTCTGGTACCGGGTATGTAGATACTAATCTGGCAAATCCTTTTTTTTCTTAATACCTGTCCGTAGAGACCATCAGAAGCAGTTTGCTTTGAACTGGCAAGCCCAACAATACACCTTCACTGTCCTACCTCAAAGGTATATCAACTCTCCAGCCCTATGTCATAATTTAGTCCAAAGGGACCTTGACTGTCTTTCCCTTCCACAAGATGTCACAATGGTCCACTAATTGATGCCATCATGCTGATTGGACCTCGTAAGAAGTAATAACCACTCTAGACTTGATGGTAAGATATGCCAGCAAGTCAATTCTGACTCATAGTGACCCTATAAGACAGAGTAGAACTGCCCATAGGGTTTCCTAGGGTGTAATCTTTACAGAAGCAGATCGTCAGGTCTTTTCTCCTGTGGAGCCACTGGTAGGTTTGAACTGCCAACCTCTTGGTTAACAGCCAGGCTCTTAACCATTGCACTATCAGGGTTCCTTATTTACATGTTAGAGGGTGGGAAATAAATCGACAAAAATTCAGGGATCTTCCACCTCAGTGAAATTTCTACGGGTCCAGTGGTGCGGGGCATGTAAGATATCCCTTCTAAGGTGAAGGGGTAAAGTTGTTACATCTGGATTCTCCTACAACTGAAATGGAGGCATAATGCCCTGCGGGCTTTTTTAGATCTTGGAGGCAACATATCCCTCATTTAGGTGTGCAACTCCAGCTCATTTACCAAGTGACCAGAAAAGCTGCTAGTTTTGAGTGGGCCCAGAACAAGAGAAAGCTCTGCAACTGGTCCAGGCTTCTCTGCCACTTAGGTCATATGATCCGCCTGATCCAATGGTGCCTGCAGTGTCAGTGGCAGATGGAGATGCTGTTTGGAGTCTTTGGCAAGCCCCTATTGGTGAATCACAGCACAGACCCTTAGGATTTTGGAGCAAAGCCCTGCCATCCTCTGCAGATAACTACTCTCCTTTTGGAAAACAGCTTTTGGCTTGTCACTGGACCTTAGTAGAGACTGAACACTAACCACCATGGGACACCAGCCACCATGTGGCCTGAGCTGCCCATCATGAACTGGGTGTTGTCTGACTCACAGAGTCATAAAGTCGGATGTGCCCAGCAGCACTCCATCATTAAATGGTCGCCACTCTTGTCACATTACCTTCCCTCTCCCAGCTTTCACCTATGGCCTCATGGGGAGTTTTTTACAATCAGTTGACTGAGGAACAGAAAACTCGGGTCTGGTTTACAGATGGTTCTGCACAATATGCAGGCACCACTCAAAAGTGGACAGCGGCAGCACTGCAGCCCCTTCCTGGGACCTCCCTGGGAGACAGTGGTGAAGGTAGATCCTACCAGTGGGCAGGCAGCAGCAGTGCACCTGATTGTTCACTTTGCTTGGAAGAAGGCATGGTCAGATGTGCGATTGTATACTGATTCATGGGCTGTGGCCAATGGTTTGGTTGGATGGTCAGAGACTTGGGAGGAACATGATTGGAAAAATGGTGACAAGGAGATCTGGAGAAGAGGTATGTGGAAAGAACTTGCTGAGTGGGCCAAAGAAGTGAAGATACTTCTGTCTCATGTGAATGCTCACAAAGGGTGATCTCAGCAGAGGAGGTTTTTAATAATCAAGTGGATGGGATGACACGTTCTGTGGAAACCAGTCATTCTCTTTCCCTAGCGACTCCCATCATTGCTCAACGGGCTCATGAACAAAGTGGCCATGGTGGCAGGGATGGAAGTCATACATGGGTTCAGCAACATGGACTTCCACTCACCAAGGCTGACTTTGCTACAGCCACTGCTAAGTGCCCGATCTGCCAGCAGCAGAAACCAACAATGAGTCCCCGATATGGCAGCATCCCTCAAGGTGATCAGCCAGCAACCTGGTGGCAAGTTGACTACACTGGACCATTTTCATCATGGAAAGGGCAACATTTTGTTTTTACTGGAATAGACACTTCTGGATACAGATTTACCTTCCCTGCAAGCAATGCTTCTCCCAAAATTACCACCATGGACAATGGAAGAAGGCATTTGTGGAAATCAGAATGCCACAGGCAATGGTATGGAGAAGACTTCTCCCTCAATCACAGCCCACCATGCTCCAAGACCCTCTGCCACGCTGAGCCTGTTCCCCTTCTCTGCAGCTCTACGGAACTCCCCAGAGCCTGTCCCCCGGGCCATTTCCCTGACTGATGAGGGTAATTCCTCCCCATTGTCCAGGCTGTGAGCTCCCCACATGCTGATCATATATGGCAGTGTGCTTTGCAATGGAAGCACCATAAAAAGAAAATAAACAAGCCCATAGTGGTGTGGCTGTGAAGTTTTCATCCATAGAACAAAGCACGGGTGTTTGGTAAATGACTCAAGGCTGGAGGAGGCAGTGAGGCTCCTTGGAGCAGGATCTGCACGTTCCTGGGTTGAGGAGGCTCCACTGATCAGCCTTCCCCAGGGACTCGGTCTGCCCAGTGCAGACGGATCCCTGCCTCCCTCCAGTTCTAACTTGGCCACCCGTTTTACAAAGCTGTGGAGAAGACAGGATTAATTAACGCTTGTAGAGAGCCAAACTCTCAAATTGCATTTGAACTGTGCTGTTGGCAAAAAATATTGAATATATTGTGGACTGCCTGAAGAATGAAAACCAATCTAAGAAGACATACAATCAGAATGTTCCTCAGAAGCAAGGACAGCCAGACTGCAGCTTGCTTATTTTGGACACTTCATTAGGAAAGACCAATCTGGCAGCTGGTGGGTCACACAGACCACAGATGGCTCGCCTGACTGATGGGATGACTGGAAGCCCCAGAGGATGAGGGGAGAGGGTCTAGCACCCCTGCTTGACTTAGCACGAGCCTCCCTCCTCTTAGCCATCATCTTAACAGGGCTTAACACAGCTTACCACCACTAGTGGGGACCGCCACACCGCATGCCCTGGAATGGGCCCACGAGGTCACAGGCAGTAGGGAGCGAAGAAAAGCTCCCAGCCTCTGCAGTCCTTGCTCCCTTCCACCCTCCACAGAAATGTCCAGCTCAGGCACAGGTGGTCAGTTCCTGGGAAGACTCGCCTTCTGCACGTCACTCTCAGCCACTGGGATGTGATGCCGTGGGCTCCTCTCCAGGGACAGGGGACGGGAAGCTGTGCTGAGTGGGATAGTGCTGGAGTGGCCAGGCTGCGTTCCCCGGGACTCGATCGAGAGACAGTCCAGGTCAAGACAGAAGGTAGACGCTTGCCTTCCAAAGGGCTACGTGTAAACGTTGGGAGGAGCTGGGGCACATCTGAGGCTCCTGGTTCTTTCCCAAGGAAACCATGTGCAGCCATGTGACATATGGCGGCTCCAGAAAAGCTGTCGGGGCAAAACAAGATGGCACCAGGAAGGGCTCGTGCTGGGCCTGGGCCTAACTCAGTGGTCAGGAAGCCCTGGGCTGTTTCCTCCTCTGTGTTTCTGTGTGGGAAGTCTTCCCTTCTGCGCTCTGTCACAGCAGATCCATGTATACGGGATGTGCTATTCCTGCCCAACATGTGGCGAGGCCTTGCTTGTCCTGCCATCTGCAGCACCTCACGCAATGCTTGGCACTCCCTATCCGAGCTTTCTGGAATCTTCTCTGACCCTACGCCATTACTGCTCCTGGACCAGGGTAGATGTAGCAGCTGGTGTCCCCACCCCATCACTGCACCTAACACTCGGCACTGCGTTTGCTGGTTATTTCTCCATTTTCTTTATTAGATGAGTCTTGTTGGTTTTCTATACCCCACCCTCAGTAAAACCAAATCTAGCTGCCATCGATCTGACTCTGACACATGGCGACCCCATGTGTGTTAGAGTAGAATCGCGCTCCACAGGGTTCTCAATGGCTGATTTTTTAGAAGTAGATCACCAGGCCTTTTTTCTGAGGCACCTTTGGGTGGACTCAAACCTCTAGCCTTTCTGCTAGTAGCCAAGTGCTTAGCCATGTGAGCCTGCCAGGAGCTTGATACCCTCAATAAAGCACCATAATAATACCTAAACAAGACAGACACTAGGATCAGTCTCGACGGTTTGCGAAGATGTTCTGCACACATCACTCCATTAGATCCTTGTAAAAAGAGAGTGAGAATGATAATTCCTATTTTATACAGATGGACATGGGCTCAGAGAGGTGGCCCCCACGTGAGGCACCTACCTGGGGCCTCTGCAGCACCCAGCAGTTGAGCCAGCTTGAGTCTGACCAGCCGCGGTTGCTGGGGTCGCCCCCCTGCCTGTCCTGGCCTGGAGACTTCAGAGAACTGAGGAATTTCTCCGGCATGGCTCCCGCTTCTTTGGGGTGGGCTTCCCAGTTTAGGCATGCACTAAATGTTTCTTGAACGACATCGGGTCTCCTTGGTTACTGGAAGCTGAAGGCACTCAGTAAGCCAGGGCAGAATGCAAAACATCTTTCTGTTTCACAGCTTCCGCGCACACAAGCAAACACTGCTGGCTGGTGTTCTGGGAACCTTTTCCGAGTCTCTGAATACATACACTGGCCGACCAGAAGGCACAGAGTCTCTCCCTGGGGCCTGGAGCTCTGATGGTGGTTCTTCCCCCCAGGTGGGAGCTGGCAAGCAGTGCTCTGTCTCCAAAACACCGAGCTTAGGTGGGTGCTCTGCCTGTCCCCCACTGCCCCATCCCCCGGGCGCAGAGAGGGTCATGCTGACACCATGCCATGCCAGGGGCATGCCAGGCTGGGAATCACAGGACTGGCTGTGGGAGCCTGGCCCCGGGCTCTGAGTACTTCAGCCCAAGAATGTGCCACACAGCAGGAAGGGCTAGTCCAAGGATGTCACTGGCAGTGGGACCTCAGAGGAGGCACAGGGCCAGCCAGGAGGGCTTCCAGAGGTTTGAAGGATAAACAGGCCACAAAGATGAGGGGAAGAAGAAGGACAGCCCACAGGAAGACACAGGGTCACCACTGCCCTCTGTGTACATGGCACATTGTCAGGGCCCCATGCAGGCGCCAGACCCAGGTTACTTCCAAGGGGAGGGAGGGAGCTGCCAGCGACATTCAAGGGGCTATGAAGAGGCCTTCTAGGTGGAGGCAGCCAACGGGTGGGAACAATACAGCTGGATAACCATGGCCTCACATGTGGCCCAGTGGCTGGTGCAGGAGAAGGGTCTGTGGCTCAGACTCCATTAGCCCCTTCTGGGGCCCCATGGCTACCTGCTGACATGTGGATACCAGGCCCAGGCTGGTAGAGAAGCTGGAAGGACCTGCACCAACATCACACACGGGCTGTCCCACGTCTTGCCCAACAAGGGTTTCCTTTCTTTAATCAGGACACACTGCTCTCCAGGGACTGGTGGAGCCAAGAATCTCCTTCCAGCCTCGACACTGAGAAATGCGACCCACACAGAAGCAGCACCTGCGTGTCTGCAACGGTGAATTCTAGGTGCTCACCTGGCTGGGCTATGATTCCCAGTCCTTCGGCCAAACACTAGGCTAGTTGTTGTTCCATACTGCAATGCAATGTAATCACCACCTTTGATGTAATGTAATGTAATCTACAGTGTAACATAATGTAATCAGTCAGTCAGAAAGGGAGTTTCCTTAGGTCTGCCTTGGGACTATAAACAGGTGTTTTGGCAGAACTCTCTCTCTCCCTTCCTCTGTCAGCTCTGCACTCTCCCTGTTTCCTGACCTATGGATTTTGGACCTGCCAGGCCCCACAACTGTGTGAGCCAGTCCCTTGAAGTAAACCTCTCTCTCTCTCTCTATATATATATATATATATGTACCCCCAAAAAAAAAACAAACCCGTTGCCGTTGAATCGATTCTGACTCATAGCGACCCTACAGGACAGAGTGGAACTGCCTCATATGGTTTCCAAGGAGCCCCTGGTGAATTCAAACTGCCAACCATTTGGTTAGCAGCTGTAGCTCTTAATCACTGTGCCACCAGGCTTTAGTGACCCTATATATATATATGTGTGTATATATATATAAATATATGTGTGTGTATATATATATGTGTATATATATATACATGTATATGTATATATATGTAATGTATGCATGTACATATATGCAGGAGCCCTGGAGGCACAGTGGTTAATAGCTACAACTGCAAAGCAAAAGGTCGGCAGTTCCAATCCCCCAGCTGCTCCTTGGAAACCCTATGACAGTTCTACTCTGTCCTACAGGGTCACTCTGAGTCAGAATTGACCGGACAGCAATGGGTTTTTTATGTATGTATGTATATATATGTATCTATATATACGTATGTGTATATATACGTTTAAGAGCTAAGGCTGTTGATTGAGAGCTAAGGTTGTTGACCAGAAGGTCAGCAGTTAGAATCCACCAGGCCCCCCTTGGAAACCCTATGGGCAGTTCTACTCTGCCCTATAGGGTCACTCTGAGTTGGAATTGACTGGACAGCAGTGGGTTTTTTATGTATGTATGTATGTATGTGTATACATATGTATGTATGTATATATATATATATATATATATATATATATATATATATATATATAT
>NW_004444005.1:11331484-11334242 GCF_000243295.1 Trichechus manatus latirostris | reverse complement strand
ATATGTTTAAGAGCTAAGGCTGCTGGTTAAGAGCTAAAGCTGTTGACCAAAAGGTTGGAAGTTTGAATCCACCAGTCCCTCCTTGGAAACCCTATGGGGCAGTTCTACTCCATCCTGTGGGGTCGCTATGAGTCGGAATCAATCAACTTGACAACATCAGTTTATATAGAGATGTATACATGTATTTGTTTCTCTAGAGAGCCCTGAGTGAGCAGGCTCAAAGACGAGGCAGAGGCCGCAGGCTGCGCGAGGACAATGCAGTCCACCCCATGGACGCAGGAAAACAGACAGACAGCCTAGTCCCTACCTGCCACACAAGCCAAAGCTTCCAGTCACTTAGCGAGAGAAAAATTGCAGGGCCCAGATTACGTCTGAAAATTAGACAGAATTTTCTTTCGACAACTTCTTGACAGCTTAATTTAGTGACAGCAGTCCAGATAATTATTTTTTCTTTAAATAGTTACAGTAGACCATGTTCATTTCCAAGACGGGCCTCGTCATGGTCCTCTGATGAGTGCGCTTCATTAGCCGCCGGGAACTGTCCCACCAGAACTAAGCCAGGAAGGGCGCTCGCTTTAAGCTGAGCGTGCCATGCCACGCCGGTGCAAAACACCAGAAATCTGGGTAAAAGAAATGTAAGTGGAGGGGAAACAAAAAATACTCCAATCATTCTTTTCGAGCAAATTTTCACAAACTGACGGCAGCTATTTAAGAGCTAAGACAGGAGGCAGAGGGGTTTTAACGCTCCTGCATGGAAATGAACTCTCTCCCAGTCTGGGTCCAGGAGGCTCCTGCGTGATGTGTTAACGGGGCAGGAACCAGGGGCACCGGGACAGACAGGTGGGAACTGGAGTCTTCACAGGGGACAGTCAGATACTCCCGCAGCCAGAGTGTGACCTGGGGCCAGCTGGGTGCCTGTGATGGCTGAATTATGTTGAGGTCCTAACCCCTGCACCCGTGGCCCTGACCTCGTTTGAGTACAGGGTCTCTGAAGATGTTATCAGTTAGGCTGACATGAGGTCATGCTGGAGTAGGGTGGGTCCTAATCCTATAAGAGGTGCATCCTTCTCAAAAGAGGAGAAGAGACACAGACAGACAGAGAGGAAGGACGCCACAGGAAGACGTCTCTGCAAGCCAAGGAATGCCACCACCCCCAGGAGCAGGAGACAAAAGCGGATCCACCCCTAGAGCCTCTGGAGGGACGGAGGCCCTCCCCACACCTTGGATTGGGACTTCTGGCCTCCAAAGCCTTGGGAGGATCCGTTCCTGTTCCTCTAAACCACAAGCTCGTGGCACACTGTTAGGGCAGCCCCAGCTGACAGACAGCCCTATGGGGCCGCATGCCTGGCGTGTGTGTCGGGGGTGGGGCTGGTCTCTGGGAAGAGGGGGTCCACGGCCCAGGGGTGAGGGTTGTAGAAACCGTTCACTCTGAGAACGTGGCTCTGAAAGAGGTCAAGGACCTGTTACCTGGACAAACGGACGGTGACGTCAGCCCTGCTCTAAGCCACCGCTGATCTGCTCAGCCCTGGGGTCAGCCTTGCTCCCACTGGGGTGCTGGATGTCCAGAAGTCGGGGATGGGGATGGTGCCAGATGTCCGGGCTATGGTTAAGTCATATAATTAGACACTGAGCCTTCAGGGAGCAGTTACCCAGAAACCATTCTGCTTCCCTCCTCAGCCACTTATGTTCCCCAGCTGCCCTCCACCGGGTCAGTCTTGCTGCCAGCCGCCTGTGTCCAGTGTCTCTCTTATCCCAGGAGTTCCATCCCTTGGGAAGCCCCCTGCCAGCCCACTGCCATCGAATCTACTCCGAATCATAGCGACCGACCCTCTAGGACAGAGTAGGACTGCCACAGGGTTTCCAAGGCTACAAATCTCTATGGAAGCAGACCACCACCCCTTTTTCCCACAGACCTGCTTGTGGTTTTGAATCGTCGACCCTTTGGTTTGCAGTTGAGCACTTTAATCACTGTGCCACCAGGGTTCCCTGCCAGCTACTACCCTATAAAGCCCCCAGCAGAGGATGGGGCCTGCGGGGGGAGAAGCCAGCTCAGCAGATGCTTTCAATTTCCAAAGCACCTGGTCCCAAGAAAATGACCCTCCTGTGAATTCCTTAATGATCACCCCGAGAGAAGGGGAATCCAGGTGCTGGGAAAGCTGGTACAAGGTCTGAGGGCTCTGTGTGATTTCAACAGGTGTGTGACTCACAGGACTGGAGAGCAATGTGCTGACCTGGCCTGGGGAGGAGGGAACCTGGGGGGGGCCTGGGGAGGGGATATGGGGAAGTAACATGGGGAGGGGGGCCTGGGGAGGAGCTTGTGGAGGGGACATGGGGAGGGGGGCCCGGGGATGGGCACCTGGGGGAGCTGGGGTGGGGAGCGGCTCGCAGACCCTCCTGGTTCCAGCACGAATGGCTGAGTTCATGGGCTCTGGGGCCAGACCCACCTAGCTCTAGTGCCAGCTCTTTGGGACTAAACCAAAATCAAACCTGCTGCCATCGAGTAAATTCCGACTCTGGGTCACCCGTGTGACAGGAGAACTGAGCTCCATGGGGTTTTCTTGGCTGTGGTCTTTACAGAAGCAGCTCACCAGGCTTTCTTCCTGAGGTGCTGCCGGATGGGTTTGAACTGCCAACCTTTAGGCTGATAGAAGAGGGTAAACTTTTTGCTACCCAGGGACCTCTTTGGGACTAGACAGCACCTAACACAGCTCACTGGCTAACACAGCTCACTGGCTAACACAGCTCACTGGCTAACACA
>NW_004444005.1:11286524-11330733 GCF_000243295.1 Trichechus manatus latirostris | reverse complement strand
GCCCCGTGACCTCACCTGCAAGGGACAATTAAAACCTCACCTACCAAAAACAGATAAATGAACGGGACAGTAGATATAGCATCAGATTACTTTGCTAATTAAGCATCATGCTGCAGGTACAGCACCTGGCGTGGTGCCCAACAGGTGCCTGAGACCTGGTGTGCTCCCAGTGCTGACTCTCACCTAATTAGCTTGTCCCGGTAACTATTAGCTACACTCCCCCGGCTCTGTAATTAGCTCATCCAGGTAAGTATGAACCCACAATCCCACCGTCTCTGTGAAGCATTGGAGTGCCCCCCACATGGAGAGACAGGTCACATCTAGAGTCTATTTGAGGTCCCCCATGCACTCTGACCCCCACCAGCCAATATGTGCACTCATCAAGCGCCAGTTTTATGAATTTTCCAAACTTCGTTATGCCACTTACTGATGCAATGTACCTGGATCCTCAATCAACACCCATGGAAGCAGCATCAAGAAATCAAACAATATATTTCATTGAGCAAATCTGCTGCAAAAGATCTCTGCAAAGTGTTGAAAAGCAAAGACGTCACCCTGAAGACTAAGGTGCTCCTGACCAAGCCATGGTGTTTTCAATCGCCTCATACGCATGTGAAAGCTGGACAATGAATAAGGAAGACCGAAGAAGGACTGATGCCTTTGAATTACGGTGTTG
Source organism: Trichechus manatus latirostris (assembly GCF_000243295.1). Classification (NCBI taxonomy): domain Eukaryota; kingdom Metazoa; phylum Chordata; class Mammalia; order Sirenia; family Trichechidae; genus Trichechus; species Trichechus manatus. The sequence goes on along the minus strand of NW_004444005.1, from coordinate 11,330,057 downwards.
GCGAAGAATATTGAATATACCCTGGACTGCCAAAAGAACAAACAAATCTGTCTTGGAAGAAGTACAGCCAGAATGCTTCTTAGAAGCAAGGATGGCGAGACTATGTCTCACGTACTTTGGACATGTTATCAGGAAGGACCGTCCCTAGAGAAGGACATCATGCTTGGTAAAGTAGAGGGTCAGTGGAAAAGGACAAAGACCCTCAATAAGATAGACTGACGAAGTGGCTGCAACAATGGACTCAAGCATAACGACTATTGTGAGGATGGCGCAGGACAGTGTTTCATTCTGTTGTACAGAGGGTCACCCTATAAGTCGGAACCGACTCACCAGCTCCTAATATCACAACAACGTAGCTATTGTTATTGTTACTGTATAACTTAATTAAAATTACATAAGTGGACGAAATCTAAGTGTGAAACGAAAGCACGATGCTGTTTCTGAGAGCTTGCTCCCTACTACAGAGAAGACCTGACAGTCGTGAACTCCTGAAACCAACCTGCTGGGAAATCAGGTGCCTGCAAGGCATCTGCCAGAGATGGGCGCTGTTAGCTGGGTCAGGCCCTGGCTCTCTGATCGCCTTCCTGTTCTACTTTAATGAAACAGAAAGTTGAAAATGTAAATCATGACTATGAGCCTGGCTTCTAAACAAATAAACACAGCCCCCCAGTGTGGAGCACGAATCAGCAGATCACAGCCAAAGAGACGGCCTGGTCCCAGCTCACATCCACACGCTGACGGCAGCTGAAGGTCGTTTTCCCGCGTTGTCAACACTGACTGCCTTGGTCAACGAGCGCTGCTGTAACAGAACCACCACAAGTGCATGGCTGTAAAGAACAGCGTTTATTTTCTTACAGTTCAGGAGGTTACGCGTCTGAATTCAGGGCACTGCCTCTAGGGGAATATCCTTCCATGTCTACTTCAGCTTCTGGCAAAACAAAAAATCCTAACCCCATTGCCGTGCAGTCGATTCTGACTCATAGTGACCCCACGTGACAGAGCAGAACTGCCCCACCGGGTTTCCTAGGCTGTAATCGTAATGAAAGCAGGTCACCAGGTCTTTCTCCCTTGGAGTGGCTGGTGGGTTAGAAACAGCTGACCTTTCAGTTAGCAGCCAAGCCCTTAACCACTGCGCCACCAGGACCCCTTATAACTGCCAGCAGTCCTTGGGTTGCTGGGCTCACAGATGCACCCATCTTCCTGTCCCCCCTGTCTGTGTCTCTGTGCCTATTCTGTTTATCTACAACTCAGAAGGGATTAGGTTTAGAATCCACACCTCACTGGTAAAATGTCATTAACATACCGAAGAAAACCCTATTTCCAAACAGTGCCCTATTTACAGGTATAGGGGTTAGGATTCCAACACATATTTCTGGATGACACTATTCAGTCTGGAACATTCTACCTTTTGTCCTCCCGCCCCCCCACCCTACCAAAAAAACAACAACAAACTAAACCCACTGTTGATTCTGACTCGGAGGCCCGTGTGTTATGGGGCAGAACTGAGCTCCATGGGGTTTTCCAGGCTGTAATCTTTACAGAAGCAGACCACCAGACAGTTCTTCTATGGTGCTGCTGGGTGGGTTCAATCCACCAACCCGCTGGCTAGCAGCCAAGCCCAAGCCATTTTTGCCACCCAGGGGCCCTTATCACATCTATGCCAATGTTATTTGTATGGTTTTCTGCTTCAGCCAACTCATGAATTAACGGACTGATCCCTGGTCTGGATGTTGAAGACAAGAGGGCCTTTGAAGCCCCAGACTCCTCCAGCCGGGAGCTTGGAGTCAGTGGTGGCGGCGGGGAGTCATAGATACACAAGTGAAGGTAAGCACTTATATAATGTAACACTGCTGGTTCAGTGGTAGGGTTCTCGTCTTGCCTGCAGGTGACCAGGTTCTATTCCTCGCCAATGCACCTCATCCACAGCCAGTGGGGGCTTGTGTGTTGATATGATGTCCAACAGAGCTTCCAGACTAAGACAGAGTAGGAAGAAAGGTCTGACAATATACTTCTGAAAATCAGCCAGTGAAAACCCCCTGGATCACAACAGTTCAATCTGCAACTGATCATGGGGATGGTGCAGGGCTGGGGTCGCCGTGAGTCAGGGTCGGCTCGACAGCGGCTAACACAGACAGCAACCAACGTCGGGATGCTCCAGGGATGTGGGGTATCGGTGTCCCAGAACCGCCCACTCCACCCTGACCGGGGTTTTCTGGACACTCGTGTCTCAGCCCCGGGTGCATGGTGTCCCCAGGCTGGTCTGGTGGCTTTCAGCCAGGCACTGCCCCGCTGTCTTACCTGTCCTCACCAGGCTCTATGATGCAGATGGCATGGGATACACCCGAGAGTCAAAGGCACTGGGTTCAGAGGCCAGCCCACCCCAAGGCCACTGTGCTAGGGTGGCGGAGCTGGGTGGGTTTGCGGTAAGACAGCAGGCTGCCAAGAGGGTCCCATGTGTACAAGGCAAGGACGGATTATCCAATACGCAAGATAAGCATGTGCTTAGGGCATCAACAAAACAGGGGCCCCAGCTGTCCAAAGCAAAGAGCCACAGATGCCAAGCAGACAGGACACGAGGAAAAGCAAGTGCTGCAGTGGAAGGGAACTGGCTGGGCCCTGGATGAAACTGATACCAGCTCCAGGGCCTGAGAATGTGCCCACCAAGAATTAAAATCACGCAGGATCAATAAGGCACCCACGTGCAAGGTTGTTTAAGCTATGAGGCCCTACCACTTCGACACCTTCATTGACAGCTGTCTCCTACGGGGTCCCCTCCTGTGTAATTGAAACTCCTTATCTTGGCTGGTCTCTTGGGAGTATATTACTTCTTTCTAATAAACAAGAGGTGAGAGTGGGCTGTCGAGTCTAACACTTGCTACATTCACCCAATATGCAACTGGATCCAACATGAGTGGTTACTAGGCAAGGACAGATTATATTAATAGATAACAGGTCTCTGATCCATTTTGAGAGAACCATCTTGTACATCCAGTCTGCTGATCCAGCAACTCCAGCCAGGAGGGCCAGCAATGCTCTTTGCCATGATACAAATACAAGGGTATGCTCTTGAGCACTTCCTGGTAAACAACCAATGGGAACTCCAGTCCCAGATGACGCACAAAGTGAGGGAACTCGAATAAATCGACCATTGCAATGAACTCAATCAAGTTACTTTTTAACTGTATAGTATTCACGTACAGAGTTACAGCCTAAGTTTTGCAAACAATAACATTTATAACTTTAACTTCAAACTCTGCTTGGCATACACATGGACACAAACTAGCATACATTTAGTATGATACTAACATGAGTAACTGATATAATACTAACATAGCAAAGTCCAAAAAATACTGAAAATATTAATATTTATCTAACACGAAAAGTTTTAATTTATGTATCAAGTGAGTTTTGTTTTTTATTGTCTGTTGCATGGGGCACAGTGCTTGATATTACTCTATAGATGCTAATAAATGAGTTATACATATGCATGTAACTCCCATACGCTGTTCGGATGTCTGAGTAAGCAGAGGAGGGGACACCACAGATTATCAGGGTCAGGGCCCTCACATGCGTTAATCTGGCCCTGGCACAAGGGATGTGGCCTGCGAGGGGTGGAAGGGACAGCCAGAGGACAGCTGGCAGGCTGAGTGGCCAGGCTGGGGGAGGGAGCAGGCACGGCATGGCCACCACATCACCCTGGACAGCAGCAGCTTGGGGCCGTGCTGCGGGAGAAGCCACCTCTGGGGTGGTCAGCTGATGAGGACTGCACCCCTGAGGGCCGCCCTTTACTTGTGCAGGTGCAGGGGGGGCCCGGGGGTGAGCCCTTTGGGTCATCCTCAAATGACAGGGGCAGGGATGAGCCAGTGCTCACCAGGCTGGCAGGGCCTCACCACCTGCCCAGTGGAGGAGCCCCAGGGTCCCGTGCCCACTCCTGGTCACAGTAATTCCCCACCAACTCTTTCTGGGTCTTCAGAGTTCTGAGTGAAATGACCAGCCAGAGGCCTGTTATTCTGAGGGGCCTGGATTCCATGAGGTGGGGGTTGTTTCCAGCAAAGCTTTCCAAATTCATTTCCTCTTTTTCCCAAGGATGGAAAAAACCCTGGGGCAGCAAGCACTTCCCAGGATGCCCTGCAGTTGGTGGGTGGCCTGAGAATGGAATTCAGAGGAGACAAACCCACCCTTCCAAGCCTGGTCCATAGTCCCCACCCCCACGTAATCCTCTAAACTCTGCCTCAACCTGGGCTGCCACACAGGGGTCCTGGCTTGCATCTCTGTCCATCTGGAACACCCCTTTTGATTTCACATGAGTGAGAATAAAGTGCTTTGTAGCGCTAGCCGGCATTTTCTTAAAGAATCAGGTAGGAAATGATTTCTGCCCCCAGGACTCACCCCTGCCTTTGTAATGCCAAAGCGGTGCACCTTAGCACAGGAGCATCTCTGTGTTCAGTGAGAAGACCTCGTGTACACTGTTGGCTGTTGTATTGTGTTAAGCCCCAGTGATGTGTGTGCGTGGGAGAGGGGCTTTTATCCGTGCAGATGCTGGGAATTCAAGGAATCTGCCATCACATCCAAGATTCTGCTGCTCCTGAGGGACGGTTAGGTGATTTTTGCTTGGCTGCGTACCCTTTACAGCACACCTCCATTCTTTCACTGAAAGGTGGAGTTGGGGACGAGGTCAAGGGGGAAAGCATCCTGATGAAGGCAGACAGGGCTCGTGGCCTGGGGGAGGGCGGGTGGCATCGGCCTGGCTCCAGGCTGCAGAAAGAGGACACTTGGGACATGGAATCAAATTTACATTAAAAATAAACATTTTGTTTTGATTTCAAGAGGGCTCTTCTGATCCACAAACTTAAAAATCCCCGACCCAAAATTAATCTAGTGGTTTTTTTTCCTCTCTCATCCAAAATGGCTAATCGGACTTTTCTTCCCTTTTCCAAAGAGCAGATCATAAAAAAACCATTGATCAGTGATTAAATGAGAAACACATGGACTTCTTTAAGTTAAATTTCTAGAGGTCCCAGGACTGCAGGTGGGTGGACCAGTGAATCTTCCACGAAGTTGCCTTTTTAATATTAACTCAGTAGCCATTAAGAACATCATCACCATGGAAACCTCATTCTTTAAGCTAACGTTATTTACATCTCTGTGAATCCTCCCTTCTCTGGAAGAGATCTTCTCTTGCAAGAGGGAAGTTTTAACCCAATTTGTAATTGTTTATTAAATCACGGAGCAATCAAATATTGCGTTCTTCTGTTCAATTAATACGTGATTATATTTTTAACAGGGATCTTGGGATGACAGCCATGCTCCCCGCAATCTGCGCATGCGTCTTGTCATTAGTGCCATAGCCACCATACCCCAAATGAGGGGCTGGGGGAAGTTGTCCACACTCAGCCCTTGAAATACCATCCCAGTCCAGCCCATGTTTGAGCTTCACAAATAGGAACAGGGTGAGTCAGCTTTGGGGGGTTCTGGCACCGGGACCCCCGGCAGTATGCCCACGGGCCGGTCTTACCCACGCCCCAGCCCGCCTCCCTTGCAGCCACCCTCCCCTAGTGCTCCAGGGTCCTTGCACCGCCCTAAGCCTCTGTGAGGCTTCACTCCAGGCTGACGATAACTAAGGCGCACTGTGCAGTGTCTAATTGCATTAATACGGATCAGCCCCAACTCCAGTGTCCAAACGAAGGCAAGGTTTGCAAACTATGGGTTTCCATCAATAAAACCAATACTCCTTGGTGAATACTGACAATAGCACTCCAAGGAGGACCGCGCTTGAATGGTGCCTCGGATGAACCCCCTTCCCAGGCAGAGGAGGACAAACCTTGGCGCGTGTGGAAACTTTGGTCCAGAAAACCAAGCACTCAGCACACTCAGCAGCAAGCTGGGCAAAGAACAGGGGGCAAAACAGAGACCCTGGTCTAGTAGGGGGTGGGGAGAGTGACAATGAATGCATAAATACAGTTGTAAAGTGGCCTAGGCATCAGACCTCACCTAACCTCACGGGGAGGAGAGAGAATCACCATCAGCCCAAAGCTGATTCCTATAAGATGGAGGTCAGATATACCTCCTCTCTCCAACCTTTTTAACAATCCTGACAACAGTCATCCCTCCCAGGGCATTCCACCTCTCTGCTGGGTTCGATAATTCATTACGATGGCAACACAGAACTCACAAACCATATTCACATTTGGGGTTTATTAGTGGAGTGCTGTTGTTCTTAGGTGCTGTCAAGTCACTTCCTGCTCCTAGCAACCCCATGTACAACAGAACTAAACACTGCCCAGTCCTGCACCATCCTCACAATCATTGTTATGTTTGAGCTCATTGTTGCAGCCACTATGTCAATCCATCTCATTGAGGGTCTTCCTCTTTTTCGCTGGCCCTCTACTTTACCGAGCATGATGTCCTTCTCCAGGGACTGATCCCTCCTGATAAGATGTCCAAAGTATGTGAGATGTAGTCTCACCATCCTTGCTTCCAAGGAGCAATCTGTTTCTACTTCTTCCAAGACAGATTTGTTTATTCTTTTGGTAGTCCATGGTATAGTCAATATTCTTCATGAACACTTCAATTCAAAGCCATCAATTCTTCGTCGGTCTTCCTTATTAACTGTCCATCTTTTGCATGCATATGAGGAGACTGAAAACACCATGACTTGGTCAGGCACACCTTAGTCTTCAAGGTGACATCTTTGCTTTTTAACTTTAAAGAGGTCCTTTGCAGCGGATTTGCTAATGTGAAGCGTCTTTTGATTTCTTGACTGCTACTTCCATGGATGTTGATTGTGGATCCAAGTAAAATGAAATCCTTGACAACTTCGGTCTGTTCTCTGTTTATCGTGATGTTGCTTATTGGTCCAGTTGTGAGGATTTTTGTTTTCTTTATGTTGAGGTGTAATCCATACTGAAAGCTGTAGTCTTTGATCTTCATTAGTAAGCGCTTCAATTCCTCTTCAATATCAGCAAGGAAGGTTGTATCATCTGCATGAAGCCAGCTGTTAATGCATCTTCCTCCAATCCTGATGCCCCATTCTTCTTCATATAGGCCAGCTTCTAGGATTATTTGCTCAGCATACAGAATGAATAGGTATGGTGAAAGGATACAACCCTGACACACCTTTCCTGACTAGACCACGTAGTATCCACTTGTTCTGTTTGAACAACTGCCTCTTGATCTATGTACAGGTTCCTCATGAGCACAATTAAGTGTTCTGGAATTCCCATTGTTTGCAATGTTATCCATAATTTGTTATGATCCTAATTGTTACAGGTTACAATTCAAGATCAAGATCAACTTGGAAGTAACAGGAATAACTCAAGATACACTTCTTCCATCAGGACAGCTTCTTCTCGGCTGCTGCTGCTGGGCTCTGCTCGGGCCTTTCTGTTGCCTCGTGCCACTGCTGTGACCAGTGTTGCCGTTCTCTAGTGTTACAGCTCTCTCTGTCTCCTGGGTCTAGCAGGCTCTCAGCACAGGGATCCTGGGTCCAAAAGATAAGATCCACTCCCAGCTCTTCTTCTTGATGATGGTGAGTGAAATCCACACCTCCAACTCTGGGATTGGTTCTTTTTAAGCTTATCAGGATGGCAAAACTGACCAATCTCGTTGATAGGATTCCACGCACCTTATTTTCATAGTCCCACCCAATCATTTCATGGGAGTTACAAGACCATGGCTAGACAGACCATATAGAAGCAATTCACTGCATTGCAACAGTATATGGTGTAATTGTGATTAATTCCTGGATGGTTGCAAGCAGCTCCGATTGAAATACCCCAGAGCAGAGGAGACCATGGCCCAGCCCATGTTAGGGAGGCCAGCAGAGGAGCTGAGGGCTGTGTTTGCACAATGCCCAGAGAGTCTCCATGTGGAAGCAGGAAGAAGGGCCAGTGGAGTAACTAAAGATCACCCACACAATAGAGGCACCAGGTCTCCTAACCTCCCTCTTGGGAGAACCCAGCTATCACATTTAGCCCAGATAAAGCCAGCAGAAGTGTCTTTAAGGAAACTGTGGTTGTCTAGACACTGGGGAGAGCCGAAGTGGACGAAAGTGCCAAGAAGCGGTCACCAGCGCCTACAGTAACTCTGGCCTGCTGGCACCCCCATCGTTTCTCTCTTCCTCCTGTTACCCATACAGCATACAAATTCAGCTCAGGTGCTCACACAATCAAGAGAGGCCACCTCCAGAGTATGTGACAAAAGGGCATCATCTCCTCTCTCTGATACCCATCCTTGTACCTTAAATGAAGGCTGCCTACCACTCACCAGCAGAGCCCAGCAGCTGCCCTCCAATTTGGGAGGAACCCAAGCCACCCACACATGCCTATTAACACAATTCTCCCTCATTTAGAAAGACACATAGACAGCCAAGGGTCAACTTTGAGGAAAGCCAACAACATGAAAAAGAAGTACAGGTAGGAGCAAAGAGAAAACTGACCTCAGAGGAAACAGAGACAAACAAGACAGAAAGTGTATTTAGCCCATTTCAAAGAATATTCTTGGAGAGATTCTGGGAGATGCCACATACAAGAAACAAGAACAGATTGCTACAAAAGGGTCTGCAGTGAGTCAAACAGTCAGAGTTTTTAGAAATTAAAAGTAGGACTGCTGGAATAGAAGACATGAATAATAGAATGGACTTGGCTGAAGATCTAATTCAAAATCAGAATGATAAATTTGATGAAATCATCTAAAGAGTAGTGCCAAAAATAAAGGAGATGGCATAAGTTTAAGAGATCAAGTAAGAGAAGTGTGTGTGTGTTGAGGGGTAGCTATATCTAGTACAGCATTTCTCAAAGAGGTGCCACCAGCACTACAGCAGGGTGGCTCTTTCTGTGTGACACTGTCTTGTCCATACTCAAGGGTATTTAGCATCCTTGGTACTTAGAATTAAATGCCATTAACACCCCCAGTCTTCTTGACAATTAAAAACACCTTCACACTTGTCTGGGTGTTGAGGTATTATTCCCAATTGAGACCAACTGTTCTAATAGGAGTTCCAAAGAAAATACAGATTACAGAGGGAAGGAAATAATCAAAGAGATTATATATGAAAAGTTCCCTGAGCTAACCTTGACTTTTCTATTCAAAATGTCCACTGAGGTGCCAACATACCTAGACTCAACTTGATGATGTATCTGAATCAAAAAGTTAGTAGCTGGACACTAACACTAGTTAAAAAGAAAACTTTAAATGGCTCTGGGGTAAGACGGGAAGGAAGGCACACGGGGATGAGGGGTTATTGGTAAAGGAGTGAGACATAATACTGGCATCAGAATTCACAGTCATAATGTGCGTTGTGAGAAGACAATGATGCAATGTCTTCAAAGCTCTGAAAGAAAATAAATCTGAACTGCAATTTTATACTCAGCCAAGATATCATGAAACACAAACCATGCATTGAAGAAACATTATCTGGCATCCAGTAATGTCTTCTTTCTTGCTTGTTTCTTTTCTTTTCTCCTGACAAGTTCTAGAGACATTAGTACTTTCTTTTTTAAAAAAAATCTAACAACAATTTTATGCCTTCAGTATGGATTACACCTCAACATAAAGAAAACAAAAATCTTCACACTTGGATCAATAAGCAACATCATGATAAAAGGAGAAAAGACTGAAGTTGTCAAGGATTTCATTTTACTTGGATCTATAATTGACACCTATGGAAGCAGCAGTCAAGAAATCAAATGACATATTGCATTGGGCAAATCTGCTGCAAAAGACCTCTTTAAAGTGTTAAAAAGCAAAGGTGTCACTTTAAGGACTAATGTGGGCCTGACTCAAGTCATGGTGTTTTCAATCGTCTCATATGCATGCAGAAGATGGACAATGAATAAAGATGACCAAAGAAGAACTGACACCTTTGAATTTGGTGTTGTTGAAGAATATTGAATATACCACAGACTACCAAAAGAACCCCCACGTATCTTGTCAGTTTGTCATACTGTGGGGGCTTGCATGTTGCTATCATGCTGGAAGCTATGCCACAGGTATTCAAATACCAGCAGGATCACCCATTGTAGACAGGTTTCAGCAGAGCTTCCAGACTAAGACAGTCTAGGAAGAAGGACCAGGCAGTCTACTTCTGTAAAGATTTAACCAGTGAAAACCTTATGCATAGCAGAACATTGTCTGATATAGTTCCAGAAGATGAGCCCCTCAGGTTGGAAGGCACTCAAAAGACAACTGGGGAAAAGCTGCCTCCTCAAAGTAGAATCAACTGTAATGACATGGATGGAGTTGAGCTTTCGGGACCTTCATTTGCTGATGGGGTATGACTCCAAATAAGAAGAAACAACTGCAAACATCCATTAATAATTGAAATGTGGAATGTACAAAGTATGAATCTAGGAAAATTGGGAGTCATCAAAAATGAAATAGAAAGCATAAACATTGATATTCTAGATATTAGTGAACTGAAATGGACTGGTATTGGGCATTTTGAATCAGACAGTCATGATCTACTATGCCATGAATGACAACTTGAAGAGGAATGGCATTGTATTCCTTGTCAAAAAGAACATTTCAAGATCTATCCTGAAGTACAGCAGTGCCAGTGATAGGATAATGTCCATATGTCTACAGGAAGACCAGTTAATTATTCAAATTTACCCACCAACCACCAAGGCCAACGATAAAGAAATTGAAGATTTTTATCAATTTCTGCAGTCTGAAATTGACTGAACATGCAATCAGAATGCATTGATAATTACTGGAGATTGGAATGCCAAAGTTGGAAACAAAGAAGGATCAGTAGTTGGAAAATATGGCCTTGGTGATGGAAATGATGCCAGAGATCGCATGATAGAATTTGGCAAGACCAACGACTTCTTCATTGCAAATATCTTTTTTCACCAACATAAATGGTGACTATACGCATGGACCTCCCAGATGGAGTACACAGGAATCAAATCGACTACATTGGTGGAAAGAGACGATCGAAAAGCTCAATATCATCAGTCGGAACAAGGCCAGGGGCTTACTGAAGAACAGACCATCAACTGCTCATATGCAAGTTCAAGTTGAAACTGAAAACAATTAGAACAAGTCCACAAGAGCCAAAGCACTACCTTAAGTATATCCCACCTGAATTTAGAGACCATCTCAGGAACAGATTTGACGCATTGAACACTAATGACCAAAGACCAGACCAGTTGTTGAATGACATGAAGGACATCATACATGAAGAAAGCAAGAGACTATTCACAAGATAGAAAAATAAGAAAAGACCAAAATGTATGTCAGAAGAGACTCTGAAACTTGCTCTTGAACATCGAGTAGCTAAAGCAAAAGGAAGAAATGATGAAGTAAAAGAGTTGAACAGAAGATTTCAAAGGGTGGCTTGAGAACACAGAGTGAAGTATTATAATGGCATGTGCAAAGACTTGGAGATAGAAAATGAAAAGTGAAGAACATACTCTGCATTTCTCAAGCTGAAAGAACTGAAGAAAAAAATCAAGCTTCGAATTGCAATAGTGAAGGATTCTATGGAGAAAATATTAAACGACTTAGAAAGCATCCAGATAAGATGGAAAGAACACACAGAGTCACTGAAACAAAAAGAATTGGTCGATGTTCAACAATTTTAGGAGGTACCATATGAGTAGGAACCAATGGTACTGAAGGAAGAAGTTCAAGCTGCACTGAAGGCATTGGCGAAAAATAAGGCTCCAGGAACTGACAGAATATCAATCGAGATGTTTCAATAAATGGATGCAGTGCTGAAAATGCTCACTTGTCTATGCCAAGAAATTTGGAAGACAGCTACCTGGCCAACTAACTGGAAGAGATCCATGTTTATGTCTGTTCCCAAGAAAGGTGATCCCATAGGATGTGGAAATTATTGAACAATATCATTAATATCACACACAAGTAAAATTCTGCTGAAGATCATTCAAAAGCAACTGCAGCAGTATATTGACAAGCAACTGCCAGAAATTCAAGCTAGACTCAGAAGAGGACGCAGAAACAAGGATCTCATTGCTGATGTCAGATGGATCTTGGCTGAAAGCAGAGAATACCAGAAAGATGTTTACATGTGTTTTATTGACTATGCAAAGGCATTCGACTGTGTGGATCATAACAAATTATGGATAACCTTACAAAGAATGGGAATTCCAGAACACTTAATTGTGTTCATGAGGAACCTGTATACAGATCAAGAGGCAGTCATTCGAACACAACGAGGGGATACTACATGGTTTAAAGTCAGGAAAGGTGTGCATCAGGGTTGTATACTTTCACCATACTTATTCAGTCTGTACGCTGAGCAAATAATCTGAGAAGCTGGACTGTATGAAGAAGAACTAAGCATCAGGACTGGAGGAAGACTCATTAACAACCTGTGTTACGCAGATGACACAACTGTGCTTGCTGAGAGTGAAGAGGACTTGAAGTACTTACTGCTGAAGATCAAAGACTACAGCCTTCAGTATGGATTACACCTCAACATAAAGAAAACAAAAATCCTCACAACTGGGCCAATAAGCAACATCACGATAAATAGAGAAAAGACAGAAGTTGTCAAGGATTTCATTTTACTTGGATGCACAATCAACATCCATGGAAGTAGCAGTCAAGAAATCAAAAGATGCATTGTATAGGGCAAATCTGCTGCAAAAGACCTCTTTAAAGTGTTGAAAAGCAAAAATGTCACTTTGAAGACTAAAGTGCACCTGACTCAAGCCATGGTGTTTTCAACCGCCTCCTACGCATGTGAAAGCTGGATGATGAATAAAGAAGATCAAAGAACTGTGGTATTGGGGAAGAATATTGAATATACCATGGATTGCCAGAAGAATGAACAAATCTGTCTTGGAAGAAGGGCAACCAGAATGCTCCTTAGAAGCAAGGATGGCGAGACTATGTCTCACATACTTTGGATGCGTTATCAGGAGAGATCAGTCCCTGGAGAAGGACCTCATGTTTGGTAAAGCAGAGGTCAGCAAAAAAGAGAAGACCCTCGATGAGATGGATTGACACAGTGGCTGCAACAACAGGCTCAAGCATAACAACGTTTGTGAGGATGGCACAGGACCAAGCAGTGTTTCGTTCTGTTGTAAAAGAGGTCATTATGAGTCGGAACCGACTCAATGGTACCTAACACCACCACTACCAAAAGAACGAACAAATCTGTCTTGGAAGAAGTACAGCCAGCATGCTCATTAGAAGCAAGGATGGTGAGACTATGTCTCACGTACTTTGGAGGTGTTATCAGAGGGGATCAGTCCCTGGAGAAGGACATCGTGCTTGGTAAAGTAGAGGGTCAATGAAAAAGAGGAAGACTTTCAACGAGACGGAATGACACAGTGGCTGCAACAATGAGCTGAAGTATGACAGCAATTGTGAGGATGGCACAGGACTGGGCAGTGTTTCCTTCTGGTGTACATATGGTCACTGTGACTCAGAACCAACTGGACGGCACCTAACAACAACAACAATTCAAAAATTTATTCCATTTTCTTCTTTACATTTTCCTCTACTTTCCAAAGTCTCTACCATAAATATTAATTTTGAACGCTAGCTTTAAAGATAAAAGTTATAATTAAAGAAATCGGATGATCATATCCCTTGCCAATGCACGCACTAGAAGTGTGAGGAGTAGAAACAGTCCCCATAAACCAACTATCCCAGAGTTTATCGAGTAATATCGAATAATTAGAAGTTAAAAAACAAGCAAATAATGAGTATTCCCATTCAAGATCCAGGAAAAGGAGGTTTAGGGGATGAGCATCTCCCCACATTAGCTGAGACTGGTAAATATAATGTAATGATATCTTCCACTTAGTGATGTTGTCTCCAGTCCTGGAGTATGTGTTATCCCCATTCTACAGATGAGAAAACTGAGTCGGAGGGTTAAAGGGTTGCTTTTAAGTCACACAGCTACTTAGTGCAAGACTCATAATTTGAACCCTGCGTTAACTGCTCCAGGTCCTGGGCTCACTTCCCAGTCTTCAGATATTGTTCGAGTCTTGGAAAGGGGTCTTCCTGTCTTTTTCTGCAAACCTGGGACTTGGATCTGAAGCAAGAGCTGACTGCGGGGAGCCGCAGGTAAGGCTTGCTCCCATGGGATGTCCCCAGGGATGAGCTACCGGGCTGGGGTGGGGTGGAGGTTTGCTCACCATCTTGCCGGTGAGTATGGGGCTCGAGGTGCCGTGTGGGTCTCATTTACCTTTGGGAAGGCTGGGGAGTTCTCTGACAAATCCCCCAACGATGTCTAGCTTAAATGCCGACTCGTTGACCTGGGAGGCCAGTTCTTCCCAAGAAATCCTTCTGTCCTAACAGCAGTGAGAACGGAACACCAGAATCTGAAGGAGCCACGGCTCTCATTGGTTCTGCTGGGCTGAGATGGTGAAGAAAGCAGGGAGTATTCTGACCTCCCCAGCAGAAATGGAGCTGCCCCAGGCTACAAGCCCCTGTGAGTCAAGACCAATTACCTCACTTTCTCTGCTGCCCCGATGGAGCACCCTGAGTCAGACACATCCCATCGGCAAGGAGAAGGGGACCTCTGCGAAAACACACTGGGTGCTCCAGGCTTCCAGGTCAGGGGAAATCTGCACCCCTCAAGGCATGTTAAGGAGCCCTGGGGGCACAATGGTTACGTGCTCAGCTTCTAACAGAAAAGTTGGTGGTTCGAACCCACCCAGCAGCTCCGTGGGAGAAAGACCTGGTAATCTTCTCCTGTAAAGATTACAGCCTCGGAAACCCTATGGGGGCAGTTCTATTCTGTTGCATGGGGTCACTATGAGTCAGAATCAACTCAAGAGCACACAACAGCAGTGCTCATTGTCAGGTGTTACGGATTGAACTGTGCTCCCTCAAAGTATGAGTTGGAACCCTACCCCCTGTCATGTGATCCTATTTAGAAACAGGATTTTCTTTGTTATGTTAAATAGATCATATTCAAATAGGGTGGGTCCTCAACCTAATCAAGTTTCAGTTAAAGAAACGGTGCAGAGACAGACTTGGGGGTGGGGGTGAAGACAGACACCGTGTGAGGCCTTGTCTACGGGCAAAGGGACGCCAAGGATCGCTGCCAGACTCCAGAACCAGGAAAGAGGCCACAGAAGGAAAGACATGGCCGTGACCCTGAGCTGGACGTTCAGCCGCCAGGACTATGAGAACACACATTTGGGTTCTTTAAAGCCTCCCACGCGTGGTATGTCTGTTACAGCGGCTCTAGGAGGCTGTGGCAGACGACAAGGACGAATCACTGCTTGGAACTCGCTCGTTTGGTTGAGTCGTTTCTCTGGCTCTGCGTGGTTCCCGGTGGGGTGAAAACACCACCAGAAGCAGCTTCTCTGGAGGGCACGGTACCCCCGTGTGTCTTCCAAACAGGCAATGTCGACCGCGTGATTTAGGAAGTGTGCTCAAACGGTATGTTCCAACCCTCGCAGGCTTGCTGTGTCTCAGAAACACAAAAGCTCCTCTGGCGTTTTCTAATAAATACGTGTGGGTTATGTTTCCCTCTGGCCTCCTAATTTCCCGTAATGAGCAGCGGCAGTTTGACAGAACGAGGGTGAGGATTTTCTCTCATACAGATAAGTCAGCACAACTGTCCCAGCCTCTGGACCCTGTGCCTCCTGCCTTATTTATTATACAGAGTACAGTCACCAGGGGCCAATGAAGCCGGCCGCCGAGAAGATGCGGTTAATAACGGTCTCCATCACGTACAATAAGCTCACGCGACTCCGGAGGTGCCTGCTGGCCACCAGGCCCGTGACAGAATGCCTCGACCCAGCATTTTCCAGCGTCCTGGCAAAGCGGCAAAATTGCTGGGTCATTAGCCAGGAGCTGCCGGGAGCTTCGATCTTGGATCTGACTCTGCCTGGGCCACACTGGCTGTCCCTGCCCCACTCCTGGGCTCTGGAACCCCATCCACTGGGTCTGGGGGCGCGTGGGGTTGACCTCAGCCAGGACCGGGCTTGGGCAATGAAAGGCTGACCGGAGGGGATGCAGGCGCTTTTACTGGGTACCCACCAAGTGGGGCCTCCCAGCGCCCTTAAGTGGTCTGTATTCAGAGACTTCCTCCAGCAAGGACCTTCATTAAAAAGAACTTTCCACATTCTCTGTATACCAAGTCATAATGACCTCTTCAGAAGAGAAAACGCCCCCATAAAGGAACTGTAACAAATACAGCATTTATCCACCATGAAAGCCACAATTAGGGATCACCAACCCGCACTGCACACGGGGCCATTAACAGCAAATTACAGGGTGACAGGCAGCGGGGGCCTGCCCCGGGCGCGAGGGGCATGGGGAGGCCGGCTCCAGGAACACACTCGCAGCCCAGAGCCCAGTCACCTTGGGGCACCCACTGGCTCTTACTGGGGAAGAATTAAGTGGATGTGTAACCCGCGGCCAGAGGGGACAAGGCTTGCTTCTCAACACCATGATTAGTCTTCCTGAGAGAGGCTTCGCACGCAGACAGGGACTGAGGCTGGGACAAGCTGCTTGGTGGCTGAAAGGCAGCCACGGTGGGCTCTGGGGCACAGACAGGGCATTCCGGAATAAAAGGAGGGAGAACCCAGCTAGAGCCACCCAGCCACACCTAAGACTAGGCTCAAAATCTCGACCTTGTGATAGCCTACGTTTGCGATTGGGGGCAGCGGTGATTCAGTGGTAGAATTCTTGCCTTCCACGCGGGAGACCTGGGTTCCATCCCAGGCCAACGCACCTCCTGCACAGCCACCACCCGGCTGTCAGCAGATGCTTGCTTGCTGTGATGGTGCTGAACAGGTTTCAGCAGAGCTTCCAGACTAAGACGGATGAGGGAGAAAGGCCTGGTTGGTGATCTACTTCCAAAAATCAGCCAATGAAAACCCCGTGGACCACAAAGTCTGATCCACCACCGGTCGCGGGGATGGTGCAGGACGGGGCAGAGTTTTGGTGCGCTGTGCGTGCGGGCGCCATGAGTCGGGACCAACTCTAAGCAGCTAACAAGGTATGCGATCACGGGCCAGCTGTTTGAGGTCTCTGGGCTTTGGCTCACTCATGTAAAAGCAAGAATGTCAGGGGCTGGGGAGACTGAGCCTCAATGCCACAGAGAGGTGCTCAGACAGCAGGGCGCTCCCAGCCCAGTGCGGATTCTCAGTCAGTAAAGACCATGCCCGTTCGGGGTGTGGTACTAAGGTTATGACTCAAAGGGAAACCACCACATCCCCCGTTGGAATCCGGAAGCTGCTTTTCCCTTGGTAGCATGGGGTAGTTCGACAAGCCTTGCTCGTGGGTTGAGCTGCAGCACCCAGGCCTAGAGATGCCCTGTGTCACGCGGCGCCGGGCCCTCTCCCACCTGGGATGGGCTGCTAAGCCGAAGGTCTCCCAGAGCAGGGGGCGTGCAATCTGCCCCTGCAGTGTGACCGATCTTCCTGCTGGAGGTCTAAGGATGACGACCGCCCAGGACGCGGGCACTGCAGCCCACCTCTTCTCCGTTCACCTGCAGATACGCCCGCGTGCTGAGCTGCAGCCATGCTTGTGGGGAAGGGTTTTGGATGGGGCGGTCTTTCTCCTTCATCCCGATTAATCCCTTAAAACGAACGCCTCCCACCCCTCAGCCTAGGGAAGGGACACTAGCCGTGGTGGCAGGGGCTCCCCACCCTGAAAACCTGATACACAGCCGTCAGGCGTCGGGGCGGATGTGCCACCGAAGACCAGCTCACGACTTGCACCTGACGGTCCCCCGGCCGGAGCCGATGAGTTCTGTCAGCAGAGTCAGAGCACGGGAGAAACTGGATTAACGGGCGCGGCTCTAACACAGTGCAGAGCACAGGGAGCATCAGTATTCAAGCAGACCCATGAGATAAATAAATACCAACAGGGAGCTGGCGCGCAGACCCGGAGGAGCATTAATGCTGAAGACTTGCACTAATACGCAAGCCCCATGTCAGAATGGATAGCGCTGCAAACCCATCACCATCACAGCGAAGGCCACTGCAGGAAATGTAATTTTATTACAGGCTTTCTTGTCTTTCCTCCCTCCCGCCTGGGTCTCCTTCTGGCCCAGGGGCCAGGGTGCCTCTGACCTCAGGGTGCTCTCATCTGGTGGGTGAGGGGCAAAAAAAACAAAACAAAACCCGTTGCCGTCGAGTCAGTTCCAACTCATAGCGACCCTATAGGACAGAGTAGAACGGCCCCATAGGGTTTCCAAGCGCCAATGGTAGATTCAAAGTGCTGGTCTGTTGGTCGTTTGGTTAGCAGCTGTAGCTCTTAACCACTACACCACTAAGGTTTCTGTGAGGGACAAGACAGGTAAATAATTAAGCCATTAGGCTGTGGTAACAGCACCAGGAAGGGGGGAACCCCAGCTCGCAGGCGCTCACCCTCTCAGACCCCTGAGATCCTCCAGGTCTGGCTGGAGAGGGTGCGGCTTCGGGCTCCCTCCCTCCGGGCTCCCCGCACTAGCCCCTCGGGTAGACAGGCTGGCTCCTTGCCCCTGCCCACCCCTCATGGGATGAGGGAGGGACACTTGAGACCCATGGCCCAAGGCTCCATCTCTCTGTGGGATAGGAGGTGAACATCTATTCCTCGGAGGACAGAGGGGGCCAACGTGATTCCCATCATTCTCTGTCCGGCTGATGGGTCATTCTGGACAGAAACAAACTCCCCAGTGCTTTGTGGGGTTCAGCTCAGCAAGTCCTCAGCAGGTGTCCCCAGGGTAGGCGGCCTGGGACCCCTCACGGGGATGGAAGAGGACCCTGGTCCTGTTGTCTGCTCCTTCTACCGCACCTTCACCACAGGGGTCCAGGGCCAGGGGACACCAGAAAGATGAACCTCCATCCCCACGCCCAATAGAGCCGGGCCGCCACCTTCCTGGGAGGGTCAGAAGGCCAGACAGGGCTGGACACAGAGAAGGGAAGATGGGGAATATGAGGAGCCCTGTGATCTCCTCACCACAGCCCGGCCTGAGATGTTTATGAAGGCGGAAAAGGAAACCGAGATTCTGTGAGTTCATCAGCAGTGGGGGGAGTGTGAATATATACAGTCATCCCTCACAGCCCAGCTCTCAGCTGCTTAGACAGTCAGACGTGATTAGCTAATTAAATATAATATAATCAAGGATAAAGACCCATCTCTTCCATTCCGCCTCAAAAAAGTGTTTCAGAACTTTACATAAAATCATTATAAGTAAAAGGCTAGAACTTCTCAATTAGTGATGTGGGATCAGTCAGGTATCCACAGACAGGAAAGCATGAAGCTTGAGATCTATCTCACATCACGTTAAAAAATCAACCAGAAAGGGATCATAGCCCTAAATGTACAATGTAAAACTACAGAGCTTGAAGAAGAACACGTAGGAGAATGCCCTCACGACCTTGGGATAAGACGGTACTTCTGAAACAGGACACAAAAAAGCCATTACCCATAAAAGGAAAGATGATAAAGAGGACTTAATTAAAACAAAAAAATCTCTCTTCATCAAAACACACCATTAAGCAAGAGAGAAGGTCAGCCCCAGATTGGGAGAAGTTTTTAGCAGAACTGTATAACCAACATAGGACTCGGGTGCAGAATATATAAAGAGCTGCTCAAATCAGTATCAAAAAGACAACCCAGTAAAAATGCGCAGAAGGCTTGAACTTCAGAAAGGATGCTATCCAGATGACTGACATGCGTAGGAAAAGGCATTCCATATTATTACTCGACAGAGAAATGCAAGGTAATACCATGATGAAATGCTACTACGCGCCCATCACGATGGCTAAAATGAAAACAGTGACAATATCAAGTGTTGACAAGACACAGAGCAAATGGAACTTCCATACATTGCCGGTGGGAGTGCTACCACTTTGATAAACGCTAAAGCTGGTTCACACGTCTCCCCCTCCTAGGTTTATGCCTGAGATCAGAGTGCATACATCTACCAAAAGACAAGCACTGGCATGTTTGTGAAATTTTTATTTATAGGGAGTAAAAATACAAAAAAAAAAAGAGTCAAAAGACTGTCTATTGTAGGATAGAAAAATAAACTGTGCTACGATCCTACTTACACGAAATACCTAGAACAGGCAAATGCAGAGTCCAAAGTTTGTAAGTGGTGACCGGGGTGGGTGAAGGGAAGGAGGAAGGTGGCGTCACTGTTTAGGAAGCACCGAGTTTCTGTTTATGGTGACAGAAGGCTATACACACTTATTTTTGGAGCTCTGATGGCGCAATGGTTAAGCGTTCAGCTGCTAACCAAAAGGTCAGTGGTTCGAACCCACCTAGCTGTTCCATGGGAGAAAGACCTGGTGATCTGCTCCCATAAAGATTACAGCCTAGGAAACCCTGTGGGACAGTTGTACTCTGTCACTTGGAGCCCCTATGAGTCAAAATCAACTCGATGGCCCCTAACAACAACAACAACACGCTTACTTTGGATTCCTAAGTCCTACGCAGGGTGACATACTGTCTTTCTGAGCATGTCTACACAGGCATGTCTGTGCGTCGATGGAACGCTCTGGCCTTGGTTTCATAAGGGTCACTACAGATAGCCTGGTGATTTGGGAAGAGCGTTTCACAAGGCGTGACTGTGTTTACTTCACCACAGTGTTGAGAAATCCCATCACATTACCAGGTTTCCGCGCCAACATTCAAAGGAGGTATTTACCTCTTAAAAAAACTTGCCTGCAGTTTTGGTTTGCTGCTATCAGGGGGCAGTGGTGTCTCAATCTCTAGGTACCGAGTGTGCGCTTTGACCTTTCTGTAATTTTATCTCACGTCATCACACAGGTTGATAACAGAAGGTCCTTGGTCCTTAGGAGTCTGGGCACCAGCTGGGGAGATGACTGGTCCAAGGTCCCCCAGGGAGTCAGGACCAGGACCTAGACAGGACTCAGGTTACTTAACTGTCACTAGGGCCCCTCCCAGCTCGCCATATGCCCTCAGGTCTGCAGCTCACCTGCCGGACATTCCAGAGCAGCCCTGTTTGCATGCCTACAGACTTAGATCACGGACATTCCACCCTTCCTCTGCTGAATCAACTGGCTCAACTATTAGCCTAAACCAAAACCAAACCCATTTCCCTCAAGTCAATTCCAACATATAGCAACCCTATAGGACAGAGAACGGCCCCATACGGTTCTGAAGGAGTTGCTAGTGGATTCCAACCGCCAGCCTTTGGATTGGCAGCCGAGCTCTTCACCACCGCGCCACTGGGGTTCCTCTAAGACTCTTAGAAATCAGAAAAGAGCAAAGCTGAACACAACAGGAGCTCAGGCACAGTCAGCGCCTCCTTCCCAATCTGCTCCTCGGAGCTCCTCAGGCCCCGGCTGCTGCTCGGCCAGCCCCTCCACCTCAGCAGGCCAGTGTTTCTCTGTGGGAGACATGAGCTGGGGGTCCTGTGGGCCGTCTGCGTAACCTCTGCAGGAGCTCTGCGTGGGGCCCTCCCTTCTGCTGCACAGCCTCTGAGAACATGGGGATGGGGGCTCTGACAAGTGAGCCACTGCCTCAGGCCGGGCAGAAGGGCCCCATCTTAGTCATCTAGTGCTGCTGTAACAGAAACACCACAAGTGGATGGCTTTAACAAAGCGAAATTTATTTCTTCACAGTAAAGTAGGCTACAAGTCCAAATTCAGGGCATCAGCCCCCGAGGAAGGCTTTCTCTCTCTGTCGGCCTTCTCATCAATGTTCCCCCAGACTAGAAGCCTTTCCATGTAGGGACTCCGGCACTGCTTTCTTGGTGGTGTGAGGGTCCCCAACTCTCTGCTGGCTTCCCCTTCCTTTTATCTCTTGTAAGATAAAAGGTGGTGCAGGCCACACCCTAGGGAAACTCCCTTTACATTGGATCAGGGATGTGACCTTAGTAAGGGTGTTATAATCCCACCCTAATTCTCTTTAACAAAAAATTACAATCACAAAATGGAGGTCAACGACACAATGCTGGGAATTGTGGCCCAGCCAAACTGATACACACATTTTTGAGGGGACATAATTCAACCCACGACAGTCCCTCTGCGGCCACTGACAAGCCTGCTCGAGCAGCAGTCATGACCTGGAGGGCCACCACCTCTGGACACCAGTGGGCTGTGTCCTCGGCTGCCTCCACCCTTGCTTTCCTGGATGACCTCCCCCTCCCACGGCACTCATGCTCCTCCAGGTGTGAGAACACCTGGCGGAGGCCTGCAGATAGGGTACACCTGCAGGGGGCCAGGTGGAGGCTTCAGGCTGCACCTAGCCCTCCGGACTCCCTGAGCCGTGTCACTGCACCGGCTGGCTCGGCCCCAGGCTGGGCGCAGACTTCTCCCTCCCAGACATTCGCACACTCATCAGATGCCCTGGGGTGACCCACCACCTCAGCCTCCAAGCTCCCCATCACCCCCTCCTCACACTTCTGGTGCAGGTGGCCCCGTCCCCACCTGGCCCCCGGAACTCTGCACTGGCTGCCCTGAATTCACTCTCCAGAGAGACACCTCGTGGAAGCCCTCAGCTCCTGGCCCCCTCCTGCCCAGAGTGGCTCCCAGCAAGGGGTCCGCTCCCCTACCGGGCCTCCCATTGAGCCTCCCTCCACCGCCAGGCCCCCCGCTGAGCCCGCCACCACCAAGCCTTCGATGCCCCAGAGCGGAGGCCCTGCTCCACCCCCAGTGCGGCTCCCTGCCCGTCTACTTGGCTGCTCTCAGGACCTGTGGGTCTCAGGCTCCACGCCACCTCCTCAGAGAGGCTGCCCAGGTGAGCGCCATCACCCACCTTCACACCATTTCATCTTTCTGCACGGCACCTACCACCATCCCACTGTACCTGCACTGCTGAGTGCACCCCAGGAGGGCGACTCAGGAGACTTACTCAGAAAGAAGGGGAGGAGGTCTCCCAGGGGCGAGGGAGCCGGAGTCCTGCTCAGAGTCTCAGCACTCCGTCCCGCGTCCCCGAATTTGGCGCTTAGAGTCACGCCTCATCCTTCTCCACTCCCTTGTCGGTCTCCCGCACTGGACCATGAGCACCCGGGGGCCAGGACAGGACCTGAGCGCTGATGTGTGCCGGGTGTCAACCACAGGCTGAGTCCAGGGGGCGCTCGGGATGTCTGAGGGTTGAATGCAGACATGGGGTAAAAGCACACGTGAGTCCACTTGGCCAGCGATTCAAAGCCAAGATGAGCGGGCGGGGTGATGTCCATAATCTCCATGCAAGTCCGAGGGTCAACGGGGGGTGTGGGCAAACCCTCCTCCCCACCCCTCTATCATAAGTCTGGAGAGGGGCTCCGGAAGGAAAGAGCTGCAGGAGGTTCTGACGGACCATCTGAGACGGTGAGGGGCACTACCTTCTCTCCCCTCCTGTGGGACTCCCCCAGGGGTGCAGGCAGGCCCAGGCGCCCCCTGCCACTGGCGTGAGAGAGAGCCGGAGGAGCCTGACCTTCCCTGCTCTGGACCCTGCCCAGGCCACTGTGCGCTCTGACAATTTGCTTAGCAAACCCGGTTCTCTCAAACAGCAGAAAGGTCACTTTGTGCCCCGAGGGCCTGAGTTATCCCCAGCCACATCAATGGACTGGGGTTAATGAGCTCTGACCGCGTGTACTTACTGCGGCCGTTCCTGCACTGATCCCTCTCTGAGAACCAGCCAACCACCTGGTTTTGAAGACAGCAGGCTGCTCTGATCACAGCCGTGCACGTGTGCTAACACGCGCAACACAGCCAGGGGGCTACCACCTGCTGACGCCATGATGTCACTGACCTCAAAACTGGCCTACACAGTAACCAGACCAATTCCAACTCGCAGTGACCCTGCAGGACAGAGCAGAACTGCCCCATAGGGCTTCCAAGGAGCTGCTGGTGGATTCCAGCTGCTGACCTTTTGTTTAGCAGCTGAGCTCTTACCCGCTGCACCACCAGGGTTTCACGTTCTGCAGTTTCAGCTGCCCTCGGTTAACCGTGGTCCAAAATGTTAAATGAAAGCTTGTGCTGCCCAGCTCCCGCCTGCCTGGGGAATACAGTCACATAACTTTTATTACAGTATATTGTTATAATTGTTCTATTTTATTTTTAGTTATTGTTGATAACCTCTTGCTGTACTTAATTTATAAATTAAGCTTTATTGCAGGTATGTATGTATAGGGCAACACATAGTATGCATAGGGTTTGGTACTCTCTGCAGTTTCAGGCATCCACGGGGATCTTGGAACATATTCCCTGCAGATAAAGGGGGACTACTGTAGTGCCTGGGGTCTTAAAAGCTTACAAGCAGCCATCCAAGGCACAGCAGTTGGTGTCCATTCACTGAGGAAGCATGAGGGTCACGAATGGGTGAAGGACATGGAATATGTGTCCAATTGCCTCCATGAACAGAAGCCTTGTTTGCCATGAGACCAGAAGAACTGGATGGTGCCTGCCTACCACTACTGATCAAGGATTTAGATCAAGCATTATATAAACGAATCCTGATCAAAAGGGGGGAAATGCTGAATGGCTTTTCAAATTCTCATGGAATCCAGATTTTCTGGAGCTATTGAGGCCGGATAACTCCCAGAAACTATAACCCTGAGGAAATCTTTAAGCCTTGAACAGAAACCATCCCCTGAAGTCATCTCTGAACCAGATAATACTTGAACCAAATTAGAAAAGAACGTCTGCATGAAGCATTATATGCTTTTAAAGAATTATCTATATGTGATCAAATGGACAGCAGCAACTCCAAAGGATAGACGAGAAGCTTAGTGGGGCAGTGGATCTGTGTTAAGGATGATGGGATAGTTTGGAAAAGGCTGTTGAGGAAGAAGGCACAGCTTGAAGTTTGCAAGCAATGCTGCTGAATCGTACATGTAGAAATTGTGTATTTTTCACACACACACACACACACACACACGCACACACAAAGAAGAAAGAACTTTCCTGTAAGGAGGTGCATCACATCTCCATTTTACAGATGAGAAAGCTGAGGCCTGGGACTGACCGACCTGCTTAATGCACCACAGCTAACAAAGAGCACAGCCACTGTTTGGACTCCAGCAGATTGATCCCAGAGCCCCCCTTCGCTCTTAATCACCTACTATGTTGCTTAAAGGGCACCAGGTGGAGCAAAGGGTTTGCCCTCAACCACTAACCTAAAGGTTGGCAGTTCAAGCCCACCCAGAGGCACTACGGAAGAAAAGGCTGGCAATCTGCTTCCATAAAGATCACAGCCAAGAAAACCCTACGGAGCGTTCCACTCTGTACTTGTGTGTGACATGTAACGGGGTCAGCCTGATGGCAACCAGCAACAACAACTTTTTGCTTAAATGTGGTAGGCTGAGGACACTCGGCCATCCTACGGAATACCTAAAAAGTAGCCCCTGGTACACAGAATTTGGATGCCAAGTGTGCTGGACACGGGGTAACATTTTATTGGCTGAAAGACCTCTCAAGTACATCCACCATGATCTGTGCAAGATTTCTACAAGTAGCTAGACCTCCTTATTGCAAACACATCCCTCCCCCTAAGGAAAACCCAAAAATCAACAACAAGAACCTTCTCAAGACGAGCCCAAGGACACCCTTAGCTCAGAGGAGCTTGAGTCACGTTTAATCACTGTTTGGAAGCAGCCACTCTGCAGGGCTCCTGGTATGAAGGGGGCTCGCGGGAAGAATGCAGCAATCAAGTCATCCTGGGACAAATCGCACTCCTGCAGCAATGGATTTTAGAGGAAATTCAGTACGGAAGCCTGGGTCTGGGGGCAGCAGCTGAGAGAAGACCTAGAAGGGAATACTGGAATCTGGGGAGCATGAAGGCGAAGCTACGTCCAGCGGGTCCTGGAAGTGACCTAGAGCTGGCTGTCCTTCCATGACCTGAGCCAGAGGGGTGGGCGGGAAGGCGCGCTCCTCTGTCCCCTGATATCACATGATCAAAGCGTCTTCCAAGATCAAAAAAAAAGTTTCTTATACAGTTTCCCTCACTTTGATTTGCTTTCCATCATGCTATTTAATTTGGTTTGAAATCTCAGATCACATCAAAGAGAGCAGGAACACTTTATGTGCATCAGAGAACGCACGAGCTGAAGGCGGCGGAGCGATGCCGGCAAGATGGTCTCAGGGCCCTGGGACCTGGGATTGGGGCTCTGCTCCTGAATCTCCATGGGCAGCAAGGTCTCTCACTGAGAACAGCCAGGAGGAAAGGCCTTTAGCCAACCCGTGAACCTGTGACAACCACGTGACCCGGAGGAAACCACAGCTGGGGCCCTTCACATCACAAGGGTCAACCAGAAGTGCAAGCAGGTGAATTCAGAAAGAAAGGAGAAAAGAGGGCAAGAGTGCCCCTCTCTGCACATCCATCAACTCCTCCCGGCAGGACCCCGTGACCTGCCCCCAGGCATGCTGGCGGTTACCATCCGATACATCACTTCACCATTCTCATAGCTCTTTAGCCCAAGGCAGAGGAGGCTTTGCTTGTCAGTTCCTGTTGCGCTGACTCTCACTCACGGTGGCCCCGTGTACAGCAGAACCGAGCAGCTGTCCGGCCCTGCGCCATCCTCACCATCGTTGGTGTGCCGGAGGCCACTGTCGCACCACTGTGTATTCTGAATGCCTTCCAACCTAGGGGGCTCATCTTCCAGCACCGCATTAAACAATGTTCTGCTGTGGTCCACAGGGTTTTCATTGACTCGTTTTTGGAAGAAGATCACCAAAGCTTTCTTCCTGGTCTATCTTAGTCTGCAAGCTCCACTGATATCTCCTGCCGCAGGTGATCCTGCTGGTATTGGAAATGCCGGTGGCAAAGCTTCCAGCATCACGGCAACACATACACCACAGCATGGCAAACTGACAGACGGGTGGTGGGCTTCACTTGAGGGCTGATGAGCTCCATTCAGAGGGGCAGGGAACCCTGAAGCTTGGCTGAGCGCCTTTGAAACGCTTCTTCCAAGTAAGGGGCACCCAAGTTGTGGCCGCCCATCCAAAGTCAGCCAAGAATACATCTGCGCTCTCAGGCAGGGGATGTCACCGTCAGGCCTTCTGTGCAGAGCCTGGAGACTCCATGAGGACCATCAGCACACCATGCTCGCGATGGATTTCACTCCTCCCCAGCGAGGGGGGACGTCCCCGAGGTAAGAATAAAAGAGCTTGGAGACCCCTGTGGTGACCAATGCAGACCACAGAGTGTCCTTCACCTAATAGTATCTGGAGTGTCCCTGTCAATGGTCGCAATCAGAGCTCGGGGGTTGGGACCGCATGCTGGGTGCATCAGCTCTCCATTTCCTGGAAAGAATTTCCTCAAAGATTTTTCAAAGACACTTCTTCTTATACATGCTGATTATTCTCAAACTCTGATTAAAATGCATGAGACCAGGGAGGTGGCATTACCGGCACAGAGTGTACTGGGCTCTTTAAGTAATTACACAAAGACCTTCGTCCCATCATGAGGTCTGAGAGCAGGGGCATGCCTGTCCTTCCTACTCTGTCCCAACACCACAGTCCTCAGAAATCTTAAAAGGCATATGTGCTGTTTAATAAAGTAAGATGGTGTTGTTGTGAGGTGCCATCAAGTCGGTTCCAACTCATAGCAACACTATGCGCCACAGAAGGAAACACTGCCTGGTCCTGTGCCACCCTCACAATCGCTGTGAAGCTTGAGCCCATTGTTGCAGCCACTGTGTCAATTCATCTCGTTGAGGGTCTTCCTCTTTTTTGCTGACTCTCTACTTTGCCAAGCATGATATCACTCTCCAGGGCCTGGTCCCTCCTGATAACGTGTCCAAAGTACATGACAGGAAGTCTTGCCGTCCTCGCATCTAAGCAGCATAGTGGCTGTACTTTTTCCAAGACAGATTTGTTCATTGCTCTGGCAGTCCATGGCATATTCAATATTCCTCGACAACGCCATAACTCAAAGGTGTCAATTCTTCTTGTCTTCCTTATTCACTGTCCAGCTTTCACATACATATGAGGCAATTGAAAATACCACGGCTTGAGTCAGCACACCTTAGTCATCAAAGTGACATCTTTGCTTGTTAAGACTTTTTATAGAGATCTTTTGCAATAGATCTGTCCACTGCAACAGATCATTTGATTCTTGACTGCTGCTTGCATGGGCATTGATTGTTGATCCAAGTAAAATGAAATCCTTGACAACTTCAATATTTTCTCCATTTATCATAATGTTTCTTGAGAAGAAAAGCTAAAATATTATAATGAAATGTGAAAAGACCTGGAGTGAGAAAACCAAAAAGGACGAACACACCCCACATTTCTCAAGATGAAAGAACTTAAGAAAAAATTCAAGCTCTGATTCGTAATACTGCAGAATCCTATTGTCAAAATATTGAATAAATCAAAAAGCATCAAATGAAGATAGAAGAAATATGCAAAGTCACTGTATCAGAAAGACTTGTCAGTGTTCAAACATTTCAGGAGGTAGCATATGATCAAGAACTGACAGTACTGAAGGAAGAGGTCCAAGCTGCACTGAAGGCATTGGCGAGAAACAAGGCTCCAGGAATTGATAGAATACCAATTGAGATGTTTCAACTAATGCATGTAACGCTGGAAGTGCTCACTCATCTATGTCAAGAAATTTGGAAGACAGCTACCTTGCCAACTGGCTTGAAGAGATCTCTATTTGAGTCCATTCAAAAGAAATGTGATCCAACAAAATGAAGACATTATCTGACAATATCATTAATATCACATGCAAGCAAAATTTTGCTGAAGATAATTCAAAAACAGCTGGGTCGTACATCAACAGGGAAATGCCAGAAATTCAGGCCGGATTCAGAAGAGGACGTGGAACCACGGATATCATTGCTGATATCAGATGGATCCTGGCTGAAAGCAGAGAAACCAGAAAGATGTTTACTTGTGTTTTACTGACTTTGCAAAGGCGTTCGACTGTGTGGATTATAACAAATTACGAATACCATTGTGAAGAACAGGAATTCCAGAACACTTAATTGTGCTCATGCAGAACCTGTACACAGACCATGAGGCAGCTGTTGAACAGAACAAGAGAACACTGCATACTTTAAAATCAGAAAAGGTGTGTGCCAGGGTTGTGTCCTTTCACCATACTTATTTAGTCTGTATGCTGAGCAAAGTATCTGAGAAACTGGTCTATATGAAGAACACAGCATCAGGGTTAGAGGAAGACTCATTAACAATCTGCATTATGCAGATGACCCAACCTTGTTTGCTATAAGTGAAGAGGACTTGAAGCACTTACTGATGAAGATCATACAGACTTCAGTATGAATCAGGCCTCAACATAAAGAAAACAGTGAAGTGTGTAAGGTGTTTATAACTGTGCTACAGTGTGTTGTTAGTTACTTTCAAGTTGGCTCCAACTCGTGGAGACCTTCCATACAACAGAAGTAAACATTGCTCAGTCCTGTGCCCGCTTCATGACGGTGGGTACGTTTGAGTCCACTGTTGTGTCAATCCACCGTGTTGAGGGTTTCCCTCGTTTTCAATGACCCTCTACTTTACCATCATGTCCTTTTCTCGGGATTGGGTTTCCTGATGACGTGTCCAAAGTAAGGAGCCTAAGTCTCTCCATCCTGCCTCCTAAGGAGTACTCTGGTTGTATTTCTTCTCAGACTGATTTGTTCATTCTTTTGACAGTCCACAGAATATTTAATATTCTTCGCCAACATCACAGATCAAATACACCAATTCTTCTTCTGTCTTCTTTTTTTCTTTGTCCAACTTTCACATGCATATGAGGCAACTGAAAAGACTATGGCTTGGATGAGGTGCACCTTAGTCATCAAAGTCTTTGCTTTTTAAAACTTTAAAGAGGCCATTTGCATTTAATCAAACAATGATTAAAATGTGTAAGAGCGGGGAGGTGGCATCACCTGGTGGTATGTCGTTCGATTTCTTTCTTTTTTTTTGGTTCATCTGGACCTGTCATCTCCCCTCCCCACCTGGGTCCACATCCCAAATTTCTCATCTGTCTGGGATGACGTCACAGAATCAGGCTCCTAAGCTGTCAAACCTTGGATTGGCGAGTCTTTGAATTTTCTCTCTCTCTTTTTATTTTATTGTGCTTTAGGTTAAAGTTTACAGCACAAATTAGTTTCTTATTCAAAAATTTATACACAAATTGTTTCATGACATTGGCTGCAATCCCCGCAATGTGTCAGCACTCTCCTCCTTTCCACCCCAGGTTCTCCGGGTTCTCCGGGTCCATTCTTCCAGTTTTTCTGTCCCTTCTGGCCTTCTGATCTTTGCTTTTGGGAAGGTGTTGCCCATTTGGTCTCGTATACTTGACTGAACTAGAAGAACTTTCCTCACATGTATTACTGTTTGTTTTATAGACCCGTCTAACATTTGGCTGAAAGGTGGACTTCAGGAGTGGCTTCAGTTCTGAGTTAGCAGGGTGTCCGGGGGCCATAGTCTCAGGGTTCCTCCAGTCTCTGTCAGGCCAGTAAGTCTGGCCTCTTTTTTGTGAACTTGAATTCTGTTCCATGTTTTTCTCCCACTCTGTCCAGAACCTTCTATTGTGATCTGTCACAGAGGGTGGTGGTGGTAGCCGGGCACCATCTAGTTCTTCTGGTCTCAGGCCGGTGGAGGTTGTGGTTCACGTGGTCCATTAGTCTTTTGGACTAATATTTTCCTTGTCTCTGGTTTTCTTCATCCTCCTTTGCTCTGATCATGAAGGGATGAACAGGTGTATTCTAGATGGCCACTTGCAAGCTTTTAAGACCCCAGACGCTACTCACCAAAGTAGGATATGAAACATTTTTTTATGAACTATGTTATACCAATTGACCTAGCTGTCCCTCAAATCCATGGTCCCCAGCCCTCAGTCCCTGTTACTTGAGGTGTTTGGATGTGTTTAAGAAGCTTCTATGGCTTTGTTCAAGTTGTGCTGACTTCCTCTATATTGTGTGTTGCCTTTCCCATTACCAAAGTCAACACTTGCCTACTATCTAGTTAGTGATTTCCCCTCCCCCCCATAACCATCACAGATTTTTTTTTTTTCTGTGTGTAAACCTTTTATTGGGTATTTATAATAGTGGTTTTACAAGATACTTGTCCTTTTGTGATTGACGTATTTCACTCAGCATAATACCCTCCAGATTCATCCATGTTGTAAGATGTTCCGTGGATTCATCGTGGTTTATCGTTAAGTATTATTCCATTGTGTGTATGTACCATAGTTTGTCTATCCATTCATCTGCTGATGGGCACTTAAGTTGTTTCCACCTTTTTGCTATTGTGAATAATGATGCTATGAACATGGGTGTGTATATGTTTATTTGTGTGACGGCTCTTATTTCTCTAGGATATATTTCCAGGAGTGAGACTGCTAAATCATATGCTATTTCTATTTCTAGCCTTTTAAGGAGGTGCCATATCATTTTTCATAGTGGTTGTAACATTTCATATTCCCACCGGGAGTGCATATTAGTTCCAATCTCCCCACAACCTCTCCAACATTTGTTATCTTGTTTTTTTGATCAGTGCCAGCAAAGTCAGGGTGAGATGTTATCTCATTGTAGTTTTTATTTGCATGGAGCCCTGGTGGCACAATGGTTAAGAGCCTGGCTGTCAACCAAAAGGTTAGCAGTTTGAATCCACCAGCCAGCCGCTCCTTGGAAACTCTATGGGGCAGTTCTACTCTGTCCTATAGGGTCACTATGAGTTGGAATCAACTGAACTGCCAAAAAAAAAAAAAAGGTTAATGATCATGAGCGTTTCCTCATGTGACCACTAGCTGCCTGACTGTCTTCTTTGGTGAACTGTATGTTCATATAATTGCCCATTTTTTTAAACTGGATTATTTGTCTTTTGGTTATTGAGGTATTGAAGTATTCTGTAGATTTTAGAGATCACACTTTTGTTGGACATGTTCTAGTCAAGCTTTTATTTCCCAGACTGTAGGTTCTCTTTTGACTCTTTTGGTGAAGTCTTTTATGAGCATAAGTGTTTACTTTTTAGGGGCTCCCAGTCATTTCCTTTCTCTTCTGGCATTTGGGTACTGTTAGTGATGGTTTGTATTCTCTTTATGCCATGTATTAGGGCCGTAGGGGTGTTCCTATTTTTTTCTTCCGTAATCTTCATCATTTTGGGTTTCACATTTAGGTCTTTTCTTTGATTTTTTTGAGTTAGTTTTCGTGTATGGTGTAAGGTATGGGTCCTGTTTCTTTTTTTTTTTTTTTCCCCCAAAAGTTTGCATTCAGTTTTGCCAGCACCATTTGTTAAAAAGACTGTCTTTTCCCCATTTAATGGACTTTGGTCCTTTGTCAAAGATCAGCTGACCACAGGTGGAGGGATTTACATCTAGGATCTCGACTCTGTTTCCACTGGTCTTTGTGTTGGTCTTTGTACCAGTACAAAGCTATTTTGACTACCGTGGCTGTATAGCAGGTTCTAAGATCAGGTAGTATAAGGCTTCCTACTTTCATTTTCTTTGATAATGCTTTGCTTATCTGGGGCCTCTTTACTTTCCATATAAAGGTGGTGATTAGTTTTTCCATCTACTTGAAGAATATTGTTGGTATACGGGTAAGGACTGCATTGTATCTGTAGATTGCTTGGGCAGAAGGGACTTTTCATAATGTTGAGTCTTCTTATCCATGAGCATGGTATGTTTTTCCATTTATGTAGGTCTCTCTTGGTTTCTTGCAATAATGTTTTGTAGTTTTCTTTGTATAGGTTTTTCACATCCCTGGTTAGATTTATTCCTAAGTATTTTATCTTTTTATGGCCTATTATAAATAGTATTGTGTTCCTAATCTCCTTTTCAAAGTTCTCTTTGTTGGTGTGTAAGAATTCAACTGATTTTTGTATATCGATCTTGTATCCAGCTGCTCTGCTGAATCTTTCTATCAGTTCCAGTAGTTTCCTTGTGGAACCTTTCGGGTTCTCTATGTATAGGATCATACCATCTGCAAATAGGGATAGTTTTACTTCTTCCATTCCAATTTGGATGCCATTTATTTCTTTTTCTTTCCTTATGGTTCTAGCTAGGACTTCCAGCATGATGTTAAATAGGAGTGGTGATAAAGGACATCTTTGTCTTGTTCCCGTTCTCAGGGGGCATGCTTTCAGCCTCTCTCTCTTCAGTATTTTGTTGCAATTTTATGTCTATATTCATAAGGTCTATAGTTTTGTTCTCTTGTGATGTCTTTGGCTGGCTTTGGTATCAGGGTAATATAAGCCTCACAAATGAGTTAAGAAGAGTTCTCTCTTCTATTTTTTGTAAGAGTTTATGAAGGAATGACGTTAAATCTTCTTAACCGTTTGGTAGCATTCACCAGTGAGGCCATGTGGACCTGGGTTTTAATTTGTGGGAAGTTTTCTGATTACTAATTCATTCTATGTACTTGTCTTAGGTCTATTCAGATCTTCTATTTCTTCTTGAGTTAGTTTTGGTAGTTTGTGATTTCCTACGAATTTTTCAACTTCATCTAGATTATCTAATTTGTTGGCATACAAGTGCTCATAGTATTCTTTTATAATCCTTTGTATGTCTGTAAGGTCAGTAGTAATGTCCCCTTTTACACCTCTGATTTTAGTATTTCAAGCTTCTTGGTCACTCTAGCTAAAGGTTTTTCAGTTCTGTTGATCTTTTCAAGAACCAGCTTTTCGCTTCATTGATTTTTTGTCTTTTTTGTATTTTTCTATTCTCAGTTTCTTTTATTTCTACTCTCATTTCTTACTATTTTTTTCTTACAGCTAGCTTTTAGTTTGCTCTTCCTTATTTAATGTTTTAGGTGGATATCTTTGCTTTTAATATAACTTATTTGACTGTAAGTTTATATAACTTCATTTTTAATAATGGCTGTGCTGAACAGTCATCTCACAAAATCCCCCAAAATTTAACGAACGGCCCTTTCAATCCAGTGGAAGCCAGTGTAAACTGGCTCCAGCAGGCCCCAGGGATGGGTCTAGCAGACTCTAGAAAGCAAATAATGTCACATCAAGGAAGTTACTGCATGGCTACAGGAAGCAGGGGGCTGTGCCTTCACGTCCTCTGTCCTACTTCCTCTCTGCCCACACCTAGAGAGTTTAGGGAACTAGCTGGAGGCCACACAGCTGCACCAAGTACACACACATTTACACTGATTTCTTCAAGTATCTGAACACACAGAAGGCCTCCTGCCCAAAGAGTGAGGCCTGTGATCCCAGTGCTCACCAACCTACTTCCTGCCTGCCAGTTCAGAGGCTGTTTCTTCACAGAGAACAGTGCGTATGGATGTGGGGTCTGGTCCAGGCTGGGCATGGAATGCCACTCAATCACACCTATTGCTGAAGGACCCTCCTGGGACTCTAGGGTGACAACTGTGTCCACTGAGCAACAGCAGACAGACATGGCACCGCCCTTGGGCACAGTGCCCACCTTTTCCAGGGAGCCTTCCTAGATTGCCACTGAGTCCGGCACCTTCCTGTGGCCCCATCAGCCTGTGCTGCCCTTCCCTACCACACGCTCTCCCTCAACCCTCGTTCCATCCCTACACCCTGCCCTCAGAGCTCCTGCAGGGACTGCTGAGAGGCCAGTTGTCCTCTGCAGGGGGAGGCGGTCATCCTACAGTGAGACTGCAGAGCTAAGATTCGGGAACAAGGTCAAACTCACACCGAGGCACTCTCTTCCCAACCCCCCTCCTTCCCCCAGCACCAGACTGTCTTTAGAGCTACAATGAAGTTCTAGCTCAAAATGACAGCAGAATTCTAAATAACGGGAAAAAAAGAAAGAAAAGTTTAACCTCAATGTGCTGGGAGCTACCAGGGTGGAGGGGCAGTGTGGGGGAGCCATGCTCTGCAGAAGGGCCTGTGGGGGAGGGGATAGCGACATTCCTGGGGTCATGATGCCCAGAGCTGGGTCCTTCTCTGGCCCTGAGTCGCATGGTGGTGGGGAATCACAGGGCAAGGAGGGGGCTCCCAGAGCAAGGCCCACTGCTCACCAGCTCACCATCTGGAATCAGCTCCCTGCTCTTAGGGTCGGAACCAAGGGGTGGCGCGACCTTCCAGACACGGGTGACCTGCACAGGTGAGCAACAGTGTCTGCCACCTCCACACCTGAGTGCAGCTCAGACGGCACGTGCTACCTCGCCCGGGCCACCGGTTTGGTGCCACAGGGCTTGGGTGCCAAGTGGGCACTGGGAAGTCCCCAGCATTCCCAAGGGTGCGGGGTCTGCTCTGGAAGCCCGGCTGAGCAACTGCATGGCTCTGCCTTGCCCTCACAGCCAGCCCTGACTCTGTGCTTCAGAGACTCCCAGGAGACCCTCGCCTGTGAAAGGACAGGGTCTGGGCAATGGGAAAACTGTCCCCTCCATGCCCCCCGGCCAAGTCTGGGCTCACAACATCCCGATGACGAGGTAGCCAGCGCCTGGGGACCAGGTGTCTGAGCACCAGCCACATCCCTGCCTGCTGTACATAAGCAGCCCCCTCTGTACCCTGGGCTTCTTCTCTTCTTTCGCCCAGACCCACACGTCCTGGGAAGGGGATGCCCGGGGGGCTGGGGTATGAGCAGAGGGTCAGGCTGGCCAGGCTTCCTGGCGGCTGTCTCTGTGTACGCATCAGACTGTGGCCCTGCTGCTGGGTGACTGTACCACAACCAAGAGCAGCAAGGCCTGGATGTCCCCAAGTGACAAATCAGCAGAGAGTCGCCCTCCCCTTCCAGTGGAATGGGGTTTGGAGGAAGCAAACAAGCCAGGCCATCGGTGCGGCCACTTCCACATCCTGCAGGGGTGCTGACCCCAAGGACACGCCCCTGAGCCTGGAGTCCACGGAGCCGCCCCAGCTGGGACCACAGTTTTGCCTTCGGTGATGTGTTTTGAGCTGTGTGCTGTCCCCATACGCGGCCACGTGGCAGAGCAGAATGCAGTGCAACACTGGTGACGGTGCCGCGCTCTCCGCGCCTCCTCCGAACTGTCCACGCTGGGGCTGATGTGACTCCTTCACCAGCGCGGCTCCCCTCAGTCCGGGCGGGTAATCAGCAGAGATGCCAGATGTGCTCGGGAGGCAGTGCGTCCTCAGCTTCTCCCAGCATCTCCCAAGTTCCCGGAGTTTATAACACACACCCTGGCTCCAGCACAAATTCAGCAGCCAAAAGGCCTCCAGCGGTAGCGACATAATATGAGCAATATGAGTGTCTTCCCAGCTCCCGCCATGATCAGACGTGGCAGAGGCGGCCAGGTGCACTCCCTGTCTGCCCACTTGGCTCAGAGAGGGGACCCAGCACAACGGAGGGCCTGGGGGCTGCCACATCGGCCAGAGGCCTCTGGAATCTCCGGACCTTTCTGAGCCAGGAGACAAGTCCACATCCGCGGTGAGGACACACTGGCTAGGGTGGCCATGGGCGCCCCGTGTCCAAGAGGCACCGGGCTCGTGTGTCCTCCCCTCAGCAAGGACACTCGGGGGCCTGAGTCAATGCCTGCAGGTTGGGCGGGAGCGAGCACGGGTCGGGCTGAGCAGGCCTGGCTGCTCACCTGTCATGATGGCAGTGTGCCCCGGGGCGTTCCAGCAAACACCCCAGCAGCCTGTGCTCGTCTGTGGGGTTCTGTCGCCCGTGACCTTGGCTGAGGAGGCTCAGCACCCCCAGGTCGCAGGCCTCAGGAAGTGGCAGGAGGAGGGTGTCCACACCCCACTGCCTGCCATCCTGTCCACCCTGCCTCCCCCCAACCCCAGTGACAGGAGGGTGAAGGCCGGGCCTGATGCCCAGGCACCTGGCAGCACGTGGCCCAGGCCAGGAGGCTGCTGTCCCTCCGCCCACTCCGGGGAAAGGACGCCAGGCCCTTGAGGTGAACTGTCCAGTGGCAGAGGCTGGTCCAGCCTTTCTCACAGCCCTGCAGGCCTGGAGGCCTAGCGGACCTTGGCCAGAGGGACAGGAAGCAGGGTCTGTGTGTTGGGAAAGCCACGCATCTCCCCATCATGGTTCTGCAGGCCAACTCTCCCCTCTGCTTTCCTCTCTCTTCTCTGTGGGCGGTGGGATCCGGACACAGGGTGCAAAAATCAGGGACTCAGTGGGGTCGACCATCACCCAGAAACAGGGTCCCCACCATGTCTCTGGTGACAGCAGCTGGACGTGGCTCTGGGGGCCCCGGGGAGGGGGGACTAGGAAGCTGGAGCAGGGCAAGAGGACAGGAGGGGGAGCATGGGGCAGCGGGCCACAGAGAGGGCAGCATGTACTGCCCGTGTGTGCCCAGCCCACAGTGCCCCCCACAAGCCTGGCCCATGACCCACAGCCCAACAATTTGTTGAAGGCTAGTGATTATCTAAACACCTCAAAACACATTAGCTGGGACCAGATTCATCATCAGCCTGGTGACCTGCTTTTGAAAACGCAGCCACTGAACACGCTATGGAGGGCAGCTCGACTCTGACACACGTGGGGCCACATGAGCTGGAGCTGACTCGACGGCAACTTTTTTGGAGTCCCTGGGTGGTGCAGGTAATATGCTCACTAGCCATCTGAAAACTTGGAGGTTGGTGTCCACCCAGAGGTGCTTTGGAAGAAAGGCCTGGTGATCTGCTTTAAAAAAAATCAGCCTTTGAAAACTCTATGGAGCACAGTTCTACTCTGACACACGTGGGGTCTCCATTAGTCAGGATCGACCTGCTGACGCTTGCTGGCCTTGGTGACCTCGGCTTGTCGAAGAACTTTAATCTACAGAAATTTATGAGACACCTCGCTTCACGGAGGGAGCACTGTCTGCGGCCGACTCAGCCACGCGCCAGGCAGGGCCGCATCTCGGGGCAGTGTCTGCTGGTCCTCCAAAAAGGGAATCTCAATCTACATTAGCAGCCAGTAAGTGGCGGGGGCCAGCCCGTCTGGACATTAGCGGGGCATGCGAGGCTGTACCTGCCCTGAGGTAAGGCTGTCCGATGGTATTTGTGTGTAAGGACACTAACTCCTGAGCCAGAGTCTGGGGTTCAGTTTAGAGCCTTTTCCCTGGTTGGAAAGACTCTGACATCAGTTGTGAGTTGTGGTGTGGCTGCGTCCTGGCTGGGAAGTTGTTCATCAAAAACGCTTAGGTGTGGAGACAAGGCCAAGGAGTCAAAGGCCTAATGTTCTCCTCTCACTACCAAAGCTTGTCTGATGAACTCCTCTTCACCCCTCAAAACCCTACTCAAACTGCCCCCTGGTTGATGCAACCTTGCCAAAATCCCGGGCCGGAAGAGGCAGCTGTGTTCTGGGTCTTGCACCACGATCTCAGCCCCAGTACCCACGATGATGCACAGCAAAATGCATTGTGTATTTTAAGAGTCAATCTCCCCTTTTAACTCTCCTACACCCGAGCCTATGCTTTATTCGAATGAATGAATGAGTGAATGAATGAATGAACAACCAGTAAGCCAATTAATAACCAGACAAGTAGGCGCACAGACGCGAGCTGGCTCTATTATCTCAAGTTCCCACATTCACAGTCCCTGGGGGGGGTGGCACAAACCGTCCCAATGTAAACCTGGCTCTCTTTAAATTCCATCCCACCCAGAGACACAATTCATGCACACAGAGCAAGAACACGGAACAGCAAAAATTAAACTAGACGGCAGCCCAGAAAACGCCCACTGTGCAAAAAACA
The DNA here is from genome assembly GCF_000243295.1 of Trichechus manatus latirostris. Lineage (NCBI taxonomy): Eukaryota > Metazoa > Chordata > Mammalia > Sirenia > Trichechidae > Trichechus > Trichechus manatus. The sequence continues at coordinate 11,291,656 of NW_004444005.1, read as the reverse complement.
CCAGCTAACGTTTGTTTGGCCTCCCCGGAAAACGACGAGGTTTTAGTTTGGGTCTCTGGGCCCAGGGAAAAGAGGCTTCAGTCACCTGCTGTCACCCACCAGGGCACACTCCCACCACGCGCGTATGCTCCAACGCAGCAGTGGGGAGGGGTGCTGTCCCCTTGGCCCAATGCACCCGGAAGCGGATTCTGGGGAGTGGAGTCCGGAACCAACGGGGCAGGCCTGCGGTACCCACGTAGGTGGAGGCTTAATCAGATGCCGGTGTGGGAGCGCGGGACAGATGTTTCTAATAAGGACAGAAAACAGGCTCCTTAAACGGGACAGTTTGTCAAGGTGCATGAGCGTGAGCCTCGCCCTCCAGGCAGGGCTGCTCCACCTGCTTTTCCTGAATCCCCAAGTGCCCGGTGCTCCCAGAGGCGCCTGGGTTTCTGGGGCGCTCAGGGCTGGGGTGGACCATGGTAGGTGGCATGTGGCTGTGGGGTCCCCAGAAGAAGCAACAGAGGAGCTAGGGTGGGGCAGCCGGAGCCTTGAGCCCGGGGGTCAGACTTCAGGGTAACTCCTCCTGGGCACCCCGCCTGTGGGGGGCGGGGTGCGGTGAACTCAGCCTCAAGGTGGCACGAGGTCTGTGGCTAGGCAGGGCTGTGGGTGGAGGCCTGGCTGGGTCTCCTCCCTCCAGCCAGGAGCCCAAGGCCACCCTCGCTGACCCCTTTCCCTTCCTGTTGGAGGCCAGTGGGCTAGTCTCTGTCCTGGGTCCTGGGGCAGACTCTGCCCGTCTACGCCCCTGTCCTGGGCCCCGAGGCAGGCTCTGAATGTCCATGCCCCTGTCCTGGGCATTGCCTACCGTGGTCACAGCCCCCGAGCCCCCCGCCTGCCGTGGTCAGCCCCGGGCCCCAGGTGGGGTCTGGCTTGCTCCACTGCTGCCCCAGTCAGTCTCACTGGGGCTGACGCTGTCCCCTGGCCACAGTGTCACCTGGGGATGCCCTTCCCCGGGGGCTCCCAGGTCTCAGCTTACGCCTGGCGGTGGTCACGGCCAAGCTCTAACACTTGGCTCACATGTGGCCTCTCCACCAGGGACCTGCCCCTCCAGACGCCACTCCAGCCACTGTGGGGCTTTGCCTCCTTCTCGGGTTTGTTTTAACCTTCGAGTTTTTTCGTTCTTTTTTTTAAATTTGTAAATGCATATGTTGCTGTTGAGTGCTGTCACGCTGATTCCGACTCATAACGACCCGTGTGACAGAGGAGAACTGCCCCATAAGATTTCCCAGGCTGCGATCTTTACAGGAGCAGATCACCAGGTCTTTCTCCCAAGGAGCTGCTGGCTGGGTTCAAACCGCCCACCTTTTCAGTTGGCAGCCGAGCGCTTAACCGTTGCGCCACCAGGACGCCTTTAAAATGCACGTACCAAAAACAAAAAGAAAAAAACCAAACTCGTAAACCCACTGCTTTCGAACCAATTCCGACTCATAGAGACCCACAGGACAGAGGAGAACTGCCCCTTAGGGTTTCCAAGGAGCAGCTGGTGGATTCGAACTGCCGACCTTTCGGTTAGCAGCTGAGCTCTTAATCACTGCGCCACCAGGCCTATTAAATAAAACAAAGTCCATCACCCTGACCGTTTTCAGGGCACAAATTGGGTGCGTTAACTGCCATACTGTGCAACCCTCACCACCATCCCCTTCCAAACCTTCCATCACCCCAAACAGGACTCTGCACCCCTTCTCAATGGCCTCTGCCTTCCTTCAGAGGCCGTGGTGAGCCCCAGCGCTGCCCGCTAGGACACCCTCCCTCCTGCCCATCAGAACGGCGAGGGTCAGGTGGCAAGTCTGTCCTGGCCTGACCCTGGGGCGAGGCAGGTGGGCACCACCACCAATCACCCAGGCCCACCAGCTCACCAGGGAGCCGGGTGACAGACCCAGCTGTGCTCTGTCGAGTGGGGACATGTGGGGGTGGACACTGGACAGACCAGAGGGTGATGTGGACACCTTGCAACCCAGCCCAGAGCCGTGGGCACAGCAGCCCTCAGAGGGTACCACCTCTGCCCCTTCCTCCTCACCAACACACTCTCAGGCCTGCAGCCTCTGGGCCGGGGCAAAGCCAAAAAAAACCAAATACAATGCAGTCAAGTTGATTCTGACTCACAGCGACCCTATAGGAGAGAGCAGAACTGCCCCGTAAGGTTTCCAAGGAGCGGCTGGTGGATTCCAACTGATGACCCTTTGGTTAACAGTCGAGCTTGTAACCACGGCGGCACACCTGCTAACTGGGCGCCTGCATCCACAGGAGCCTGGAGACCTTAGGACCCCCCATCCACCACGCCCCTGAAACTATCCCCACCCTGTGTGTGCGCCTCCACTGCCCCATGAGGAGCCACACAGACACCTCAGCCAGCCTGAGGCTTCGGCGGCCCGGGGGCCTTCCAGGGTGCAGTGCTTACCGTCCACACAGGCGGGCCGGGCCCTCGTGGTGCCAGCGATCTGTCCCTTTCTGCATGCGCAGCGCGCTGTCTGTCGGGCGATCGTCCTCCGTGGCTGGCTGCTGTCCCGGTCCAGGGTGACGATCTCACAGGTGCCGGCGGCCAGCTGACCTGCAAACAGGAGCAGATGCAGGCTGAGTGCTCGGGCCTTCAGACCAGCTGCCCGCCCACCTGGCCCCGCAGCCAGACGCCCGTCCAGGGCCGCCCGTGGAGGGTCTTGGTGGCCTGGCCAGAGGGAGGGGCCGCTTTTCTCCAGTGAGGACGGCTGTGGCCCCCTCCCAGGACCCTGGCAGAGAAGCCAGGGCAGCTGTCGCGCCTGAGGCCTGTCCTCTTCACCTGGCTGGCTCAGGCCGCTGGCCTCCAGACAGGAAACGCTGCCCCCCACACACATCCGGCCAGGAGTTCACCCAACGCACCCTCGTGAAACCATGGTGAGTCCATGGTCTCTGTCCCCAGTGCCACATGCTGACATCTTGCATCAGAGATCGGGTGAAACCCTCCCACCCTCCCTCAGGGCCTGTGCAGGGCAGGCCACACTGCAAAAACCAGAGGTTACAGGACGGGGACGGTGGGGGCTTGGGCGGCCCTCATCATGCCGGCCAGCCGTGCTCCCTTCTGCCTCCCACAGACACGCACACACACGTATACGTACGCACATGCAGTGCACACATGCACGACACCCACGCACACTCAGCTGTACACAGTCACAGACATGCACACGTCACAGGCACACACACATATATGTACGCACATGCAGTGCACACATGCATGACACGCACACACACTCAGCTGTACAGTCACAGACACGCACACGTCACAGGCACACACACGTATACGTACGCACATGCAGTGCACACATGCACGACACCCACGCACACTCAGCTGTACACAGTCACAGACACGCACACGTCACAGGCACACGGGCAGTGTCCAGGCGAGGATACTCAGAGGCCACACGGCACACGGCTCAGGAGCTGCCAGGTACACACGGGGTGCTCAGATGGTGCCTGACAGGGGTGCCCTCAGGTGCGTGATGCTGGCAGGTTCACACTGCTCGCACCATGTCACCGACACCCCAGGTGAGGCCACGTGGCCCTGGCCTGGCTGTGGATGGCCCAGGTGCATTGGAAAATCCAGGTGACACGTTTGTCTGGAAGGTGATGGCCCACCCCCTCACCCCTACTGTTCTTACAAATCCCCAGCCAAACACCTGTCTCTAGGGGCGATGGGCCACCACGGCCGAGAGGAGGGTGACCCCCCAGGAAATCTAACGCGTCGTTGCATGTGAAATGTGGCTGGCCCACTAACATCCCTAAACACTAACACACACAGAGAGGCCGTGCTTGGGGCGCAGTGCAGATGCGGAACAGCCGCCTCGCGGAAACACGCGGGGCCTCAGTCACCCTCTCTGCTGTCCCTTCCCGCCTGCCCTGCTCTGCCGGCCGAGACCCTGCAGTGCTGTGTCTGTGGTGTGCCCACACTCCCTGGACATGAACGATGCCTCGGGGGGCACTCGGCGCGCCCTGCCCAGCCCACCCCAGCTGGCCTCCGAGCAGGGCAGGGCTGGGGCGCTGCGGCGGGGCAACTGCACAGGCCGGAGGCTGAACCCTGCAGCCCAGGGTGTGGGTGCCCCCGCAGGGGCCCCGGCAAGGACCCAGGATGGCCTGCCTTTAGGAGGCTGAGGTCCTGGGTGGGGGTGAAGACATCAGGGCTTATCCAAGGCCGGGCTGACACTGGACACTGGGCTGCCCTCCCCACCGACGGCAGATGCCCACTCTGTGCGGGGCAAGGCCGCCTGTAGCCAGGGCTGCCTCCCCGAAGGTCTGACTCCCGTAACCAGATGACACGTGGAATCACATACAGCTTTAGGAACAAGGCAGACACAGCTAAATACACAAACAGATACACGCCAGAGGGCACAGCATCAGCGGTGACGAGGTAATGCTCTCAGGACTAGGGTGTTAGGGTCTTAAGGCTCGTGGGGGGTGAGTCTGTGTCTGGGCAGATGGGAGGTGTCTCCTGGAGACGCTGTGGCTCACGCGTCCCCTTTGTCGCCCACGGGACAGGGCCGCAGGGCCTGCCTTCAGGGCTATTTCAAGCTCTACAGGTTAATGTGGCCGTGGCTGCCATTCCTGGCCACCCTGACTCTGGACCTCTGCCATGACGTCAGCCCAGGCGGGGGCTGGCCTCCTGGGACCTGCTCACGCTCTCCCTGGCCCTCGGGCAGCTGTGTCCCCGAGCTGCAGCACGGGCCCGTCTCTGGGACTGCCCACCACTGCAGCTAGACCCCTGGATGACAGTGGAGGGGGCAGGGTCAGGGCTGCCTGAGGCCAAGGGGACCCAGTCACTTCTGGGTTGATGACCATCTGATCCACCACCTCATTCAGGACAGACACTTCACCATGGTGTCACCACCCACCAGCCGTGAAAACCGTGGGACCTGGCCTGCTCTTGACTGGGGGGGAGTGGCACACCCCGGCAGGGCCCATGAGGGAGAGGGGCCACCCGAGAGCCCAGGGCGCCCCCACCCTCACCTGCCACTTAACCCTTGTCCCTCAGGCCCCAGGATTCTTGACAGCACACCCCACGGGCCAGTGTGGCACTCCAGGACAGGGCCTCCCCACGCCCACTCCACAGCACACCCACCGGCCAGTGTGGC
>NW_004444005.1:11280359-11286236 GCF_000243295.1 Trichechus manatus latirostris | reverse complement strand
GGCCAGTGTGGCCCTCCAGGACAGGGCCTCCCCACGCCCACTCCACAGCACACCCACCAGCCAGTGTGGCCCTCCAGGACAGAGCCTCCCCACGCGCACTCCACAGCACACCCCCCCGGCCAGTGTGGCCCTCCAGGACAGGGCCTCTCCATGCCCACCAAGCCTCTCACATGGATGTAGGGCCGTGCTCGGAGGACAGAAAATGGGGTCATCTGAGCATGTGGGTGATGGCCACTTGGAGGGGTCAACATCCACCTGGGAGGGGCCCCTTGACTGGTCCTCAGTTTATTTGTTTGTGAAAGGTCCCCCAGTTTACTAACGTATTAACAAAATGTCCCCACTTATTAATGTATTAATGAAATGCCCCCCAGTTTATTCACTTATTGATGAAATGCCCCCCAGTTTATTCATTTATTGATGAAATGCCCCCCAGTTTATTCACTTATTGATGAAATGCCCCCCAGTTTATTCATTTATTGATGAAATGCCCCCCAGTTTATTCACTTACTGATGAAATGCCCCCCAGTTTATTCACTTACTGATGAAATGCCCCCCAATTTATTCACTTATTGATGAAATGCCCCCCAGTTTATTCATTTATTGATGAAATGCCCCCCAGTTTATTAATGTATTAATGAAATGCCCTTAGTTATTACTGTATTAACGAGTGTCCCCCAACTTGCTCATTACTAAAGCGATGCCCCCTAAGTGAAGTGTCCCCAGTGCACTGACTGATGACAGGTTCCCAGGCTCACTCGTGTTAATGGGCGCCCGCCAGCGTATTAACGTACCACCAGTCTGCAAGGCGCCGGGCACACCCAGAGCCCAGACGATCCCAGCCTCTCACACCTGCTTTCCGCGGCTGCCCCAGCTGCCTCCTCCAGGGTCTGCCGCCCCTTACTGTCCCCCTCCTCAATTCCTCTTTTACTAGGCAGACCCCACATACTCAGGCACTCTTCTCCTCCAGGCCACGCGGACGTCATGCTCTGTGCCCCCCAGCCTCCCCTCCCCACGCAGTGACCGTCTGTGCTCTTGCTGTTCCCCCTGCTGGCTGGGTCTGCATCCCCAGGGCTGGCTGAGGGCAGGCACTCAGGGGTTTGCTGACTGACCACCAGAAGGAGTGGAGAAAATAACAGCTAAATGACCCCAGTATCTTAGTCATCTAGTGCTGCTGTCACAGAAACACCACCGTGGATGCCTTTAACAGACAGCAGTTTATTCTCTCACAGTCTAGGAGGCTAGAAGCTCAAATTCAGGGCATGATCCAGGGGAAGGTTTTCTCTCTCTGTCGGCTCTGGGGAAGGTCCTTGTCATCAATCTCCCCCTGGTCGAGGAGCTTCTCAGCACAGGGACCTTGGATCCAAAAGACGTGCTCTGCTCCCGGTGCTTCTTTCTTGGCGGTATGAGGTCCCCCTGTCTCTCTGCTTGCTTCTCTCTTTTATATCTCAAAAGAGATTGACTTAAAACGTAACCTAATCTTACAGATTAAGTTTATGTAACTGCCAGTAATCCCATCTCATCAACATCATAGAGGGAGGATTTACAACACACAGGGAAATCACATCAGTTAAAACGGTGGACAATCACACAATACTGGGAATTATGGCCTACCCAAGCTGACAATATTTTTGGGGGACACAATTCAATTCATGACACCCAGCTACTGCACACCACAGGAGTCTTGGTGGTGCAGTGGTTAAGGACTTGGCTGCCAACTGAAAGGTTGGTGGTTTGAACCCACCAGCCACTCCATGGGAGAAGGATGTGACAATCTGCTTCTGTACAGATTACAGCCTTGGAAACCCTACGGGTCGCTGTTTTTGGTTTACTGCACGCCGTCACCTGGGGGCTGCACCGAGCTGCCCACGGATCCAGGACACCAGCACCACGTGACTCCACTGCTTGCGAACAGCAGTTTCCTGAGAAGACCCAGAAGGAAACGTCCGAGAGTCTTGGAAGCAACCGGCCAAGGTCAAGGTCGAGGGTGAGAGGATAGGGTGGTGGCTGATCAGCAGACAGTCCCAAAATAGAGGCGGTGAGAAATGTGAGGCACCAAGGGGTCCCAGAAGACGGAAGGTGTTCCAAGACACTGGGCGGCAGGTTCCTGCACGGCACGCTGGATTTTTCCACCAGGTCCTGCCACTGAGCACCAGGATCGGGTAACAAATGGGCATTCTTCCCAGGCCCACGTGGACTTTCAAGGTCACAGGGAGGGAGAGCAGAAAAGGTGAGGCATCCACCAGGCCTCTGTGTCTCCAGGGAGGCCCCGAGTGGCACACACAGTGGAGCACTCAACTACTAACCTAAAGTTTAGCAGTTCAAACCTACCCAGAGGCACTTTGGAAAAAAGGCCTGGCTATCTGCTTCCCAAAGATCATGGCCTTGAAAAGCCCATGAAGAGTTCTACCCTGACAGAGACGAGGGGCAGGGGGGCGGTACGCAGGAGTCGACTCCACCGCACCTGGTTTGATGGCTTTTGGTTTCTGGCGCCTCCACCCGGACCTGCTTCTGCTGCGATTCTTACCCACGGAGCCGACAACTGAACTCAGTCAGACTGAACATCTACAACAAACAGTATCGGCCCCTTGCCAACCAGTGCTTTAAACCCACCATCTGCTTCAGAACTCTCTGGAGCCCCACGGCACACCCGACGCTGGCACTCAAGGGTCCCGGCCTGTGCGTGTGTGTGCGTGTGTGTGTGTGTGTGTGTGTGTGTGTGTGTGTGTGTCCCCAGCCCAGCTAGGGCCAGGACAACACCGCCCCCCGTGCCGAGACCCCGAGCCTCATCTCCTGTCCATAAGACTAGGTGAAGACGGTCACTCCCTACTCAGTGATGGGGAAGCTAGGCCCAGTCTTCGCAGGGACCCACGTCTCACTCCACACCCACTGACACAAACACAGCCAGATGCCCCAGCCCACGAACAGCAGCCTTGCGTGGTCTGGAGCCCACCCAACATTTTCTGAGGTTCCTCTGTAGCCACTGACGGGCTGGGCCAGTTTTCCATCTGTTCAGGGTTGAAGTGTCCCTCAGAAAGTCTGCTGAAGAACTAAGCCCTGTGCCAGTACGTGTGAGCGTGTGTGGAAACAGGTCTTGGAAGACGTTACTGGTTACGTTAACATGAGGTCGAGGATCCCTGGTGGTGCAGTGGTTCAACACTTGGCTGCTAATCTGAAGGTTGTCAGTTTCGAACTCACCAGAGGCCCCATGGGAGAAAAGACCTGGCAGTTCACTCCCATAAAGATTACAGCCTTGGAAACCCTATGGGACACTTCTACTCTGTCCTGTAGGGTTGCTCTGAGTCAGAATCCAGTGGACAGCACCCACCAACAACACAAGGTCATACTGCAAGGAGGGAGGGTCCTGATTCTGTCTCCTTGTTAGGTGCCGTCGAGCCAGTTCCGACTCATAGCGACCCCGTGTACGACAGAGTGGAACACTGCCCGGTCCTGTGCCGTCCTCACAATCGTTATGCTTGAGCCCATTGTTACGGTCACTGTGTCAATCCATCTCGTTGGGGGTCTTCCTCTTTTTCACTGACCCTCTACCTTACCAAGCATGAAGTCTTTCTCCAGGGACTGGTCCCTCCTTACAACACATTCAAAGTAGGTTAGATCAAGTCTTGCCATCCTCACTTCTAAGGAGTATTCTGGCTGTAATTCCTACGTGACAGATTTGCTCGTTCTTTTGGCAGTCCATTGTATATTCAATATTCTTCCCCAACACCATAATCGAAAGGTTTCAGTCTTCCTTATTCACTGGGGCTCATGTTCTGGCAATATATCAGACAACGCTCCCCTGCTATTTATGAAGTTTCCATGGGCTGATTTTTTCAGAAGTAGACCACTAAGTCCTTCTTCCTAGCCTGTCTTAGTCTGGAAGCTCCACTGAAACCTCTCCACCATGGATGACTCTGCTGGTATTGGAAACACTGGTGGCATAGCTTCCAGCATCACAGTGACACGCCAGCCACCACAGTATGACAAGCTGACAAGACGAGTGGTAGAATCCCATCTTGGTGTCCTTATCAAAGAATAGAAGAGACACAGAGACAGGAAGACAGAGGAAGGACGCCATGTGACACTGCAGTTGTAAGCTAGGGAACGCCTGGAGCCCCCAACGGCAGGAGAGAGGCTTGGAGAAGAATGTCCCTCAGAGCCTCAGAAGGAATCAACGCGGTTGACACCCTGATCTGGATTTCCACCCTCCAGAACTGTGAGAGAATAAATTTCTGTTCTTCAAAGCCACCCACATGGTAGTATTTTGTTACTGTGGCTCCAGGAGACCAATATCAAACCCAATCAGATAAAGAAGGTTACAGCCTGGCCCCTGGCCTTGCAGAAAGCCCTCTCCAGAAGGTCCTGGCTGCCCAACCACCCAAGGGCTCACCAGGTGGTGTGTGCAGAGCAAACTCACCAATAACTGGGCTCCAGCCCAAAGCGTGGGTGACGCGAGGGGTCTTAACTAGATGGCACGCTGAGGGGACCCTACATCAGGACAGACTTCCAGAACCTCACTACACAGGAGAACAATAGAGTGCTGGGCTGTCTCTCAAAAGCACAGACCCTCCGGTCACAAGTCGGGCCGAGAGCAAACCCCACCAACGCCAGCCACAGGCAGCAGGTGGGCTGGGGAGCCAGGGTCATGGAATTATCTAGAACGCCCACCCTCTGCAGGCATGTAGTTCAACCTCATGGAAGGCCTTCTCCATTCCAGCCCTGTTCTCAGCACCGTACCTCCCCTCAATCAGCCATCCCAGCGGCTCTGTGAAGTAGGTCCTCCTCCCGACGGTCTCAGATGAGAAACCAAGGCATGGAAAATGGTCATGTCACCTGCCTATGGTCACAGAGTGTCAGTTCTGACCCCGAGTCTCAGAGCAAGGTGGCTTCCCCATATTGGGAATGAAAAGGTGTCCTCCAGTGGAAGGCATACACAGAATCACTATACCAAAAAGAACTGGTCGACGTTCAATCATTTCAGGAGGTAGCATATGATGAGGAACCGATGGTACTGAAGGAAGAAGTCCAAGCTGCATTGTAGGCATTGGTGAAAAACAAGGCTCCAGGAACTGAAGGAATATCAACTGAGATGTCAGCGGAAAAGAGGAAGACCCTCAATGAGACAGACTGTCACAGTGGCTACAACAATGGGCTCAAGCATAACAGTGATTGTGAGGATGACACAGGACTGGGCAGTGTTTCGTTCTGTTGGACACAGGGTCGTTAAGAGTTAGAACATGCTCGACTGCACCTAAAAACAACAACAACAATAATTTATGTTGAGGCCCTGACCCTGACATCTGTGAACGTACTCTTGTTTGGAAGCAGGGTCTTTGAAGATGGTATCAGATAATACGAGGTCACACTGGAGTAAGGTGGGTCCTGATGCCACTTGAGTGGTGTCCCATAAAAGAGAAGAGACATGGACAGACAGACAGAGGGAAATCGGCCATGTGATGCTGGAGGCAGGGTCGAGGGACGCTGAAGCTCTAAGCCAAGGAACGCCTGGGGCCACCAGAGGCCTAGAGACAAGGATGTCCTCCCCTAGAGCCTTCCCAGAGAACACAGCTCTGCAGATGCCCTGAATTCAGACTTCTCACCTCTAGGGCTGTTCATAGAAGGCCCTGGTCTGTGGTATTTGTTAGGTGGCCCCAGGAGACACACACCCCTGGATTGGAGGGTGAAGGAGGCTGCAGGGGCTGGGACAGGTGCTCCCAAGTCCCTCCCCCTCCCTTTTCCTACCTTCTCGACCTGGGCACTGGCCTTCTTGGGGCATTTATATACCTTCTACCAGGTGAGAATCATCTCTCACTGGCCTGGGGACCTGCCTCCCGTCCCCTCCTCCACGGCCCCCCCCGCCTCCACGGGCCCCCTGCCTCC
>NW_004444005.1:11257181-11279884 GCF_000243295.1 Trichechus manatus latirostris | reverse complement strand
CCCCCCTCCTCCACAGTCCCCCCTCCTCCACGGCCCCCTCCTCCATGGCTTTGCTTAGCACTAACCCACATACCTTCATCCCCACACACCTTATCAGACCCATTTCTAAGTCTGGGCGGGGCTGGGGGGCTGGCTGACCCTTCACTCAGCAAAGCAGGCCTCAAACACCACACGGTGGGGTCTGCGAGACAGAGCAGTGGAGGCGTGGGCCCCTCCTGCCCCCAGACACTCACATCTTGTTTCGCTCATACACTCCTGCACACACTCGCACACACACACACACACACTCACATATAACTGACACCTACACACACTCTCCACACACACATTCCCACATGAACACACACTCCCACTCCTTTGCACTCACACACGTACTCCTTTACACTCACAAGCACATGCATTCACATACACACACTCTCAACACACATCCTCATCTGCACACACACGAATGCACAACTCACTTACTCTCTTGCTCGTTTGCACACTCACACATGCACGCACTCACATGCGCTCCTGCTTCTCGGGGATCCCGCCTCCAGGGTTGCATCTGGGAGGTGTCCAGGGCCTGGTTTCCAGGCTTAAGGACAGGGACCCTCAGGGGCAGGGACCATGCCCTGTCTCTCCCTACCCAGGCGTTCTCCGGCACCGCACCCCAACGACAGGGACCCTCAGGGGTAGGGGCCATGCCCTGTCCTCGCCCTACCCAGGCGTTCTCCGGCACTGCACCCCAACGACAGGGACCCTCAGGGGCGGGGACCATGCCCTGTCTCTCCCTACCCAGGCGTTCTCTGGCACTGCACCCCAACGACAGGGACCCTCAGGGGCGGGGACCATGCCCTGTCCTCGCCCTACCCAGGCGTTCTCCAGCACTGCACCCCAACGACAGGGACCCTCAGGGACGGGGACCATGCCCTGTCCTCTCCCTACCCAGGCGTTCTCTGGCACTGCACCCCAACGACAGGGACCCTCAGGGGTGGGGACCATGCCCTGTCCTCGCCCTACCCAGGTGTTCCTGGCACTGCAACCCTATGCTGAGCCTCTCTCTCTTCTTGAAGAGTGTTCTACTGGCACCCCCTTCTCCAGGGGAGGAAACGGAGCTCGGGGCGGTGAAAACAGCCACACCCGTGTCCTGCGCCTGGTGGGGCCAAGCCGGGGGGATGTGGTCCGTGCCCCCGCGTCCTGGGGGGAGTCGCCAAGCCTCTCCTCTGTCTGGAAGGGGTGGGTGGAACTGGCCTGGGCCCCCCTGCCAACGCCTCACATGACGTCCTACACATGAAGGATGAGGGTGTCTCTGAGGTCACCGAGGGGCAGAGCAGGCGGCCCCCAGGGCTCCGGGGCCTGGCCACCTCCACCTCGCTGTCTTCCTTGACAGGCTTGCAGCCCCAGGATGTCAGCCTCGCTTCTCCAGGGGTGAGGGCGCGGCGATGCTTTTACTCTTCTTTGTGTCTCTCGTGGTTTTTATAAGAAGCTGCGTTACTTTTAAAACCAGGAGAACAAAACAAAGGAGAAATCACCACGATTTCTCTGCCACCTACTCCCGCAACACACACGCGCAGCCCGCCCTTCTCTGCTGACGGCGGGGAGGGTCCTGTGAGGCCTCCTCCGGGCTGGGCTTCACCTGGGCCAGGGGCTCGGCCGGGGACGGGACAGGACAGGTGTGTGGGTGCCCACGGGGCGACGGGGCTCAGGCAGCCCCTGCTGAAATGACAGACAACAAACCAAACCACCACCACCAACAAACGTTGTGGGGAGTTTCCTTGTTAGAAAAGCAGCAACCTAGTCATCTTACGACAATCGGACGACAGAGGGAAATTAAAAAGAAAGGATGACTCTACCTGCCGCATGATGGCCCCTCCCTGTGACATCCCACACTGTGGCGGCCTCTTCTTGGGTCTGTGTGTGCTGTTGTCGAGTCAGCCCCAACTCACGGCGACCCCACACACAGCACAACAAAACGCTGCCCGCGCCTGCGCCATCCCCATGATCGGCTACAGGTCAGACCGTGAGGTTTTCACTGGCTGATTTTCGGAAGCAGATCGCCAGGCCTTTCTTCCTAGTCCTTCTTAGTCTAGCAGCCAAATGAGGGAGGCAGTATCGTTGCTGGGTGAACAACCCCAAGTTCAGAGACTGGCTCAGGGTCACGGAACAGGAGGGGCAGAGTGAGACCTGGTGGGACTGAGGCATCAGGTGGAGCCCCCGCCTGGGGGAGACCCTGTATTCAGGCCCCCAGGTGTGAGCCTTCCACGGGTCAAGTCCTCTCGCACTTCCCCAGCCGTCCTGGCTGGGGCGTTTCCTCCCAGGCTGGGGGCGTGCCCCTGGGGAGCCTCAGCTGGGAGAAGGACACATGGCAGTGCAGATGAGCCGGCCTGGGTTGGTGACTGAGCCCTGGCCGTTGGTCTGGGACAGGTTCGGAGCTGGGACAATTCCTGCCCTCATCAGCATACAGGAGCAGTAACCTTGGCGCCCTCAGCCTGCGCACAGATGTGTGACACACTCACACTGGCCACGCTGGGGACTGATCCCTAGAGCTCGCAAGCCCGACCCTCCCGGGGCATCACGCAGGGTCCTGTGGCTTCCAGGAGGCAGATACAGTGGTGGTGGGGCAGGGACTGGTCCTCTGCCCGTCTCCTGTGCCCAGGACAGCGAGGGCTCCATGGACTGGCTCTGCTCAGGGGTCCCCAGCGCCGGGTCCAAGGAGCAAACACCAGCCCTGCCTGCACACTTCCCAGAGGCCAGAGCTTCAGGGTGGCCTGGAGGCCACGTGCAGCACCAACATCAGCCCCGGCCGAGCTCCAGGTCACCCTGCAGCCACAGACCCAGGCTCAGCCAGACAGTCTGCACCTGCCTCAGGATGGGGCCGGGATACCACCGTCCACCACGGATGGCCTGCCCGCTGCACTCAGAGGCAGAAAACCTGGTATAGGTTCCCGTGGAACCTGCCTGCCACCTGGAAATGCAGGCCTTTCCACATCCCCAGGAGTACAGGGGAGGCTCACACACCTGGGCCAGGGGTGGAAGAGGGCTCACACACCTGGGCCGGGGGTGGGGGAGGGCGCACACACCTGGGCCGGGGGTGGGAGAGGGCTCACACACCTGGGCAGGGGATGTGGGAGGGCTGACACACCTGGGCAGGGAGTGGGGGAAGGCTCACACACCTGGGCAGGGGGGCAGGGGAGGGCTCACACACCTGGGCAGGAGGGCGGGGGGGGGCTCACACCTGGACTCAGGTTTCAGGTGGGCATGGTTGGCCTTGCTCACAGAAGGTGCAAGAAAGAACAGTCCAGCAGGGCTGTGTGGGCCCCTGGTTGGGAAAGAGCTCCTGGGCCCCCGTGCCACATCCCCATCACACCTGGGCACACACAGGTCGTTTAGTGGGATGGGGGGTGACATAAACCTGGGAGGAAAGTCAGCTACGACGGACAGCAGGATGAAGATCCAAAATGACTGAGAGGCGCAAACCAGAAGTGCCGTTAGCAACAATAAATGCTGGGCGCTGGGCGGGCGCTGGGCGGGCGCTGGGCTGGCCCTGGAGGAAAAGGCGGTGCACCGAGAAACCCAGTCTGAGTGCCAGCGCTGGCAGCCCTGCTCAGCACCGGCACGGGTACGAGTGGCTCCGTGACGTGGCCCCGAAGACAGTGACCCAAGGGCAGGTTCCCAACAGGGAGGGACACGGACACCCATGGAGGTTCCAGAGCACTGAGCTCAGCCCTTATTAGTCACTGCCAAGTCAGCTCAGACGCATGGCAACACCACGTACAACAGAACAACGCTGCCCGGTCCATCATCTCCACCTCCATCATCACTGTGGCGCTCAAGTCCACGGCTGCGGCCACTGTTCGAGTGCCTTTCAACCTGGGAGGCTCATCTCTCAGCACTCAGTGGGCAGTGTTCTGTTGTGATCTGCAGGGCTTTCATTGGCTGATCTTTTGAAGATCTCCAGGCCTTTCTTCCTAGTCTGTCTTAGTCTGGAAGCTTCGCTGAGACCTGTCCACCATGGGTGACCCTGCTGGTATGTGAAATGCTGGTGGCATAGCTTCCAGCATCACAGCAATAAGCAAGCCCCCACAATACGGCAGACTGACAGATGAGGGGTGGGGGGCTTCCCCTAGGAGGGGTGTTCACAGCTCATCTTATGCCCAGGGGTGGGGTGAGGTGGGTGATGAGGCATCCTCCATGCAGGGGGCACTGTCCTCCAGACCCAGGTGAGCAGGACGATCTCTCCCCCCAGGAGCCATAGGTGGCACAGACAGAGGCCTCATGGACACAGAAGCCCTGTGTGATGCAGAGTGGAAGGCCCCCTGGGGGCGTATTTTGTGGAAGAAGAGACCCTTGGGCACCGGTCATCCCTGGCCCCGAGGCCCCTCAGCTGTAACAGGTTTTGAGTTCTGGTGGTGAGGACTGTGTGCTGTGCCTGAAGACCTGGGGTGAGGGGGGCTGTGATGCAGTGAGGTCTCCCCATATCTGGGGAGAGTTACGAGGTTCACTGAGAATGTTCTTGGAAAAACGGCACAGGTCAGCGGTTAGGGGGACGAAGGTGTCCTTTACAAGGGCTGGGAAACTACAACGACATAAGAGTTCCGTCATCCCCTCTGGACCCAGAATGAGACCCAAGAGGTGAGAAAGGCCAGCATGGAACATGACCACCACCACGAACGCAGGACCGTAAGGACAGGCTCCCGGGGGAGTGGGGCTGAGACCCATGCTTTCAAACCATGTGTTGGTGACAAAATTGAAGGTGGCGTTTTAAACACATCATCCAGAGCATGATTTACATGCAGCCAAACGCACCCCTTTCATGCACCGTTCGCTGAGGTTCAACAAGTTGACACCCATGTAGACACCACCCCAGTCAGGAGAGGAGACATTTCCATCACCCCAGAGTCCCCACGAGCCCCTCTGCCGTCAGTTCCCGCCACCCCGGCTCCAGGCCACTCCCAATCCACTCTCCAGGACGGGGACAACGGCGGGGGCAGCAAAGAGTGCGCCAGTGCTCCGGGAGACCGAGGAAGCACCACGGTGTCGACGCGCCGGGGGAGCGTGTGCGTCAGCTGGGCACGTCTGTAAGATGCTCGGTTTTATCATTATTGCTCTGAATCAGGAACCACGCTCACAGGCGTTGGCGAACCACCAGCCCAAGCGACTGCGGAGGCCTCCTCCTTCCCTGAGAACGCAGGGTTTTGTGATCCTGTGGTCCAGCCTGGATGGTGGCAGTGGGCTGCGAGTTGTGTCCTTCCCTGTTGCACGCATACGCACGTGCTGCTAAGTATGGAAGGTCTCACTTAAAACAAAAGCGCCCAGCGCGCTCGAGGAGCCACGAGGCTGCAACGGGCCAGTGTAGACAAACGTGCTTGGCCGCCATAGTGCAGACTTGCGGATAAATTAAGAGATTACCGTTTGTCATGGATTGAATTGTGCCCCCCAAAAATCTGCGTCAACTTGGCTAGGCTATGATTCCCGGTAGTGTGTGACTGTCCACCATTTTGTTATCTGATGTGATTTTCCTACATGTGATAAATCCTACCTCTATGATGTTAACCAAGTAGGACTCAATCGACAAGATTAGGTTGTGTCTTAAATCAATCTCTTTTGAGATATAAAAGAGCAAAGCAAGCGGAAAGGAGAAGGACCTCATGCCACCAAGAACGAAGAACCACGAGGGGAGCACATCTTTTGGACCTGGGGTCTCTGTGCTGAGAAGCTCCTAGACCAGGGGAAAATCAATGACAAGGACCTTCCCCCAGAGCCCACAAAGAGAGAAAGTCTTCCCATGGAGCTGGAGCCCTGACTTTGGACTTCCAGCCTGCTTGACTGTGAGAGAATAAATTTCTGTTTGTTAAAGCTGTCCATTTGTGGTATTTCCATTATAGCAGCACTAGATGACTAAGACACCATTATTACTGATTTTTCTTACGGTGAAACTAACCAGCCAGTTTGGCATGAGGCTGAGAGACAAGCTGAGTCATGTCAGGTTGGAGAGGAGGTGAAGGCGGCGGTGCTCAGAGCTGGGATGCCATGTGGTGAGGGCCCGGGGACACTGTCACACTGGGCCCTCCCTCCACCTTTGCTTGTTCAGGATATACACACACACTGCACCACACACCCGGATGCGCACACACAGACACACACACGTCCACACTGCACACACATCCTATGTGTGTCATGCTATGTGTACACACACTTGCCAAATGCAGACACACACCTATCCATACTATACACACCATGCTATGTGCACACACATCCACACCACGAGTACACACATCCGCACTATGTGGGCACACACGGCACCACACGTGCCAAATGCACACACACACCTATCCATACCACACACATCATGCTGTGTGCACTCACATCCACACCACACCATGTGTGCACACAACCACACTATGTACCCACGTCACATGCACACACACACCTCCACATGCACACACACTGTTCATATAAACACCACATGGAGACAAGCTACACACACACACACACACACACACACACACACACACACACACACACACCACATGCATCTCCTCTGGTACCACTCATTCCAGGATGGATACACACCCTACACACCCCCCACACTAAATGTACACACACACACCCCCATGTGCTGGCTCCGTCTCCCCTCACTGGAAGCCTGTCTAGGCTGGATGAGAGAGGACAGGATGGGTGTCATCTCCGCTGCTCCAAACAACACAGTGACAGCTGTTTGCAAACATCTCTCCTTCAACAGTCACCAGCACCTAGTCAGCATGACCCCTCACAGCTGGCCTGGGGACAGTCAACCTACTGGCTTTGACATGTCCCACCAGAGCCCTGGGCCTTGGCCTCCAGGGTCCTGCTCCCTCCCTGCCCGGCAGACTGGCCACCCCGCACTGCGGGCCTACTAACCCAGCCCAGCTGGTGTGTTCCCCATGGCCTACACCAGGGGGCGCTCGGCTCGGGCTCAGCCACGCACCACCCAGGCCACACCGCACAGTCCCCGGCCCTGCAGGCCGCACAGCCCATCTGCCCGGCTTCCTGCACCCAGGCGCCTGCAGCTGGTGGCTTGCGGGTCTCACTGCAAGTTGAAGGCCCCTTACCGGCAGCCAGGCCTTTCTCCCTCGCAATCCAGATCGCTCATAGTAATCTGAGCGTAAGTATCTCGTCGACACAGTGCTCACAGATCAAGTGATGAATGTTTATTTCTATCCTCAATCCTACAGACATTTAGTATAAGGATTAAAAAAAATACAGATCAGACGGAGTATCACAGTCTCAATATTTGAGTTACACCAAAGCCGAGGCTGCTATTAAATCCCAGTATCAGATTCTCCATCACAGCTTGACTTCAACAAGCCAATTAACACCCGAGCAGGTCTGCAAGCCCACTCTCCTGGGGTGGGGGGGCCGCGAGTGTTATCTCTGTGTGACAGCAAGCGCCTCAGGATGGGCGGGCTGTGCAGGAGAGCCGCCTCTCCTAGCCTGTCCTGCCACCCCCTCCTGTCCCACCACCACCTCCTGTCCCACCTTTTCCTGTCCCACCCCCTCCTGTCCCACCACCCCCTCTTGTCCCAACCCCTCCTGTCCCACCACCCCCTCCTGTCCCGCCACTTTGAAAAGGGGGAGTGGGGAGGCCACAGGAGAGCAGGGAAGAGGAGGAGAGTCAGCTCCCACCCGCTGCGGGCAGGCCCTCTGGTGAAAGCCCCGTGCCCACAGCTCTGTGGGCACTCTGGCTGTGGCCCTTGGAGAGCTGGGCTCACTCTGCCTGGTTAGAGCAGGCAGCGGGGCCGTAATACAAGGGAAGACTAATGGCTGCGATCACGGGATGAGGGAGGCTTGTCAGGGCCACCCAGGCTGAAACCAAAGGCTCTCAGGGTCAGCTGCCTCCAGCGGCTCCGCCAAAAAGCGGCCACCGGGGAGTGGATTCCGACTCCTAGCGACCCTACAGGATAGAAAACTGCCCACAGGGTTTCCAAGGAGCTGCTGCGGGGTTCCAACTGCCGTTCTAGTTAGCAGCCAAGCTCTTCACCACTGCGCCACCAAGCCCTGGCTTCGAGTTCAGGTGACATGAGGTCCTAGGTGAGGCCCTGGCTTCGAGCTCAGGTGACCTGAAGTCCTAGGTGAGGCTCTGGTTTCGAGCTCAGGTGACCCTGGGTCCAAACTGTGTGACCCTGGCAGGACCTTTTATAAGCTGACCTCAGGTCCCTCACGACACACCACAGAGGCCAGGGTGGCATAAATGGCCCGAATGACCCGCAGAGATGGGAGCCCAGGGGGCAGGGCAGCTGAACGAAGGTGAAGAGCTTCACGCTCAGGGCCATGGGGGGAGACTGTCCTGCTGAGCTCTCAGGTGAGGGGCTCAGAGTCCCCAGGCGGCTCAGTCCAGACCATCACTGGAGATAGGAGCCCGCTCCAGAGGGTGTCCCCGTGCCGGGGCCACTGCCCAGCATGCTGGGACGGCCCAGCTCTCCATCCTGTTGTCCAATGTCATTGCTCACAGTGCCCCTTCGATGCTCAAAACTGCCCCGATGGACAAGGAAATCCAGGGCCACCCACCATGCGCCCACGCTTCAGTGGGCATCTGCTCATGCACATCCAGGTGACAGGACCCTGGGTGGCTCCCCTCGGCTGAAGAAAAGCTGACTTCCGTTTGTGAGGAGACCCAGGGGGTACCCAGGGGATGTGCGGGTCCTAGGGTGGATCCAGGAGGTAGAGCGTGGCTAACCCCACACCCGTGTTTGTCCCTGTTGCCACCCCTCCCTCCGGGGAAGGAGGCTGCAGGTGCCAAGCAAACAGGTAAGGGCGCCCCCTTCATCAGGTGCGAGGTGTTCTCTCCAGCCCATGGCTGCCTTCATTCTTTGCTTCTATTTGTGGGGCGGGAGCCTGGTCCCCCTGGGTCCCTGGGAAGGAGCACCCCACGCAAGGTGCAGATCACAGCATGCTCAGCTCAGTACCCATGGCCTCCTGCCCCCTCTCCTAATTAATTTAACTCCCTCCGCGACATGTAAGGTTTGGCGAAAACACACATCTCCGAGACTTCCTGGGAACACTGGCCGGGGCAGAATGTGGCTATTTGTCTTAGACAGGAACATCCCCAACCGAGCCTGACATGGTAGCCCTGGACGCTCCTGCAAGAATGGGACATGGTGACCAGGCAGGGCGGGGCAGGCTGTGGGGGCCCCGTGGAGGGGATGTGCTGAGCCCTCCATACCAGACGGTCTCGGGGTACCCACCACCCATCCCAGGTGCCCAAGGAGGATGCAGGGGTTGGCCCTTAGCTAGGACATGAGGTGTGTGGGGGCACCTGGGTGACAGGGGACCCAGTGCCACGTGTGCCCTCGCTGTCCCCACATTCTGGCCAGAAGAGCTAAACACTGGGACACAGGGGTAGAGGCAGGGGTGGTCAGCAGTGGTGGTTCTGGGCTAGGAGCAGTCGCCCAGGCAGAGGCCAGCCCAGCAGGGCTCAGCAGTGACAGTGGGGAGAAGAAAGGGCAAGATACTAGACAGACTGGGGTGGGGGGCGAGGGCCCAGAACGCAGAAGGGCCTGGGGATCGGCAGCACCGGGGCGTGCCGGGGTGGGAGTCCGCTGACACCCCAGCAGGCTGGGCTCCAGGTACTGACACGTTGAACCCTCATCAGGGAGTGTGCAGAGGACTGCCTGCATGTCTGGTACCAGAAGCTGCTCAGTGCATGCTAGGGACAGACAGCGGAGAAGCCCCCTTGAGTGCACAGAGTGTCCTACTGCCAACAGTCCTGTATGGGACATCCCAAACCCTGGCTTCCAGGGGCATAGAAAGGACCGACCTGGCAGGAGAATCCAACCACTCCCTGATCTTCTGGTTGATGTTCTTGAGACACACGTGGAGGTACGCATGCTGGGACGCAGACTGAGAAACAACAGCTGTTGTGCAGCTGTGCTGAGCTTCTGTGTGGATTACAGGAGGCAGAGGATCTGCAGTGAGGTCAGGTAGGAGGACTGGCCGGGTGCTGTGTACAGAGAAGGAGTCCAGCCTCAATGCTCAAAACGTCTACGAAACCCACACAAACAGTCAACAGATCTTTGCCAGAAAAGGTGCAAAGGAGAAAGGGTAGACTTTGCAACAAATGGTGCTGGCACCACTGGACCTCCGTCTGCAAAGAAAATGACTCTAGACACAGAGCTTCCACCATCCACAAAAACAAACTCAGAATAGATCATACACCTCAATCTAAAACACAACACTACAGAACTTCCCAGAGAAAACACAGAACCTCCAAGTGGCCTTGGGATTGACCTTGAGTTTTTAGATTCAACATCAAAAGCAGATCCATGAAAGAAAAATGGATAAATTAGACCTTATTAACATTAAAAAATATTTCCCTGTGATAAACACTGTTAAGAGAATCAAAGGACCAGCTACAAACTGGGAAAAAATGTTAGTAAACCATGTATCTGATGAAGGGCTTGGATCCAAAATATACAAAGAACTCTTAAAAATCAACAACCAGAAACCAACCCAGTTAAAAAAAAAAATGGGTAAAGGACCTGGAAGACACTTCACTGACGAAGATACAATCCACTGCCGTAGAGTCGATTCCTCCTCATAGCGACCCCATAAGGTTTCCAAGGCTGTAAATCTCTTTCTCCCGCGGAGCCACTGGTGGTTTCAAACCACCCACCTTTCAGTTAGTGGTCGATTGCTTTAACCACTGCACCACCAGGGCTCATTTGAAGAAGATACATGGATAAGAAATCAGCATGTGTCAAGATGTTCAACATCATTTGTCATCAGAAATTGCACATTAAATCAACAATGAGATACCACTACACACTAATCATTGACTCCGACTCATAGCGACCCTGAACGACATAAAAGAACTGCCCCACAGGGTTTCCAAGGAGCAGCTGGTGGATTCAAGCTGCTGACCTTTTGGTTAGCGGCCGGGCTCTTAACCCCTGTACCGCCAGGGCTCCACACACTGATTAGATTGGCTACAATTGAAAACATTGGCAACACCACATGGTGGCAAGGATGTGGAGCAACAGGAACTCAAATTCATTCTGGTGGAAATGCAAAATGGTGCAGTCACTCTGCAAGACAGTCTCGTAGCATCTTACAAAGCTAAACATACAGCTCACCATACAATCCAGCTCCTAAGCATTTACCAAACTGATCCGAAAACCAATGTGCACGAGAAACTTGCACACCAATGTTTACGGTAGCTTTATTCACAGCTAACAAGAGTTAGAAGTATCCAAGACGCCCTTCAATAGGTGGATAGATAAATAAACTGTGGTAAATCCATACAACAGAATACTATTCAGTGATAAAAATAAATGGGATATCAAGACATGAAAAGACATGGAGGAACCTTAAATGCACACTGCTGAGTGAAAGAAGCCAGTCTGGAGAACTTCACCGGCTCTGAGTCCACTCACATCACAGTCAGGGAAAAACCAAACTACAGAGACGAAAATATGATCGCTGGTTTCCACGGGTTCCAAAGGAAGGAAAAGGTGGAGCACAGGACATTGTTATCACAGTAAACTCTTCTACATGACACTGCAGTGGTGGGCACACATCGTCATGCATTTGTCTACACCCAGAGAACCGTAAAGTCCTGGACTTCTGTTCCCATAAAATGTCAACAGTCAAGAAAATCCTACGGAGCAGTTCTACTCTGTAATACACAAGGTCAGAATCAAAGCAATGGCAACTGTTTGTCTTTTTGGTATACAGAACTGCACAACACAAAGAGTGGACCTTAATGTATGCAAATTAAAAAAAAAAAAACTCTGCATGGCTAATTGCCTCATGAACAACTGCCTCCTTTGCCATGAGACCAGAAGTGGATGGTGCCCATCTACCATTACCGAATGTTTTGATCAAAGGACCTATAGAAGAATCTTGATCAAAAGGGGGAAAACATGGAACAGAATTTCAAATTCTTATGAAATCCAGTCTTTCTGGAGCCACTGAGGCTGGATGAATCCGTGAAATTATTAGATAATCTTCAAGCTTTAAACCTTAAACAAAATAGCCCCTGAAGTCTTCTTTCAATCAAACAACAGGTTAGCTTAAATAATGTTTGCCTTGAGCATCACACTCTTTTAAAGAACTATCTACACGGAATCAGATTGACTATGCCAATGTGAAAGGTCAGATAGGAAGCATAGGGGGGCAGTGAGTTTATGTTAAGCCACAGGAATAATCTGGAAAAGGAGGGTGAGAATGGCTGCATAACTTCAAGAATGTAATTGTTGTCACTGAACTGTATCCACAGAAATTGTTAAATTGCTGTACGTTTTGCTGCGTATGTTCTCAACAACAGTTGAGAGAAAAAGATTGAAGAAAATAATTTAAGACTAGGAAAATGCCAGACTATTAAAGAAAAGAATTTACAACCGTCTCTACAGTGACAGAGAATCTAACTGCATTACAGATGGCGCGCAACAACCTCACGGAAGGAAGTGGAGACGAACTGCCCTAAGTAAACTTGGAAGTTGTCAGCATCTGTAAGGCTAAAGGAACTGCACACAGGCTCTATACTCTAGTTGAGAAAACGTCCCCACCCCAAACGGGAGTATGTGTTAACAATTTCATACTTCTCAACTTGTAGCCTGGAATGGAACCATTAAGTAAATGAATGGTGGTTGGTGGGAGCCAAGTTTCTCACCGCTGGATGCGGAAGTTACAGACGAGCAATGGGAGGAGGCTAGAATGGTCCACGTGGTCATGGATTAGAGGTGGAGACCTCAGTATCAACTCATGCTTAGCTTAACATACGTAAAGATGGCTAGGGACAGAAATATTTACAGATATATGCGTATACGTTCAATCACACACACGTGAGTTTCTTTGCTCTGTCAGCCGAGAGGACCTAAAACATGGTTGCTGGGGAACAATTAGCACACCCAGGACCCAGATCTTGGTTTTGACGCTGTTCTCCAGTAAAAGGAACCAGGGCTCCTTGGAGAAAGGGTTTATTCCAGGGCAGGAGACAGACAAGATGAGCCTGGAGCATATTATCATGCCAGAAAGTAAGGGGCTGCTCAACAAAACACACCAACAGAAAAACACATGGATGAGGATCATCCACTGGACACAGGTGCCAAAGGAAAAAACTCCCAGTGGCCAAAGCTGGAACAATCTGAGGAAAAAAAAAACAGATAAAGTAGTACTGGATTATAACCCGAAATGTAAAATAAGCATCCATGTGTCCATACTCACATAAATAAATGACTGAATAAACAAATAAATGGAGAAGAGACAAACGTCCCATGCAGAATTCCACGCCTCATGTAGGTGCTCTGTCCTCAGTGATGTACAGCTTATTCCTCACCCCTTAAGTGTGGGCTAAGCATAGTCACGTCCTTCCACACAGGACAGGGAGGGGGAAGAGTGACTTCCCCGTGGAGAAGCTGACAGACACACCTCAGCCAGGTGTTCATCCACATGATGGGTCAGGCTGAGAACAAGAACCCTTGATATGCTGTGAAGAGAAGGCCGTTCACCTCTGGGGTCTTTCTCCCAATAATCAATAACCCCCGTCTAATCCCATTAGAGGGCCATCCTACAAAATCCTGGCCACACTCCTCAAAACTGTCAAGGTCCTCAAAAACAGGTCTGAGAAACTGTCATAGCCCAGAGGAGCCTAAGGGACATAACAACTGAGTGTCACGTGGGATCCTGGAACAGAAAAAGGGCATTGCAGGAAAACTAACACAATCTGAATCAAGTACAGAGCTGAGTTATTAACAGCACATCAATACTGGTGCGCTCGTTGTGATCCGGGCACCACACTAACGTAGGTGTTAACGGCAGGAGAACTGCGTGCAGGGTATATGAGGACCCCCTACTGGATCTGCAATTTTTGTCTGTAAATCTACAATTGTTTTAAACGATAAAATCTATTTAGAAAGATCTATGAAAGATAGGGAATGAAAATGCAGCCCTACAGAACGAACATGGTGTGGCGTGTGGCAGACCCTCGGGGCGCCCGGGCCAGCGTCTAACGCAGGACAATGGGGTGTGCTGGGCCCCCTGGCCAGCACGCCTGTACCTGTCTCTGGCTTTCGGAGGAGTGAGCTGAGCCATGGAATTTCACTTCAGCCTCACCCTTGTTCCCCTCACCTGTTCCCCCAGCCCCTGGCTACAGGGCCTTCTCAACACCACACTGCACCTATTCCGACAGTGCCCACAGAGACGCCCGCCAAAACAGATGGATGGTGGAGTCCCCAGAAGGGAAAGGGCAGTGTGGCTGGCTGCAGGGGAGCAGGTGAAAGGTACAAATCCCTCTGTGGTCACGGCCTTCTATTAAGTTCAAAGGTGACAACTGCAGGTGGATGTCCCTCCTCCACCCTGACAGTATGGGACAGGAGACCTGCAGGGGCTGGGCTCACGCCACACTGCTAACTACAGACCCTGACAGGGCATGGCTGGAGAAGAGACCTTTCACAAGGGGCCCACACGTTAACGGCGCAGTCCCTGAGGGCCTGGGAACTCGTGTCCCGTCTATGCACGCCCAACAGGTGACCGGGGCAGCCCAGGGGGAAGGCAGGCCCTGCCGCGAAGCAGCGGCCCCACAGCAGCATCAGGTGCTCGAGCACACCTGCGGACGGTCTCAGGTGAGCCAACCCACGCTCCACTAGAGAATGGTGGGCTTCCCCATCGTCATCCGAAGACCATCCCCCAGAGCCTGCTGCCTGTCCTGCTGACAGAGGAGGTAAAAGAAAGACCACTGTGGGGGCTGAGCTGCAAGGACTCTTGGGAGGTTCAATAACCCCTTGGGCCCCCAACCCCGGTGGGGGGTGAGGGCAGGGCGGGCGGTCATGATTCCAGAGCCTGCCAAAGTCAACTTTTCTGTCACAGTGACCCTGGGGGTGTGCGTCCTGCTCTCCTATCTGATGGCTGAGCTCCTGAAGCTCAGTGAGGTGGCTTGGCCAAGAAGTGCCCCGGCTGACACAGAGTAGATGATCCCTCATAGTCAAAAAGGTGGAAGGCAGGGCTCAGGCCCACAGGATCCCAAGGATCCTCGTGGGCAGAACAGGGACCCGGCCTTCACAGGTAAAGCCAGCGTCCACCAGCAACATGAGGGTACAAGGGGACAGGAGGGGACGGGAGGGGACAGGAGGAGGCTGGGGGGGCAGGGGCTGACAGGTACACGAGGAAGCCAAGTCCTGGGTCCTGTGCTTGAATCTGGAGACCGCGGTAAACAGCCCCCCAAGGCAGCTGTAGCAGAACTAACAGATATCAGCCTGCTCTGGATTTTGTGAGCTTCAGGAAAGCGCAGCCCCAAACTGGGCCGTCTGAGATGATGAAGCAGAGATCGGCGAGCGTATTTACGAGCATGAAGTGGAAGGGAGATGCCCAGTTTCACCAGAACAGCAGGAGGGGGACGAGCAGTTAGGGATCCAGCTGGACAGGACGGTGCTCCGGAGACGCCGCAGAGGCCTTGCAAGGTGAGGAGGGCTCCAGGTAGCGTGCAGCACAGCAGGCAGGGTGCACCCAGATGGGGCCTCCTGGAATCAGAGGAGACAGTGTGGGGCACGGGCCCTGTGCACCCCTCACCCCCGACACTGCTGCTCGCAGGAAGAGGCCTCAGTGGTGGGGCCCAGGGCCACGACAGCATGGATGGCCATGTGGCCCCTGCCCCTCAGGGTCTCCCTTTCACCCACAGGCCTCAGCTGCCCGCCCTCCTCACAAGCCTGGCCTCCTCTTCCTCATCAGGACCTCGGCTGCCCTGTGGGGACAGCAGACAGGAGAGACTCAGCCGCTCCACTGCAGGAAATGACAGAGGCCCCAAGTGTCAATGGGTCAGTTTCTGGCAGCACAAGTCAGGGACCACTCAAACCTACAGAACCTTCTAGAACCTCGGCCATCTCAGGCCCAGATGCAAGATTCAGCCAGACTCAGAAAGAAGAGGGGAGCCCCTGGTCCAGGACAGCGGGAACACCATGTGAACACAGACACGGGGGTGAGGTGGAGCCGCATCAGGCTCGGACACCAGGACTGGCCACCCTGAGCTCGGGCTGCACTGTCTTCCTCCTGGGTCTGACCTCCGCGCTTCCACAGGACTCCTGAGACCGCCGCGCCCATGAGACACACTGGCGAGGGTGAGGGGGGCGCAGGGGTCTCCAGGACCCCAGCAGTCTGCAAGTCTACTCCGATGAGCAGATGGGCAGCAGGCCACGTGGGCTCCCACCCTGCTGTGCGTGGCCCTGTGCTCAGAGGTCCCCGCTGCCTGACGACCGTGGCTATAGGAGTGGGCCGTGAGGACGGGGGGCTGAGAGCTCTCCCCGGGATCCCGGCGCCCCGACCCCTGCCCCGGCAGACCGCCAGCATCCCTCTTTCTAAGGCATGGGTCTGCCCAGGCTCTCCAAGGTCCCTCGACAGTGGGGTTCTCCAAACTGGGGTTGGGGTCCTTCCTGTATGAACAGCAGTGACCCTGTTACCTCGGCCACCTTCCCAACCACAGCTCTCTACGACTAGGGCAAGGCTCTGAGGTGCCCGTGCAGGCCGCTGCAGGGCAGAGAAGGGGTGTCCAGCACTGGGCTGGGGTCCAATACAGAACACATCGTGACTGTATTCAGAGGGGGCTGGCTAGGACGGAACAGGGATTTTAGTTACTGCATTTTAAACCTAGGCGCTGAGGCTGGAAACAGGCAGGGCTGGGCCTCTGATTACCGATGACGAACACGCAACCTTGCCAATCAATTACCCGACACCCGTAAAACCATCCAGGGTGCTTTTATCAGCAAGTAAATTTGGGCTCATTCCCATAAAGTATTTACGAGTATCTTGTTTCAAAACTGCATGGACAGCCTTTTCTAATTCAATATATCCTGCAAAAGTAAATATGAAGACGCAGAGGAGAAAGTGCCTGGTGCACGCAGTGAAATATGGAGCAGACAGCGCTGGCCGCAGGCCACAGGGGAGCACCGGGGGGATGGAGCACCGGGGTGAGGTTCAGCGCACAGAGGGGCCCCCAGGCCTGGCCGGCAAAGCTCTGGGCGTGGCCACAGCCCGGCCCCCACAGCCTGGCCTCTACGGCCCTGAGCAAGGACGGAAATGAAGCACCTCCCTCTGAAACAACCTCTCTAAGGCCGAAATCCAAGTTAACCTGCTGTTGCTGTTCTCTGCTCCACGGGCCGTGGGGCCACACTCACATGCTTGGAATCCTGGCTCTGTCGCTTCCCAGCTGCCTCTGTTTCCCTATCTGAAACACAGGCATAAAGATAGCACCTCTGAGACAGGGCTAGTGTGAGGATTAGCTGAGGTCCCCTGGTGGCTCAGTGGTTAAGCCCTCAGCTGCTAACCGAAAGGTTGGTGGTTTGAACTCACCCAGTGGCTCTGTGGGAGAAAGACCTAGCGATCTGCTTCCGTAATGATTACAGCCTTGGAGACCCTATGGAGCAGTTCTACTCTGTCACATGGGGTCACTATGAGTCAGAATCCACTCGACAGCTCCAACAACCACAGCTCACAAAGTGCTCAGAACAGGGTTCCCACTCCTGTGCTCAATCATCACAGCACAGGAGGCCTCTCGGTACGGGTGTCTGGGAAGGAGCGTGGCAACACCAGGGTCCCTCTGGGAACATCTTTTAAAACACGCAGCACAGCACCAAGGTTCACTAGAGTATGACTTACAGTCACCAAAAGGTGGAAACGGCCCTGTGTCCCTCATCAGATGAATGGATAAAGAGCATGTGGTACGTACACATGATGGACTATTACTCAGCTGTAAGGAGGAATGACGTCCTGACACACGCTACCACATGGATGAACCTTGACAACATGACTGTGTGAAGGAAGTCAGATACAAAAGACAACACTGTACAATCCACTCCTAAAATGCCCAGAATAGGCATATGCATAGACACCAGTGTTCATTAATGGTTACCAGGAGCAGGAAGGAGGGGAAAAGGGGCAATTTTTGTCTGAGGAGCACTGACTTTCTGCTAAGGGCGATGCAAACATTTGGAAAAGGATACTGGTGGCGGTTGCATAAGCCGCCTTCTCTGCCGTGGCCCCTTCCTGCACCACCCCAACCTCTTGCTGCTGTTATTGTATCATCTAATTCCTCCTTCAACCTTCTTGCCTCCCTCTTACAAGAACCCTTGGGATTACATTCAGAACCAACCCAAATAGCCCAGAATACTGTCTGCATCTCAACATCCTGAACTTGTACCTACAAAGTCCTTTTTGCCTTGCACGGGAGCAATCACAGGCCCCAGGGATGAGGATGTCAGTACCTTTTGGGGGGCATTATTCAGCTCACCCTAGCCCTCCTTATGGCCCTCAAAGATTCATGTCCATGTCACATGCAAAGTACATTCAGCCCATCCCAATATCCCCCAAGTCTCAGCTCATCACAGTATCAACTCAAGTCCAAAATCTCGTAAATACCATCAGCTCAGAAGCCCAAAATCTTACCATCTAACTCAAGTATGGGTAAGACTCTGTACATAATCTACCTCAGGGCAAGATTTCTCTACATCTGTGGACCTATGAAACCTAGAATACAAGTTATCTGCTCCCAAAATATAATGGTGGGACAGGAGTAGGCTACCAGTTATACACATTACCATTCCAAAAGGGAGAAAATGGAAGGAAGGAAAGAGTCAGTTGTCCAAAGCAATCTTAAAGTCCAGTAAGGAAAATTCCAGTAGGTTTTAAGGTTTGTGAGTCATCCTTCTTTTTCATGAAGGGTAATACATGTTTGCAGCTGTGTAGTTTTATCAGCCTATTTCCTGCTTATACAATTTTGGGAGTCTGACAGCCTTCTTTCATTTCTTCCTCTCTTCATCTCTTTCAGGCTAAGCTAGCAGTGCTTCTGCTGACACAACATTCTCAGAAGCACTGTGGGTCTCCCATGTATGTCATGAGGGGTCACCTCATGAGACAAAAGGCTCCCATAAAAATCTTTCCTGGATAACCCCATCTTTACTTTTAGCTTTTACCAAGATGGCTGAGGGAACCTGTGAGTTGCATGACTAATTTCTTCAAACAACCCTCTGTGTGACCACACGTCCTGACCTTTTGACCCCTCCAAGGATCTAGCAAGAAAACACATTTTGCTGGCAGTGAATTCCCTAATCTTAGTGTCTTTTGCAATCTCAATGATGAGAATTTTCCCAATCATTAAGTCCTGGTTCCTTTTTTTGTTTAACAGTCCTTCCCTCAATCCACCTCTTTCCTCTTCCACTTTATTGTAAGCAGCAAGAAGAAACCAGGTCAGGCTTTGAACACTTCACTCGTAAACTCCTCGGCAAATAACTAACCAAGGCAAACAAACAAGCCAAAAAACCAAACCCGGGGCCACGGAGTCGATTCCGACTCAAGGACCCAACAGGACAGAGCAGAACTGCCCCATAGGGTTTCCAAGCAGCAGCTGCTGGATTCAAACTGCCGACCTGTGTTTGTTAGCAGCTGAGTTCTGAACCGCTGTGCCATCAGGGCTCCAAAACGTCTTACAATTTGTGCTGTCCACAGACCCACAAGGCACAACTGAGCTCAGCTTCCTGTCTCTATACAACGAGGGTAGCCTGTCCTCCAGTTTCCAATAACAACGTCTTCATTTCATTGTGAGCCCTCGCCAGCAGAGCCTATAACATCCACACTCTTACCCGCAGTCACTTCACGGCAACTTAACTACTCTCAGAACTGATGTATGTTTTCTCTCCCCTGCTCCTCACTGTCTTCTGACCTCTCACCAGCTGCCCTTAACATCCATTTTTCTAATAAGAATCTGTTCACAGAAATCTAAGTATTTTTCTATCCTGCTCCTCAGAAGTCTTCCAGCCTCTTTCCATTTCCCAGTGTCAATGCCATTTCCACACTTTTGAGTGTTTGTTACAGCAGTACCCCACTTCCAGGTAACAAACCTATATTAGTTTCCTATTGCTGCTGTTCTGCTGCTATTCATAAGGTTTTCCCTGGGTAATTGTTTTCACAAGTAGCTCACCAGGTCCTTCTTCCTAGTCTGTCTTAGTCTGGAAGCTCAGCTGAAACCTGTCCACCATGGGTGACCCTGCTGGTACCTGAATACTGGTGGCATAGCTTCCAACATCACAGCAACAAGCAAGCCCCAACAGTACGACAAACTGACAGAAGCATTAGCTGTCAAGGATTTCATGTTACTTGGATCCACAATCAACACCCTTGGAAGCAGCAGTAAAGAAATAAAATGGCGCATTGCCTTAGGCAAATCTGCTGCAAAAGACCCGTTTAAAGTCTTAAAAAGCAAAGAGGTCACTTGAAGGACTAAGGTGCACCTGACCCAAGCCATGGTGTTTTCAATCATCTCATACACATGCGAAAGCTGGACAACCAATAAGGAAGACTGAAGGATTGATGCCTTGAATTTGGTGTTGGCAAAGAATATAGAATATACCATGGACGGCCAGAAGAACGAACAAATCTGTCTTGGAAGAAGTACAGCCAGAATGCTGCTTAGAAGCATGGATGTCAAGATTATGTCTCACATACCTTGGACATGTTATCAGCAGGGATCAGTCCCTGGAGAAGGACATCATGCTTGGTAAAGCAGAGGGTCAGCGAAAAAGAGGACGACCCTTAACGAGATGGACTGACCCAGTGGCTACAACAACGGGCTCAAGCATAATAAAGGCGTTAAGGACAGCACTGGACTGGGCAGTGTTTTGTTCTGTTATGCACAGGGTCACTATGAGTCGGAACTGACTTGAGGGCACCTAACAGCAACAATTGCTGCGGTAGCAACGCAGACACAAAATGGATGGCTTAAAACAACACACGTTTATTCTCCTACAGCTCTGGAGGCCCGAAGTCCAAAATCAGTCTCACTGGCTAAAGTCAAGCTGTCAGGGGCTGGTTCCTTCCGGAAGCTCCGTGGGAGAACGACTTTTCCAGCCTGTTTCTGCTTCCAGTGGCCGCCTACATCCCTGGGCTTGTAGCCCCTTCCTCTGTATTCAGTGTGCACCACTCCCACCTCTGCCCTCACGCTGCCTTTTCCTCTTCTCTAGTCGGATCTGCTCCTGCCTCTCTTTTATAAGAGTATTTGTGATTACATTTAGGGTTCACCTGGATAACCCAACAGAACCTCACTATCTCAGGATTCTTAACATAATCCCACCCGCAAGTCCCTTCTACCATGTCAGATCACAGGCACAGGTTCTGGGGATTGGGACGTGGACATCTTTGGGACAGGCTGGCATTACTCAGATGATATTATTCTGGGTCTGGGTAGCACATCACCTCAAGTGACTAAGTGACAGACCACAGGGTTCTGGGCTCCCAGCAGCAACATTCCTTTTTCTCTCCAGCCAAACAAACCACTCGCTCTGATCCAGGAGTCCTGGGCATCCATACAATGTACCTCTCAAGCCAGGTGCCCATATCCCTTCGGGGCCCATGGGGCCCAGCACAGGACACCTTGGGGCATCTCTGTGCCCATCAGCTTCACTTAGAAATTTGTAGAGTCTTTTCCTGATGCTAGGAATTTCAACTACTAGTGAATTAAAACTAACATAGATATTACAGAACCAAATACAAAATTTGAAGTTTTTTTTTCTTAGATTAGAGGCAGCGAGGGCTCCGGGGATGGCAGGGCAGTGGGCCGAGCCCCCTGCTGTGGCAGCGCGGAGCTCAGGGCAGCCTGAGTGGGTCACAGCGGGCTACAGGGATCAGTGAGACCCCAGCTCCCTGCTGGCAGAGGAGGAAATGGCTTATCCCTTGACAGTCCCGTGTCTGGCAGGAGCGAGCCCAGGCGTTGCCGGTACGGGCTGGGTGTCTTTCTGAGGTCACAGTGGGGGTGTGTGGGGGGGTGTCAGCCAGTGGGAAAGCGCAGAGGCTATGGAGCAGTGGGCAGGGAAGGCAGAGGCAACTCCAGCACCACATTTAAGGAGGTGATGCAAATGGTTCTGACTACTAACTGAAAGGTTGGTGGTTTGAACCCATGCAGTGGTGCCTTGGAAGAAAGGCCTGGCAATCCACTTCCCTAAAGAACTCAGCCAAGACAGCCCTATGGAGCAGTTCTACTCTGTAACACATGGAGTTGCTGTGAGGTGGAACTGACTTGCCGGCAACAGGTTTTTGGCAAAGCCAGCCAAGCTGGTCCCTCCACAGATCCTCACTGATGGAGGTGGGCAATCTAGCAGCCCAGCCGGCCTCATAGAGGTAATGAGCTGTCCTCCCAGGGGCCCTCCTGTGCAAGCACGTTAATGGCTGGCAGCCCCCTTCCACGCCTGCAGCCCACCAGCAAAGCCTGCTCCAGACAATGCATGCTGGTGACTGGCGCTGAGGCTGTCTTCAGAGGACAAGGGTGCAGTATCATCTCTGTGACCCCGGGGCCTGGCCAAGGCACCCTGGAGTCACGCACCTACGCCTCGGCCATGACCAGTGACAGCTGCCACCCTGTTGCCGTCGCCTGACCACAACACAGGACTCACTGTCAGGGACCACCTGGGGCCGGGGCTCCAGCATACCTGGGTGAGCTCACTGCTGGCGCCCCAGGAGAATGTGTCAGAGCACCTGGCAGAACCCCGCTGGCCACCCTGGCTGCCCTGTACTCAAGACAGACCCCACGCCACCACTGCTGGGTGTGGTTGGGGTTGACCAGTTGGAAAATACAGACGTTCCCTCAGAGAAGGACCAGCTTTGAGGCCACCAGCATCCCACTGGAACACCCTGAAACCCACTAGAACCTGCCAGAACTCATCAGAACCCACTGGAGCCTCTGGAACCCACCAGAACTCATCAGAACCCCC
>NW_004444005.1:11233067-11256975 GCF_000243295.1 Trichechus manatus latirostris | reverse complement strand
AGAACCCTCTGGAACCCGCCAGAACTCATCAGAACCCCCCCAGAACCCACTGGAACCTCTAGAACCCACCAGAACTCATCAGAACCCCCCAAAACCCACTGGAACCTCTGGAACCTGTCAGAACTCATCAGAACCTCCCAGAACTCATGGGAACCTCCAGAATGTGAGCCAGCAGGCCTCTGCCTTGTTCTCTGGGCCACGTGAGGTGACAAGGTATGTGTCGTCCTTCATCCCCACCCCAAGCAGGCCCAGCCTCCTGGCTTCCAGCAGGGTGTCTTCCCCAGGGGGTCGGGGTCATACCACAGTCTGACCTCTTTCAGCCCTGAAAGGTGCCACCCCTGCGCCAGCCTGCCCCTGAGCCAGCCCACCCCTGCCCCAGCGCCAGCCCACCCCTGCCCCAGCCCACCCCTGCTTCACAGCTGGCAGGACTGAAGGGACTAGAAGGAAGCCCACGGGGAAGGACAGGCTCCTCTCCTAGCCCAACCCTGAACCTCCCCAGGACAGAGCACACAGGGATGAGCACCTCCAAGGGGCTGACCGACGAGGCTGGCCGGGAAAGGGACGCAGCAGTGACGAGCTCCCTGCAAGATTCAATCATTGCAAAAGAAGCCACCCAATGTGGCAGAGAACCAGACCAACAATGCCTGGACGTTCTTGTCTTCTTCCTCAAACAAACAAATGGAGCCGGGCGTCGTGGAAATGCCACTGCATGACCAGGACGTCCAGGACTCAGAGACGCCCGCTGTGTGCCCGCCAGAACACGCTTTGCCGCTAGGTGAAGGGTCTGACAGGCTGGACGCCCAGGGCCGGTCCTGCGCTAACCACGGAGGCGGAAGCAGGAGAAGCTTCTGCCAGTGCACTCAGGAGTGGGGAGGCCACCCCCCTCTTCTGCAAAGGGCCACTCCTAGGACCCAGCCGCCCATCTGGGGCCTCTTGAAGGGCATGGCCATGTGCACGGTGCAGAGGAGGGCCTGTCACCCCAGAAGCAGAACGCTGAGGCCGCCTCCCTGCAGCTGCGCTCGCCCCGCTGGCCCAGTGTGCGTGGCCCAGCATTAACACAGCACAGGGCTTCTGTCCGAATCATGACAGTTCTGCCCAGCTAGCACACAGCAATGAGAATTAAAGTTCTCCACAGCTGCCTCAGCTAATGAGGAGTAATAAGATACTGAACAAATGACATCCCAGTGCACTGCAGCGGGCAGCGGGCGGCTGCCTGGAGAAGGGGTGGCAGGTGTGATAGGCCTGGCCACCAGGGGTGCAGGGGTGGCCAGGGAGACGCGGGCTCAGGGCTCTGCAGCTCATGGACAATCTGACCATCACCCGTAAGGACGGCTGCCCTGGTGGACGAGCACGTGTGTCCCAGGATGGCCCCTCCACTGGCGTCCCTCCCTCCTGCATCTGAAAAGCATCCACCACGAGCCTTCCGGTGCAACTGTCAACCAGAAACAACCACAGCCTTCCACCATCCTCCCCATGCAGGGGTTGTGGGCCAGACGCCCCCGGGGTCCACATCACAATGCAGGTCCCCCTCTGGAGACTCCATCCGACCCTGAGGCCGTGGGGACAGGACTGCAGCTGGACAGCGCATGGCTGACGCGTCCCCGGCTTGGGGAGAGCCATAGACACGCCGCATGCTCATGACAGAACCCGTGAAGAAACCACACTTGTTCAAAAATCACAACTTATAAAGCAACCCCTGCATTCAAAATAAGGGCATTAGAGGCTCAGTCAAAAAGTGCTCCTCATCCCAAAGGCATCCCAGCACAGAGCCAGTTCCAAAGCATCCTCAGTGAATCTGCCACAAGCAGTCACCCATGTACAGAGCCCTGGTGGTGCAACAGTGAAGGGCTCGGCAGCTAACCAAAAGGTCGGTGGTTAGAATCCACCAGCGGCTCTGAGGGAGAGGGACCTGGTGATCTGCTCCCAAAAAGATTTACAGCCTAGGAAACCCTATGGGGCGGTTCTACTCTGTCACATGGGGTGTATGAGTTGGAATTGACTCCATGGCACCCAACAACAGCACTTCATTCACGTACATAAAAGGGAAGGGAAGGCTGATGGTTTCACTTGTAAATTCCACCAAATAGTTAAAGAAAAATTGACACTAACCCTTCTTAAATGTTCCCCAAAAATAGAACTGCTAGAATTGCCTTAATACCGAAACGAGACAAAGATATCACCAGGACGGAAAATTAGAGGCCTGTATCTCTCATGGGAGGAGCCCTGGTGGAGCAAGGGTAAGGGCTCAGCTGCGAACTGAAAGGTCGCTGGTTCTAACCCACCAGGGCCTCCAAGGGAGAGAGACCTGAAGATCTTCTCCTGTAAAGATTACAACCTAGGAAACCCAACAGGGACGGCCTACGCTGTCACAAGGGGTCGGCATGAGTTGAAAATCGCCTAGACAGCACCTACAACAACAACAACATCTCTCGTGAACATAGATACAAAAATTCTCAACAAAATATTAGCAAATCGAATGCAACCCTGTACTGATTACACACCCAGATCCAGTGGGATTTATCCCACGTATGCAAGGCTGGTTAAACATTCTCAAATCAATAGTGCAGTTCATCAGGTCAACACATGAGGATCACAAAACAATAAACACAATCACTTGATCACATCCATAGATGCTGAAAAAGTATTTGTTAAACTCTGACATCTATTCATGATAAAATCTCTCAGCAACCCAGGAATAGAGGGAAACTTCCTCAGCTTGTTAAAGAACATCTACAGAAAGCCTACTGCTAGCATCAAGTTCAACGGTGAGAAACTAGATGCTCTTCCTGTAAGATCGGGAACAAGCGAAGGGTGTCCCCTCTTACCACTCTTATGCAACATCATATTAGAAATCCTAGCTGATGCAATTAAACAAGGAAAGGAAATAAAAGGTACACAGGTTGGGAAGGGAGAAATAAAACAGTGTTTGCTCAGATGATATGACTGTCTAATTGTCTAAATAGAAAACCCCTAAGAATTGACCAAAAAAAAAACCTCCTGAAACTAATAAGCAACTAGGGCAAGGTTGCAAGATACAAGATTAATACACAAAAGTCCATTGTTTCCTATAGACCATCAATGAACAATTGGAATTTGAAGTCAAAACCACAGCACCATTCACATTAGCACACACATAAAAATGAAATACTTAAGTATAAAACTAACAAAATATGTACAAGATCCATAAGAAGAAAATCACAAAGCCCTGATGAAAAAAAATCAAAGATCTAAATAAATGGAGAAATATTCCATGTTCCCGGGTAGGAAGACTTAATTCTACTAAGACGTCAAGTCTTCCCAACTCGAACTATAGATTCAACACAATCCCAATCGAAATCCCAGCAAATTATTTTGTGGGTATGAACAAACTGACCCTAAAGTTTACATGGAAAGGCAAAAGACCCAGAATAGACAACACAATAGGGAAAAAGAGGTTCAAAGAGAGAAGACTGA
This sequence comes from Trichechus manatus latirostris, assembly GCF_000243295.1. NCBI lineage: Eukaryota > Metazoa > Chordata > Mammalia > Sirenia > Trichechidae > Trichechus > Trichechus manatus. The sequence goes on along the minus strand of NW_004444005.1, from coordinate 11,253,522 downwards.
TACCACCTGACATCATGACTTTCTACAAAGCTACAGTCTTCATGGCAGTGTGATGCTGGAGACAGAACAGACGGAGTGGTCGATGGAACAAGAGAGCGAGCCCAGAAATTGTTGCTGTTGTTGTTGGGTGTTGTCGAGTTGAGTTTTTACTCATAGCAACCCCATGTGACAGAGTAGAACTGCTCCACAGGGTTTTTTGCAATCTTTATAGGAGCAGATTGTCAGGTTTTTCTCCCATGGAGCCACTGGGTGGGTTAGAACAACCAACCTTTCATTTAGCAGCTGAGCACTTAACCACTGCACCACCAGGGCTCTTTATGACAAAAATAGACTCACACAAATGTAGCCAACTGATCTTTGTTGTCTTGGAGCAAAAACAGTTCAATGGAGAAAGGGTAGTTTTCACGAAAAATGGCGCTGAACAAGTGGACATCTAGATGCAAAAAAAAAAAAAACAAAGCCGTTTTTACACAGAGCTTACACCCTTCCCAAAAATTAACTCAGAATAGTCACAGGACTACACATAAGACATGAAACTACACAACTTTTAGAAAGTAACAGAGGAGAACATCTAGGGGACCTTGAGTTTACGGACGATTTTTTACATGTAACACTAAAGTAGGACCTATAAAGAAAACCTTGATGAGTTGGAGTTTATTACAATCAAAAACTTCCGTTCTGCAAAGGGTCTGGTATTTTCCGGCTCATGGCGGCCAAGGTGGGTGTCAGGATCTGCGTTTCCCCCACTGCGGAGCCCCGAATGGACGGCCTGGCCGAGGCTGGGATTGTGACGGCACCAAGGTATCATCCCAAGGTTGCCCTTTGGGTGGAAAGGGGCCCGGAGAGGGTGCGGGCAGCCTCCTCATACACAAACTGCCAGGCTATGATGCAAACCAAAAACCCGTTGCTGTCCGGTCTATTCTAACTCACAGTGATCCTATAAGACAGAGTAGAACTGCCCTACAGAGTTTCCGAGGAGCAGCTGGTGGATTCCAACTGTCAACCTTTTGGTTAGCAGCCGAGCTCTTAACCACTGTGCCACCAGGGCTCCTAGACTATGATACACGGATTAATTGTGACGGCCCAGAGCGAATGTCGTGAAGGGAAAGCACTGACGTCAAGGTCAGGCAGCAGATAACCCCTGGGAAGGCAGCCGAAGACGTGCACGGCCCAGGGAGGGCCCCCGCTGGGCGCGCAACGGGTCAGGCACAGCTGCGTGCTGTTTGCACACATCCTCCCCGCACAGGCACTAGGAAGAGAGCGGCTTCGCCCTCACGTAGGCCCTTACTCTGTGCTCGGAGCCCGTCTCCAAGGACAGAGCCCTCTGTCCGTCACCACAGTCAAAGAAAGCCGCTTTCATGAGTTCTGTGGGCACCAAGGCACAGCCTGGGGGGTGCTGCTAATGGAGAATCTGGTCGCTATTTCTGTCTTCACCATCACCCGTCACCTGGGGAGTCACACAGGCCTGTCCCTCACACCACACACCTTCTCCATGAAGAGGCAGGGGATCCAACTCCTGGAGCACCCGGTACGCCCTCTTTGGACTTTGGTGGATTTTGGCACAACAGTCCCGCCACGACTCAGCAGCCTCGGCAGTCGTGGTGCGGCAGGGATGGGTGTTCAGGTGAAAGAGGAAAGGTGGGAAGAAGCTGGCTGCAGGGCTACGCCGAGCTACCTGTGTGCCGTGTGCACTGAAGGGTCAGGATGGATGTCCTGTCTGTGTGTGCATGCGTGCAGTGTGCATTCACACGTGTGTCATGGTGTGTGCGTGCGTGTACACTGTGGCCATGCACGTGTGTGTGCATATATGTGTGCACACGTGCACCCATGTTCAGGTGTGCGCCTGTGGTGTGTGCACGTGTGAATATGCATGTACGTGTGTACAATGTGTGGCCATGTTTGGGTGTGCACGTGTGGTGTGTGAACGTGTTTGTGCACGCCGATGGAGGGAGACCCCTTTCTGCCATGTGATAATGACTGAAGAAAAGCCCCCAGAGTCTCAGCCCTGAGCTCAGGCCTCCGATGCTGCCACAGGCTGGGTGGTGGGCCTGCCATCTCAGGGGAGGAGCCTGTGGTGAGAACAGAGCCAGGCCAGGTGTCCCCTGTTCAGCGCGAGAGCTCACGAGAGTGATGGAGCGTCTCTCTTTTGCTTTTCAGTAAAACCAAACCACACTGAAACGCTGCCATCCTATAAAAATTATCTTAGAACTGAATTCTCCTCTCCTGAAGCGTCCACACGTGTCTACATCCCATTCAGAGCAGACTGCAGACCTGGGGCCACCTGCCATCGGACTGGGAGGAGGCTTCAGCCCCAGGGCCAGCGAGGAGTCACCCTCGCGGTCAGCCCACGAAGGGGAGCTGTGGGGACCAGCGCCTCTCAGGGGCACAGCTGCACTACCCCCAGTACCATGCCCAGGATCCCGGGCCGAGGGCCACCGTCCATGTGGCATCCGTGCAGTGCCCACCCAGCATCCATGCCCCCTGCCCAACAGCAGTCAGTAAGGCGATGTGAGGACCTTCTCGCCCCTTCCAACGCGGAGAGAACTGTGAGGGACAGCTCCCCATCAACCCCATGAGCTCCCAAAAGGAAGAGTGTGACAGGTCCGAGCTGCACGTTTCCACATCAGGTAGCATTACAAATTCACAAAGCAGCAGCTGCCTCGTGCAACACGGGTCCCTGGGTACAGCAAAAGGTTAAGTGCTCTCCCAAGTGAAAGGTCGGTGGTTCAAATCTTCCCGGGGTGCCTCAGAAGAAAGGCCTGGCGACCTACTTTCAAAAAACCCAGCCATTGAGAACCCTATGGAGCATAATTCTACTCTGACAACACGGGGCACCATGAGTCGGAATGGACTCAACAATAGCTGGTTTTTCTGGCCTGGCACAACCAGGGGAAGGGCGTTAATGGCAATACCGTACCAATCACTGATCATCAAGACGAAGATAACAGCGCTGCTAACATACTGCGAGCTCCGTGCTTCACGGCTCTGAGCTCTTCACAGGCATCGACTCATTAAATCCTCCACCCTGGGAGTCAGCACTGATGCGAACCTCGTTTGACAGATGAGAAAACTACGCTATGACACAGCCGAACGACGGAGCAGTGTGGCACCATTACACACGGGGGGAGCAAAACACAGCAGGCTCACACACCCGTGCCGTCACCACGTGGCATGCAGCCAGCAGTACACAAACACACCGGTACCGAAGACACCAAACCCGACAGCTTCGAGTCGATTCTGACTCACGGCGACCCCGTGTGACAGAGTAACGCTGCTCCACAGGACCGTCCAGGCTGTAATCTTTACAGCAGGAGCCATGCTGTGCAGTGGTTAAGCACTCGTCTGCTAACCAGAAGGCCAGAGGGTCAAATCCATCAGCTGCTCCGCAGGAGAAATACGTGGCTATCTGCTTCCATAAAGATTACCCCCAAAAAAACTCTATGGGGGCAGTTCTACTCTGTCCCATCTGGTCGCTATGAGTTGGAATCGACTCGACAGCAACAGGTTTGTTTTTTGTTTTTTTTTCCATCTTCTCAGAAGCAGACGGCCAGGTCTTTCTTCCGTGGTGCCGCTGGGTGGGTTTGAACCGCCAACCTTTAGGTTAAGGGTCCAGGGCAAACTGTTTGCACCACCCAGGGACCATAAAGCATGCACAGGCACTTGGGTCAAGCACCTGCATGACAGACTAGATGAGAACATGCAAAACACAAACCCTCGTCCTCAGCGAGCCCGAAAATGTGTTTCGTTTTAATCTGTTCCCAAACTTTATCGAATCTGGCTGTGGTTATTTTAACCACCTCAAAGGTGAAATGTCGCAGGAAAGCAGTGACATCTTCCCCAGGTGAAGCTGGGGTTCTGTAACGCCCTGATTTCTCCTTTGTGTGGCCACTGACTTTCTCGGACGCAGACCCCAAGGCCAGGCGTGCCCCAATGCCTCCCAGCGCCCACACAGTGGGGCCTGGCTGCAGCTGGCCCTCCGACAACTTCAGGGCCGCTCTGCAGACAGACCAGGCACCCCTCACTCCCCACCTGGACTCCAGACCCTGCACCCCGCACACTCACAGCCACAGACGCTAGAGTGGGCATCTCAGATCCACAGCACGAGACTCAGGTTGCGAAGCTGCAGAGCTGGGGGCCGTGGTTGTGGGCGAGAAGACAAAGTCAGCCAGAGATTCTGAGGACAAGAGCCCGCTCGTGTAACCGCAGGGGGGTGTATCTCCAAAGGTGACCTGCAGTGCCTCACAGCCCTGCGGTCTCGGCGAGCACAGAGCAGGCATGGTCCCCTGGGCTCTGTCTGCCACCACACCGCTGCTGCTGCAGAGTGCTGGGGGCAGGAGGCATCCTACGCCAGGGTGGCTGGAGGGGCACGGGGACGGCGTCGCTGTCTCGGGGTGCCTCCTGCCATCTTGGCTCCCCCCCACTGTCCCGCAGTACCTCCTGCTGTCTCAGGGTGCCTCCTGCCATCTTGAGGCTCCCCGCACTGTCCCACAGTACCTCCCTTTGTCTTGGGGTGCCTCCAGCTGTACCTCAAGCACGCGGGCCGTGCACCCCATGCCCCACCCACTGGGCAGGGTCAGGATGTGCGCCGCCCTTAAGCAGGCTCTGGTGCTAACGTGATTAAAGGCAAGTTCACTGTGTGGATGAGAGCTTCCTCGGTGCACCGATCGATCTCTATTTGTTCACACACTGGCTGGGCCTGGGGACAGAACCTAATAACTTGCCAGTAACGTGCTCTCTGCAAAAGGATGGTTCAAAGCCCAGCTCCACAAAGAAAAAGAACCATGAAGAATCGGCAAGAGAGAGCCCCGTATTTATAAACTTTAGGTGCCAACCTGTAGAGATACACCTCCCGGCTTTGTCCTTTAGCTCCCTTCTGGAGAGTTCCTTCCCAGCACGGTGGTGAGGCTGCTCTCGGTGGCCGGGGGGAGGTGTTCACCACGAGCAGCCACCAACCACACCCTCCGCAGCCCCTGCCTTTAACCAGCTCCCCCACTTAGCAAGTATCAAGGTGAACCCTCCAGGCTTCCCCGAAAGCCATCAACAGGCCCCCATCACCACCCTCACACACATGGGTGTCCTAATAATGGGCTGTCTTCATGCAGGACAGCAAGGACAGTGCCCCGTCCACTGTGCTCAGGAGCCAGAAGACAGCAGGATTCGGGGTCCAAGAGATGGGGAGATGCATGGTTGGGAGCCATCCACAGACCACACCCGGCCCAGAATCCCTGCCGAGCCAAGCGCCCCCAGGGTCTGTCCACCTTGAAGACTCAGTTCCCCCTGAAACCCCCACGCTGGCACTGCTGGCTCAGACCCATCCCTCCAAGCCAGCCCCTTCCTGTAGCCTCACTCATGAGACCAGCAGCTCGGAGCCGCGTGTTCCCACCACCACTCACTCACTTATTCATTCAACACGGACAGATCATTCGCCTCCAGGGCCAGCCCTGCACGGAGGCAGAACCATCAGCCCAGCCCCGGCCGCTGCCCGAGGGCCTCCACGGTTTCTAGGAGGTTCTAGAATGCAGGACTCATAGATCAACATGATGACTTGACGAGAGTCTCTTAAGAGCTTTGTCTCACTTCCCTAGTCCTGCTGTAACAGAAACACCCCAAGTGCGTGGCTTTAAACAACAGACATTTACTGTCCCACGGTTCAGAGTCGGGGGGGGCGAATTCCCGGGGGAGGCCCTTCCTTGTCGATTTCACCTTCCAGGAGCTGCAGCGATCCTGGGCACCCTGGGCTTTAGATGGCTCTGTCTCTGCTGTCTGTCCGTCTTCCCTGTGGGTCTGAATGCCAACTCTGCACTCTTTATAACTCAGAAGTGATTAGGTTTAGGGTCCACCCTACACCGGTGAGACCCCATTAACACAAGAGAAAACCCCTATCTCCAAACAGGATCACATCCACAAGGACCCCCATAAAAACCCACCACTGTGCAGTCCGTTCCGACTCATAGCGACCCCACAGGCTTTCGCACGCTGTGATCTCTACGGAAGCAGACTGCTACACCTTCTCCAGCGGAGCCACTCGTGGTTTCGAACCGCCAACCTTTTGGTTAGTAGCCAATCGCTTTAACCACTGCACCACCGGAGGTCAGAATTTCAACACATATTTTGGAGAACACAATCAATCCACAGCACACGGGAGGCTGAGAAGTGGTCTGCAGGGGCGGCCTGGCCCCTGCCCCATGCCTGCCGCTGGAAAAGACCCAGCAGACAGGGCTCACCTGAGGTCCTGGCAGCGAGGGAGCCTGTTTGGAGCTCACTGCCCACCTCCTTCCATGGCCCAGCACCTCCATCCCAAAGCCGGCACCTGCCCCCTAAATGACACAGCTGTGGGCGAGCTCCCCTTGCCACGCCCAGCTCACCCAGATGCAGAGAGGCAGGCACATGCCACATCATGCCACGCTCACTGGGTCACACACACAGAGCATCCCTACCCCATCCCAGGGTGAGTGAGAGAAGGTCCCACATGACACCTCACAGAGCGAAGACCACAGCAGAGCACCCCACACTCGCTCCCCAGCAACTGAGGGGCCTCCCCTGAGCTGAGGGGCAAAGGACAGAAGGGACGGTGTTGGCTCTTGGCACGGTGACTTATCAGACATGGTGTACACACACACACACACACACACACACACATATATGCACCCACACACATTTACACACACGTCCATGCACATGCACGGCTATGCAAACCCACGGGTCTGTGCAAGGACACTTGTGTATGCACACGTTTACGCACACACACACACGGGTGCTCATGCACACACACATTTATACATGCACCAACGTGTTTACACACGTACAAGTGTGCGCCTTTGGGGACACGGCCCATCTCTTGCATCAGATCCTCCAAGAGACACTTATATCCAAAACGGCAAGGAGGATGGACTCGGATGGGGTCCCCATGCAATGGGAGGGGGGACAGGGCCCAGGGTGGGCTTGGGAAGCAGCCTGGGGCTAGCTCCAGCACAGGCGGTGGGGCACACGAGGGGAGGGACTCTGGTGCTGGGGTGCCATTTGTGGTGTGGGGCGTGGCCGCAGCGAACACACCAGCCCACCACGCCCTGTCATGTGTCCACAAGGGGGTGCATCCCCAAGCTCCGCGGCTTCATCTGGGAAGGGGCCCCGCCATCCAGCCTCCTCCTGCAGACGCTCCTTAGCACCAGATGTGGTCACTGGTCCAGGGCCGGCCCTGCCCCCAAGCAAAAGAGCCTGACATTCATAGCTACACGCACCGACCAAATAACCAGCTCACGTCATGTTTGGGATCGCCAAGAAGACATCCTAAGCTGGAACCAGTCCAAGCCCCCAGCAGAGAGGGATTAGTCAGCCAGGCACGCCAGGAGGAGAGAGCCCCATGGAGCTTCTAAAGGGAGGTTCGCCAGGAACAGTGTGTGCGTTAATTAGTGGGGGAAAGCCAGGCATAAAATCGTACTTGGAGTGTATGGGCCGTGCTAACGTGAATGTGCTCGGCTGCTAACTGAAAGGTCTGCTGTTAGAGTCCGCCAGAGGCACCTCAGAAGAAAGGCCTGGAAACCTACTTCCGAAAAATCAGCCACTGAAAACCCTGTGGAGCACGCTTCTACTCTGACACACGCGGGGTCGCAGGAGTCAAGGTTGACTCACATCACCTGGTGTAAAATTGTATTTACACCATGGGCTTCCGCTTTATAAACACGCAGGGAAAGAGGGCTGGAAGGAAACAGCCCAATAAGGCAGCGTGACCACCCGGGGGGGAGCTGGTGGCTACCGGGATGGCGCGGTCACCTTGTGTTTCCTTGCTGCTAAAAGTGCAGTAAGAGATTCACTGACCTTAAATCAGGAACAAGAAGCAGCCAGACCCCTCCAGAGCGGAGAGCCGCACCCCCAGGCGCGGGGAGGGCCTCTCTGTCACTCTGGGGCTCTACCTCGCCCAGCTCTCTGTGCACGATCGCTCTGCTGTCCCAGGCACATGCCCCGAGCTGTCCAGGTGTTGAGGACAGGGGTGTCTGTTACAGAACCCAGGAAGGTGGGTCCTTGTCCGGCGCACTCAGACTTGTCAATAATCTGGACACCGGCCTTTGAGAAAGAGAAAGTAACTACTGCAACGCGCAAGGAGCCAGGGTAAGTTCCTCAGATCTGGCTCCCAGCGCTACGGGGAAGCAGGGCTTATACGTGATTTGGGGAGCAAGATGGTGGCTGCGCAGGTGTACTGGGGAGAGAAAGTTCCAGAAGGCGGCCAGGAAACAGGAGGAGACGTGGTTCTTGTTGGACCTCTCCCTTCAGAATAGGGTCCGGGTGGTATTTCCCTTCTGATTCCTTCCTCTGGTTGCTGCAGCCTCTGTTGAGGTCAACTAGCGGTCACAGCTGGCCCTTCTGCTGGTTTAAGGACTAATGGAAATTTACTGGCATTCATAGGGTCAGGTGACATGTTCACCACGGACCAGAGCCGGGGAAGGGCCAGCAGCCTTCTAGAAGCCCACGAAGCAGTGGCCATCAAGTTGACCATGACTCATGGTGACCCCACGTGTGTCAGAATAGAACTGTGCTCCACGGGGTTTTCAATGGATGATTTTTTGGAAGCAGATCACCAGGACTTTCTTCCAAGGTACCTCAGGCTGGATTCAAACCTCCAACCTTTCATTTAGCAGCTGAGCGCATTCATCATTTGTAGCACCCAGAACTCCCCTAGGAGCCCAAGGGGGGGAAGGTTTCCCCAAAAGGAGAACGGCCCTCCCTCTCTCCCAGCCAGCGTCCCCTCACGCCCTGGACACCCAGAGACAGAGAAGGCAGAACAGAGACGAAGCAAAAATGAAGGTCTGTTTGTAATTAACTAAGCCCCTTCTGCCTTTCGAGGCCTTAACAACGCTACCCCCGCCCACTGCTGGCCGACCCTCCCACACAGTGCCCCAGGCCGCTAGCTCCCTCGCTGTCTGTCTGTCTGTTCTTCTGTCAGCACCGCCTCCTGACATGGACACAGGAGGTCAGAGAAGGGAGAACTGCCTCCTCGGTGTCCAGCTTCAGGACGTCACTAACTCTGCCCTTGTCCCAACAGCTCCTGAGGGGCCATGGGCGTGGCCTCGTCTGGATAAGCCAGGTGATCTGCTCCACTGGCCACCTGCCCAGCCGCCCGCCCTTGGGATGATGCAGCTGTTTTCACTAGTCCCCGCCATAAGGGATTCCGTGATGGCACCCTTTACTTCAGGCCTCATTCTGCCCTTGGAATTCTCTCAGGATGAATCCCCCGAGTGAGATTTCTGGGTCACAGGTGTGAGCGTGGCAAGGGAAGGCTGGCGTGGAACAGAGGGAGCCCTGTTCCTAACCTCCCAGGGGGCTTCCCGGGAGGGGTGGACGGCTGCCACACCCAGCCCCAGGAAGGGCCAGAGCTCCAGGTCCTCTGACGGCTGACCGTGTGCTGACTCATCACTCCCCGCACCGTCACCTCTCAAACACTGCCTCTTTCCAGCCCCCTGGGGCCGAGCCGGGTGTCCACCCTGTGCCCGGGGGTGCGAGGCCCCCTGTCACACCACAGATGCCTGCAAGCCCAGATCCCACAGGAGGCTCTGGGGCCTCCCCTGTGACCTCATGGGGCTCGGACAGCCCAGGATTAGCATGTCACTGCCCACCTGTGGGGGGACCCGGGATGGCTGTGCCCGATGCTGACCCCTTGCCAGGCTCCAGGCTATGGCGGCCTTTCCTGTCACTAAACCATCTTTAATCATTTTCAGCGTGTGTGCCGGGTGAGACACCAGGGCCGCCATTTTGGAATCAGCCAGCCTCAAGTTCAAATGTGAGGTCTGCCAGTTATTGGCTTTGGGCTGTCGGCAAGTCCTTAACCTCTCAGAACCTCAATTAGCTCATATGTGAAATTGGGGCGATGCCTGTTTGTATCACAGCAGGGCTGCTACAATTAAAGCACGGGAGGAACCCTGGTGGTGCAGCGGTTAAGCTCTTGGCTGCTAACTGAAAGGTCGGCGGTTCCAACCTGTCAGCTGCTCCATGGGAGAAAGACGTGGCAGTCTGCTTCTGTAAAGATTACAGCCTTGGAAACCTTATGGGGCAGCTCTACTCTGTTCTATAGGGTCGCTATGAGTCAGAATTAACCTGAAGGCACACAACACCACCACCTTGATATAGACAGTGGATCCTATCAATACCACCACCACCACAACCACCGTATCATCATCATGACCACCACCATCTCATCAACACTACCACCGACATCATCATCACCACTATCACGACCAGCACCACCATCATCATGACCACCAGCATCACCACCATCACCACCTCCATCATTATCACCATCACCACCACCACCATCATGATCATCACAGCCATCATCATCACCGCTATCACCACTACCTCCACTATCATCATCATCACCATTACCAACATCATCATCATGACCACCACCATCACTACCTCCATCATTATCATTATCACCATTACCACCACCACCATCACCACCACCACCACCACCATTATCATCACTACCACGACTAGCGTCACCATCACCACTATCATCACTACCCTCATCATCATCATCACAACCATCATCACCTCTATCACCACCACCACCACCAAAACCACCACCACCATCAATCATCATCACCACCATGACCATGACTATCATCACCATCACACCATGATCATCACTGTCATCACCATCATGACCACCACCACCAACACTACAACCAAAACCACTACCACCACCACCACCACCGGTGGGTATCCTAGGGGCCAAGGAGATGTCTGCAACAACAGGCACCATGAACCCATACAGACCATGTCTCGTGGGCAACACTGGTCTAAGCACCTCACTGCTGCTTAATTCCCAAGTCCTGTGAGGAGAGCTGCGATGGCCATGCCCAGTTCACAGAGAGGTAAACTGAGGCACCAAGCAGTTGAGTGGTGTGGTGAAGGACGCACAGCTGCTATGTGGTGACCTTGGACCTGTGACCCCAGAGCCTCCGTGACCTAAAGCCGCACCCCTGCCTGGAGCCAAGTGGGGTCATGAGGACAAGCACTCCTGCACCCACTCTGTGGGGTCCATGTATGATTCACGGTCCCCCTCCCTGGCTCACCCATCAAGGGAGGTCTGGGGAGCAGAGCAGCCGTGACCACCCTAACTACAGGCCCGTGCTAGTGGAAGCCCTGGGGCTGTGTACCCCCTGACTCAGGAGTGAGTGTCACCTCCTCCTGCCAGCCCCCCAGGCAGCGGTGGCTCCGACTGCTGAGATGGGGGGCGGGGCAAAGCCAACATCTGGGCTCACCCTGCAAGCTGTCCTTTAAGGGAGCACAACCTGCTCCCCAGCTCACCCTAATTGCAAAGCCACCAAGAAAACAGAGAGGCTAGCATACCATGGTGTCTCGGTTTGGGTGAGATCCCTGTGCTAAGGCAAGGACCCGTGGCCAGCGCCCCGCCTCCCGGCCAGGACTCCTGAAAGGCGGGGGAGGCCCAGGCCCAGTGTCCATGCCCACCTCTGCCACCTGTGCCACCAAAGCCCTCTGTGCTGGCGGTGGCTTCCCTCCTGGGGACCAGTCCCTGCCCAGCCCTCGCACCCCTGCTTCAGAGCCCGTGCCACCGTCACCTCTGCCATCCCCCAGGCCACCGCAGGGATCCTCAATGAGCCAGAAGGGAAGATGCGCAGGCTGCCTGTTAACATTCTGCAGGTAGCCCGAGACCCAGGCCGGGCCCGGGAGGCAGACGGACACCAGGGACACCTGGGCCTGCCCCTGGGGAGCCCCCTCTCCCCAGAGCCATCGTTCCCTGACATCTGGCCCCACGGCCCAGCTCTGCCTGGAAGATGTCTGTAAACAGATGTCTTCCTGCCCGGTGGGTGGCACCGGTGACACCAGGCGGGAGGCACAGCCTCCAGCGTCAGCTCAGGCCTCCCTGAAGGACAGAAGGCAAGTGGCCCACGGGTGGCAGAGACCAGGACAGCCCAGAGGGGAGTGTGCGGCACCTGCCTCCGTGAGCCGCCGGGGCCGTGCACACCAGCCTGCCAGCCACGGACACCAGGACCTGACCCAGGCTTTGGCGGTCCCCACTCAGAGCTGAGACACGGGTTCCCCGTAAGCAGATGGGGAGGAAGAGGGCCAGACTATGGGCTGTTTTTAACACAGCCACACCCACCCGTCAGAGGCCTCGGAGCCATCGACCTTTGTGTCTGAGGAGATCCCTCTTAGTCCCCACATGTCAATACTCCCCTCCTGTGATGCTGAGAAAGTGACCACTTTCCAGGGACTTGGGCAGCGTCTGCGAACTGCAAACACTGGTCAGTCATTTCTTGAGCAGGTGCCCCAGGGCCTAGCCATGGCCAGGCTGCACAGGGAGTCGCATACACACTCCCAGCGAGACCCCGAGAGGAGGGGGTGGGCCCAGCTACCTCATCGAAGCTTCACATTGGAGACAGGCCCCTGCAGCCGTCATCATCCTGACCAATGTCATCATCACCCTGATCCATGGCCAAGGGACGGTCAGCCAGCACCATGTCCACTCAGTGGGGAAAGACATCCCTTCAACAGATGGAGCCGGGACCTCCGGGCGGGAAACACTTGGAAGCAGTCAGGCACAAAGGGCCCCACAGGGCACAGTTCCAGTTATGAAACTCCCAGGATAGACAAATCCAAGGAGCCAGGACAGAGATTAGCGGTTGCCAGGGCCTGAAGGGGTGGGCTGGGGAGTGACTGCTGACGGGGGCGGGGTCTCCTGCTGGATGATGTAAAGGCTTAGGGACCAGACAGAGCTCATGGCTGCACAGCACTGAGAGTGGAATAAATGCCGCTGAACTGTCCACTTTAAAATAGTTAATTTTGTGTTATGTGAATTTCATGATGATTTTCTAAAAAGTTCCGAATGTAAGTCTGAAAGACATCCACAGTTGGGTAGGTAACACCTGCGTTATTGGTTTAATACCCATAATATCTGCATTTCAGCAAGGACACGGGGCTGTAAGGACCCATAGGCCACCCGAGCAGATGGCGGGCTGTGAATAGATGTGCCACAGCAAAGGGAAGGGAAACTGCTCTCGGGGTGCAGGGCACAGCCCCAGAGTGTGAGAAACTCAAATGCAACTACTCAGGAACCCCCATGTCACCGCCTGCAGGCTTGGGGGTGCAGAGGACTGAGGGCCCTACTCTGTACTGGTGGCGAGGGTTTGGGGACTCGGCCACTGACCTACGCTCGGCGGGAGGGCCCAGGAGGCAACAGCTACTGAGCGCTGTGTCCTGCAGATGTGCCCGCTCACAGTGACAAGAGGTGGGCAAGGTGGCTCCGCCACACGCCAGGCAAGAGCAAGAGAGCCCGAGCAACCTACCCGCCCAGCACTAAGGGATTCGTTAGATAAATCCAAGGCATCCAGACAACGGAATACTATGCAGCCAAGTAAACAAATGGGGACGCTCTGAACTGCTGGAGAAAAGGCCTCAAGAAACAGTGTCGCAGGAGCAGAGTGCCACGGGTGCGCTCGGCTGGGCTGTGCGCGCTCGGCTGGGCTGTGTGCATGGGGCGGGGGGGGGCGCATGACTGGGACAATCTGGAAGGGGAACCGGTTTGTCTGTGGGAGGAGAGCTGGGTTGCTAGGGGGTCCCAAATGGGAAATGTCACAACATACTGTTTCATAACTTGTGAATTCTGTGCAATATAAATGCGTTACCTGTTACATACACACATATATACGTAGCTGTTGGAACCAGCACAGTAACCAACCTGGAGGCTGTACGGCTGTAATAACAACCCAATGCTTCAAAACGCACCAGGCGTGGGCACGCTCGGCCCATCTGTCCACTGTGGTTTTACCGTCACTGCAATCTGGGGCCACAGCAGAAAAAGGCCACCCCCAAAAAGGGAACATCCGGCCACCGAGTCATTCAACAAGGAGTGGCCGACACACCTGCAGCCAGAAAGGGGTCCCTGGTCTACGTCCTGGCTCCTGGCAACGCCTCTCGAGAGCCGTGGGTCTCAGCCAGGGTGACCGTGCCCCAGGGGACACCTGGCAGTGTCTCGTCACAACCAGGGGCGTTCTACAGGCATCTAGTGGGTGGTGGCCAGGGACCCCAGATGCTGCATGGCAGATCACAGTGGTGGGGGTTCCCTGGGACATGAACTAGCCCGGAGAAGGTGGCAGGGCACAGACGCCCCGTGCCAGCAGCACCCAGAAGGAGGCCGCATCAGATGGAAGCGCAGCGGGAGGGGCGGAGGCCCCCCTTCCCAGCGACGTGAAGCCGTCACAGGTGGTTTTCAAGGAAAATAAAGTCGCTTGAAGACCACATTTTCGCTTAAAGAGAAAAGCTATAAAATCAACCGATGGGCTCTCAGAGACCTCGTCCTATTTCACAAAATGTGTACTGCAAAATGCAGCTCTGGAGAACACAGCAGCCCTGCTCACTGCCTCCCCTCACGGTCCCCGTGCCCACGGACCCCAGGGCACCCCGGGGGTCCCCAGAGCATCCCGGGCAGGTCTGCAAGCCTGTCCTCATCACTCTCTGAAGCCACGTCATCCCTGTCTTCACGACTTCTCACGCCTCCCATCAGAGCCGAGCTCATACCCAGGGCTCCTGGCCCAGCGCGCTGCCCAACCCACGACTGCAGTCTGCAACTCACGCCTTCTGCGAAGACACGCTGAGCGCTGTGACGTCCCAGGACTCCCTGGGCGGTGCAGACAGTTAGGGCACTCAGCTGCTAACGGAAAGACTGGAGGTTCGAGTCTACCCAGAGGTGCCTCAGAAGAAAGGTCTGGCAATCTACTTCTGAAAAATCTGCCACTGAAAACCCTACGGAGCATAGTCTTACTCTGACACACGTGGGGTCGCCATAGGTTGGAGTCAACTCGATGGCAACAAAAAAGGTTGCTTACTATGCCCCAGGCACCACAAAACCACTGTGCCTGATACTATGGGGGACTCGTGATATGATGCCTTTGTCAAAACCCACAGGCCTGAACGACAAAGTGAGTCCTAATGTGAAGTATGGGCTTTAGTTAATAACAACGTGTCCACAGTGATCCCTCGCTTGTGACAAACAGACCACACGGACACCAGATGTTAGTAACGCAAACTGTGCAGAGGTTGGAACCTGCCTGTCCCTGGTATGTCATTTTTCCGTAAACCTAGAACTCTGCCAAAAATAAAATCTCTTTATTTAAGAAAGTGATATAATAGAATATGATGTAATATAATATAATATAAAAGCCACACCGAACACTGTGGCTGTCCGGGGCCTTTGGAACAACTGAACATGTGCCTTTTCAAGAACAAAAACGGTGCTGCCCTCACAGGTGGACCACTGTCCGCTTTCCACAACATCTTCGCAGAGCCCAGAGCAGCCCCAGGTCTGTGCAGATCCGAGGTGTGAGGCGTGTCGAGGGGTGTCAGCCCCTCCAAACAACTCGGCGCTCTGCAGACCCCAGACAGGAGCGCTCGGTCCGTGTGTCCTGACGGCCACGCCCCTCCTTCGCTCCCTGGGCCTCTCCGAGTAACTTTATCTGAGTAACTTTCAGGCAAGCAGCATTTCTGCAACCAGCTGAAAACAATACTGGTACAACCCCCCCCCCCCCAATTTCTACAGATGAGCTGAGGTCTGAAATCCCTCGTGTTCTCTCCCTTGTTAAACCTGTTAAAATTCAGACGCCGCTTTCAAGACACATTTCAAAAGCTTTGGGACGCGCCTTTTCGGCAGCAAAGTTAAGATTTAAACAGTAACACCGCTAATTCCCCAGCAAGCCTGCTTACAGAGAGCAGGGGAGAGATGACGAATGTCCTGCCCAAACCACGCCAAAAGCTGTGTGATCATAATCTCGGCACTTAATAAGGGGATAGGATCTCCTGCACTGGAAGTTTTAATTTATTCAGCTTGTAATTCAGATGTAGTTAGAGATGATCTTAGTTCTTAAGGTATTAGAGCATAATAAAATGGCAACATGGCTCTGCAAAGACACTGATTAAACAGCATCCAGGGCCTTCTGAGCTGCCACAGGCCGGGCCCAAAATGCACAGTGCTCCCCCAAAACCAGACAACGGAAAAGGAAGCAGGAGGAAGAACTGATGCAGAGGAAGAATATAGACTATACTGTTGACTGCAGAAAAAAAGAACAAATCAGTCATAGAAGTAGTACGGCCAGAATGCTCCTTAGAAGGGAGGATGGCAAGACTCTGGCTCTCTTACTTGGGACATGCCATCAGCAAAGACCAATCGCTAGAAAAGGACGTCATGGTTGGTAAAGTAGAGGGTCAGCAACAATGAAGGAAAACCTCCATGAGCCGTACTGACAAAACAGCCTCAACAATGGGCTCACACACACCGAAAACCGTGAAGATGGCACAGCGCTGGGCAACGTTCAGAAGGTCACCGCGGTCGGAGCTGACTCAATAGTACCTAACAACAAGCCCCCAAAACGGCATGGGGCAGGTCCGTCCCTGGGCAGGCTGCTCCCACCCTGAGAGGGTCCCAGGCACACCCGAGCCGTGTGGCTTCTCCGTGTCAGCTCACACAGGGCACACGGGGGGCCTCGGCGTCTCCCACCTGACCCACTTGGCTTCGGCGGACACCAGACTCGGGCTTCACCTCCCAGCGAGCTTCTACTGTCGACGTGTGCGTTAGTCACAGCGTATCTCTTTCCTCAGCCTCTCTGTGTGACAGGAACACACAGCCAGCTGTCAGCTGCCTTCACTCCTCGCACGCTCCAGCTGGATCTGAAGGGGTGAGATCGCACCCACCAGGGGCGAGAGGCAGAGAGGAGCCGCTGGGGGCCTATGATGTGGAGAACGGGTGCCCCCTAAGTTGGAGCAGGCTCGGTGGTGGTGGCGGCATCTCCCCAAAGGCCCTGGGGTCGTATTCCAGAACTTGGAAAGGTGTAAGGAGAACGTCTGCCCTGCAAAGTGCAGCTCCAGGCGGGCATGTGGGCTGCGCCTCAGAGTGACAGAGTGATGCTCAAGGCCCCTGCTGCAGTGAAACACAGAACTCCCCAAACCGGCCAGGCCCAGGCTCTGGGAACAGTTTCCAGGATCCCCCAGCAGGGCTGCACTTGCCCTAGGAGGGTGGATTCTGCTCATCTCCGGCGCCCTTCCCAGCAGGCGGGATGCACAGCCCTAAGCGGGGTACATCAGGGCCCTGGACGCCGAGAAGGGAGCATGGACCTGGGCAGTCGGAGGTCCCCTCTGAGCAGGCAGGTGTGCACTCAGGAGGCAGGCCCCTTCACTCTGGGGCCCAGCAAATGGCACATGCAAAGGCCCTGCACACAAGAAAGCCAGCTCCCCACCGTGAGGGCAGGTGGAGGGCGACCCCATCCCGACCCAGGACATGGAGACGCCTGGCCAGTCCAGCTCCACAGCAGGACGTCCTCCTGACCCCCGACCTCCCTTCCACCCAGCACGAGGCCACGACGTCACGCCTAGGCTGTGATCCCACAGCCGCTCGCTACAGGTGGTCCCCCACTCTCCCCTGCCCTGGGGCAGAGCTCCCCGCTCCGTCTCACCCAGCCCCGCCCGTCTCCCCTCTGCAAACCCGCAGGAGGCGCCCCTCCAAACGCGAGGCCTGTGCTGGGGGGCTACTGACAGGCACCCCCAGCCGCCTCAGGGGTGGCCTGATGCATGAGTGGGAGGAATGGGGAGCAGAAAGCCAAGGGGGGCCGGGATGTGAACCCCAGGCCCGCCCTACTCCCCAAGCCTCTGGCTTCACAGTGGCCTCCACCTTCCCTTCCAGAAGGTTGACCATGAAAACAGCGCCCCCCCCCCCTTACTGTCCCCGCCCTGCCCAGCGATGTCGGGGCATCAGACGCAGAAACGCAAGTTGGGTTCTGCTCAGGTCCGCAGGCCACAGCGTTACCGGGAAACGTCAATGCGTGAGATGTCACTGACAGAAATCATCGCGTTAAGAGTAAGTCAGGAACGGGAAGAAACACACAAGAGCACGTTTTAAACAACATACCCGGTGACTGATCAACTGGCAACAGCCTCTTCCAACTGGAAACGAAAATGCCTTGGAAGGGACAAGGCGAAATTTCAAACTGTTTTCACAACTGTCTTTTGAAAAATCAGATTAACTTTCAAATGGACGTTTGCTGGCCGGCTGTCAGGGGCACAGCTCTGTCTCAAGGCGTGTGGTGGTACCAGAGGTCAGCTTGGCCACCGGACGGGCACAGGCCAGAGGGTCTGCAGGAGTGTCACTTCAGGAGGGCACAGAGCTCCAGACGCAGGACGCCAGGAGCCTCCAGGGCTGCCACTTCTGGGTGAGGACAAGCACCTGCAAGAGGGCAGGGACTAGGCCAGAATGGGGGCTGGAGCGTGGAGCTCCGAGGGCTGCAGGTGGCATGCCCTGCCCCAGGGGCTGCGAACCCCAGCAGATGGCAGCAGAGCCGAGGTGCCCAGCAGCCAGGTGGACAGAGAGCCGGCCTGGGGCAGAGGGTGGTGGGGAGCTAGAGACCTGTCGAGTCTGCCAGCCAGGCCAGTGGCCACTTTAATAGGGCAGGCAGAGTTGCAGAAGGACACCAGGTCACGTGGCGGCTGCAGCCCCCTCCCTTGGGGCATGGGGTTGTCCCAGGCATTGACTAAGGAGTCACTGGGAGGTGGCAGATGGGCGTCCAGTCTCAGCCCTCCCCACTGAGCCTGGGGTGCATTCACGCCCGCCCCAACTTGTCCATTTCAGAGTGCATGACCCACGGCATCTCTCCCCTAGTGCCGGGGTCCCCTCATCCCCATCGGTCTGTCCTGAGCCTCACAGCTGCGCCTTGGCCTGGTCTGTGTAGAAGTCTCCAGAGCCCTGCTTCACAGCCCCAGACTCCCCGCAGTGCTGCCCTCTGCCCACATGGCCCTGCGCCGCCTCCTCCCTGTAGCTGGCACCCATAGGTGCCCGACTGGTGCCTGTGAACCAACGGGGCATTCCCAAACTCAGTGACGTGGTGGCACACCACCATTTTACCTCGTCCATGCAGCCATACACTGACAAAGGGACTTTCCATCACCCTGTAAGTGGACAGCCAGCGCCATTTGCCATAAACACGAGGCAACCATAAAAATAAATCCACGCTGTTAGAATGAGGAATGCCATCCGCGATCCGCACAAAGCCATCCTGTGTGCCAATGGCAGTGCGTGCCCCCGCTTTGGGAAGCACCCGATTTACGGAGGAAGGAACGTGAAGAATTCCCAGGCTGCCCAGCCCAACCCTGGTCTCCACGGGAACCCAGTTCTCGCTCTGAGACCTGTCCCTCCCGCCCTCCCTCCCGTCTTGTGTCCAATATCCCCCAAACGCTGACGGAGCGACTGTCCCTTCCAGGCCCCCCTGAAGGCAGAGGGAGGGTGTTGTGATCCCCAGGGAGCCTACAACAACACACTGGGCGGCCTACAAAACATTTACTCTCCCCGTTCTGGAGGCCGAATTCAGGGTGTCGGCAGAGCTGTGCTCCCTCTGAAGGCTGAGGGGGAAAACGTTCCTCGGCGTGTACACGCACCTCGAGCTCCGCCTGCGTCGTCACAGGGGCTTCTCCCGGGAGTCTCTGTGCCCGTGTGACCTCTCCCCTTCTGACGAGGACACCAGTCACACTGGATTACGGGCCCACCAACCCCAGCGTGACCTCATCCTAATACGTCTTAATCACATCTACAAAGACCCTATTTCCAAATAAGGTAGCATTCTGAGGTTCCAGGTGGACACGGATTTCTGAGGGCACCATTCGACCCAGAAGAATGAACGAATCAGTCTTAGAAGAAACACAACCAGAATGCTCACCGAAGTGAGGATGGTGAGACTCTGGCTTGCTTACTCTGGACGCGTCGTCAGAAAGACCAACTGCCAGAAAAGGACATCATGTTGGTAAAGCAGAGGATCAGTGACAACGAGGGAGACCCTCCCTGAGACAGACTGAGCCAATAGATACAACAGTGGCTCAGAAATCGCAGTGATGATGATGATGAGGATGGTGCAGGACGAGGTCGCCATGAGTCAGAGCCAACCAGCCGACAAGTCAGGACACTCAACCCAGGGGTGCGGGAGGTGAATGAGGCCCCGACCTCACCTGTGAGCACCCTTCCCCAGGTCCCGACACACACCTGCACACACACACACATCACACACCACACACACCACACATGCCTGCACACACACACATCACACACACCTGCACACACACACACCACACACATCACACGCCACACACATCATACATCACACACGCACACACACACGTCACACATCACACACCTGCACACACACACCACACACATCACACACCACACATGCCACACATCACACACACCTGCACACACACATCACACACCCCACACATACCCCACAGGGAGCCCAGACACACACACATACACCATACACACAGCTCTGACACACGACACACACATCACAATACACCACACATCACACACACATACACACACACGGAGCCCGGACATGCACACACACCACATATGGAGGCCTGACACACATGTGCACACACTACACACAGGGAGCCCCGACACACACAC
>NW_004444005.1:11222777-11232967 GCF_000243295.1 Trichechus manatus latirostris | reverse complement strand
CGGACATGCACACACACCACATATGGAGGCCTGACACACATGTGCACACACTACACACAGGGAGCCCCGACACACACACACACACACACACACACGCACACGCACACGCATGTGGAGTATGCACACAGGTAGGTCTGAACTCCACGCCCTCCCTCGTGTGTGTGTGGTAGTGCCCAGCCCCGGAGCACACACTCAAGCTCTAACACCCATCTGACCCCACAGAAGCCACTGCCCTTTGGAGCCGCCAGCCTTTGGGCAGGGACCGCTCCCTGTGCCTTCCCCAGCTCGCAGCCCAGGACTGGCATACAGCAGGCACTCAATGCATGCACACCCCACCAAGGCTGGCGTGTCTGTCAAGGTTGTCACCATGGCAACCACCCCGCAGAGCAGGGAGTCTTCACGGGGAGGCGCTCCTTGGGGACGGAGGGTTATGCAGACGGATTTTATGGTTCTGCGAAGCCCAGAGTTATTTATAAGCAAGGTCTCAGTCCTGTTCCTAGCGAAGCGGATCACAGGGCCTGCCTGGCTGGCTCGGTAATCACAGGAGAAGAATGGTAATTCGCTAATAAAATCCGCCTTCTCCAAGGCAGAAGCTGATTTTGGAAAAAACATGTACTTTAAGGCTGCGTGACCTCTTCTAAATATACCCAAGACACAGCGCACCAGGACGAGGCCAGCTCACCATGGAACCAGGTCGGGGACGGGCACTTCTGGCCGCCTCCCGGGACCCAACTTCCGCCAGGCTGCCTCACAGAGCACCCTGGGTACACTTGAACCCGGCGCCCCTGGAGCCACCAGTCCTGCCTGCGGCGAGAAAGAGGGCGCCTGGGTTCAGGCCAGGGTGGCTGGGGGCGGGAGGCAGGCTGAGCACCAAGGACAGTTTAGTTATTTATTTTAATGCACGGAGAGCTCAGGACTGGACCAGCACACGGTTCCTGGTACCGACGCGACCTTCAAGAGTATCTGCTGCTCGTGAAAAACTGCTCCAGACGAGACCCCGAAGAGGCCGGGGTTCCTTCGCCTGCCCCGAAGCCGGCGTACCACAGGCCTAGTGGCCACCTGGGTGCGCCCTCCTCTCTAACCCTCCTGGAGACGGCACCCTGCACGCAGACTGTCGGGCTTCCCGTGGAAGATCCCCAAGTTCAGAGGGAAGGGGGCCACCTCTTTGCACCGTCAGTGCACCGGACAAACCCGGCCTCCAAGTTCTAAGGAGAATTACCCGCACAGAATAAAAAGCCTGATGTGCATACGCCCCCGGGCCAGGGGAAGAAATAAGACAAGATGAACTGCACTGCGAGCATCCGCTGCAATGTCTGGGAGCAGCCCTGCCAGGACACAGACGTCCCCTCAGCGCCACGACCCCTCTGGGCTGGGACGTGACATCTGCTGGGGCACCTGGGCCAAGGTGGACTCTGAGCGTGGGCTGACGTGTGTGGTCACGATGCCGCGAAGCTCACTGTACTCGGCCCCGAGCCACACTCAGGGGCCTCGGCAGGGGAGCCCCATCTTCCAACCACCCTCCCACACACAGGGCGGAGCAGAGCGAGCTGAGACCGGGTCCTTGTCTGTCCACAGAGGGGCCGGGGGCCCGAAAGGTGCTTCAGACCCCTGTGGGCAGGAAGGGGGCCGGACATGCGGGGCCTCCTCTCCAGTGCTACGGGTCCCCGTGTTGACACAGGGCCTTCGTGCTCACGGAAGGCTGGAAGTCACCGTGGGTACCATCAAGCTCACAATACCGAGTGCAGCAGACGGACACGGGGCTGCTTCAGACGCCACGGAAGGGGAAACTGAGTCAGCTCCCAGACACCCACTTGGGCTGTTCCTCCAGCACCATGGGCAGCCCAGTGAGAGACCCTCGGGGGGAGAAGTGGGGGGTGGTCCCGTGAATGAGGCTTCTCTCAAGACCCCCCCATCCCCACGCCAGTAAGTACCTGCATCAGAGACAAGGCCCACACGGTAGCACCTCCGCTGTCCACGCAACAAGGTGGGGCCCGGCACCCAGGAGGTCCCCACCGAGGAATCACAGGGGCCAAGAGCAGCACCCTGCACACCCCAGGACCTTGCTGCCCGCGGGTCAGCCTGTCCCCCGGACCACAGCATCCGGGGTGGCCCTAGGCAGCAGCCAGCTGCTCTCAGCATTTAGTAACCCACGACCCCTGAAGGAGCAGGTGGCCTCCCAGCTCTCCTTCACCAGGTCCCCACACCACTGAGAGGCGGGGGTGGGACACCAGACAGCCCCACCCCAGAGAGCTGGTCTCCACACACACTAGGACCACCAGGACTTCCCCCAGCCCCTCAGCCCCACAGAGCTACGAGCACCCACGCCTGCTTCCAGCTGTTTCCTGGGCCTCCTCCCTGAACACGCTCTGAGTCCCTGGTCTGGCCCAGGACCCCAAGGGGACCTGCGTGGTGCTGGCTGGTCCGGCAGCTGCTCCCTCTTCTGCTGGTGTGGGCTCAGCTAGGAGGAGGAACGCCTCCAGCTCTGCCCAGATGGCTGTGGAAGAGCCGCCAATCTCAAGGCCCATTCAGAGCAGCACACGACGCAGGGGGCTTGTCGGAGCTCTCGGAGAGAGGCCCTGCCCCCTCCTGGGGACTCATAATCCAGCCAGGAGAGCCCAAGAATCGCTGGTAACCACTGTGACGTCCTCCAGGCTGGGAGAGTCCGCTTGGGAATGAGGCCGGCACCTCAGAGGGCAGGGAGCAAGGGAGGGACATGGGCACCATCCGTGAGCATCAGGATCCTGCTCCCAAAACCAAACCCGTTGCCGTCAAGTCTGTTCCAAGTCACGGCAGCCCCATGTGCTGCAGAGTAGAACTGTGCTCCATAGGGTTTTCAAGACTGTGAGCTCTCAGAAGCAGACCACCAGGACTTTCTTCCGAGGTACCTCAGGGAGGATTCTAACTGCCAAGCTTTTGAGTAGTAGCTAAGAGCAAACCATTCGTGCCAACCAGGGCCCTTTCAGATCCTGCTACACTTGACACTACGTTAGATAACGTCCTCCTTTGCTTCAGATCGGGTGCCTGCCCCCGGACCCTGAGCCCACCTCCAACATCCCACACACCACCAATCCTTTCTGACATGACCCGGAGGTTGTCTGTCCATGTGGGTTGCTCTCTAAGCACAAACTGACAGTCACGACCACCACGTAAATCAAGTAACCGTCAAGACAGCTATAACTTCTGTTATCCTTCCCAGTCTGCTGAGGAGGAGACAGAGGGTCCCAGAGGCCCAGTGACTTGCACAACAGCAAGCTATCATCTGGTTTCCTGATTCCAAAGGCCACTGCATGAGCATGTGTAACTGAGGGGCCTGGCACAGAATCCACAAGGCAGGCGGGTCCCAGGACGTGCGGTGAGGGGTGGGTATGCCCTGAGCAGGGTGGTAGCTCCACTTCTGTCTCACCGTGAAATCCACCCAGAGGAGGAAACACATGCCTGCCCTTTCAGTGCAGCCCCGGGCCACCCTCTGACCTCCTGGGCCACGCGCAGTCCTGGCGGCACTCGGCTGCTCGGACCGCGGAGCTTTGGTGCAGCCCAGGCCTGCGGCGTCGGGTGAGGACCGTCTCAGCTCCCTAGCGCTGCCGGGAACACAAACACCAGAAGTGGGCGGGCTGTAAAGAACAGAAGGGTATCCTCTCACAATTCTGGAGGCTGGGAGGTCCAAGCAGGACATCCCCTCCCGTAAGTGGCCCCAGGCACTCCCTGTCGTTTGAGGGTGCATCTGCTCCCATCATCACCCAGAGTCTCTCCCTGTGTGTGTCACTGCGTCCTGTTATTTTTCAGAGACACCACTCAGAGGGATGAGGGTTAGGACCCACCCTACCCCAGCACGACCTCATCAGCATCACAAGAGGAAACCCGGGTTCAAACAGGGCCACCTGCCTAGGGACAAGGCTGAGGAATTCCACACAGGTTTCTGGGGGGCACAGCTCCATCCACAGCAGGTACCAAGCACGGCAGTAGGCCCAGAGAACCTGAGCGTCGGTGGCTGCACCCTTGTTCTCCAGGTTCAACAGGCCACAGGGACACGGGTGGTGGCCGGATGCAGTTGGGATCCAAAGAAGAACTTCGAGAGGGAGGGCTGCTCAGCACTGCAACAGCACGGGGGCCATCTGGGCCCTGACATTCCAGCCAAAATCACCGAAAATCCACGCACTAAAATACGCCCATGAACTACCAACAGTCACGCGTTATCCACAGATGCACGATTATGTCGTTTACGTGATATGTTTCATATCCTGCATGCTATGTTTTTCACATTTTAAACATATAACGTTGCTAGTCTTTGTCGAGTCAGTTCCAACTCATGGCAACTCCAGGTGTGCAGAGTAGAACTGCTCCGTTGGGTTTTCAATAGCTGTGAACTTTTGGGGGTAGACTGCCAGGCCTTTCTTCTGAGGCACCTCTGGGTGGGTTTGAACCACCAACCCTTCTGGTAATAGTGGAGCACTTAACCTTCTGCACCACCCAGGGACTCCCATTACATACAGTATGGAACAATATGACTAAGTAATAACATGTAATCGTGTATGTGTGTACACATCTTTTCCTTCTTTATTTTTTTTGGTTTTATGTGACAGTTTACAGCACAAATTCGCTTCTCATTAAAAAACGTATACAGATTGTACTGCGACATTGGCTGCAATCCCCGCAATGTGTCAGCACTCTCCTCTCCCTTCCCACCCTGGGCTCCCTAGGTCCATTCAGCCAGGTTTCCTGTCTCCTCCTGCCTTCTCATCTCTGGTTTTGGGTAGGTGTGGCCCATCTGGTCTCCTGTACTTGACTGAACTAAGAAGTGTGTTCCTCACGTGTGTGACTGTTTGTTCTACAGGCCTGTCTAATCTTTGGCTGAAAGGTGGACTTCAGGAGTGGCTTCAGTTCTGAGTTAGCAGGGAGACAGTCGCCACAGTCTCAGGGGTTCCTCCAGTCTCCGTCAGACCTATAAGTCTGGTCTTTTTTTGTGAATTTGAATCCTGTTCTAAATTTCTCCCCCGCTCTGTCCGGGACCCACTACTGTGACGCCTATTAGAAGAGTTGTTGGTGGTAGCCGGGCACCATCTATTCCTTCTGGCTCCGGCTGGTGGAGGCTGTGGTTCATGTGGCCCAGGAGTCCTTTGGACAAATCGCTTCCTTGTGTCTTTGGTTTTCTTCATTCTCCTTTGCTTGTATACCTATTTCTTAACCACATGTGTATACCTGTGTGTATACGTGTGTATGTGTGCATGTGCAAACACACCTATCAACAATGGAAAGCTACAGAAGACACACCTCGGCCTTCCCCATCCAAGTCTATGGGCTCCCTGGTCGAGCCCCACTCTGCCCCCTTGGCGGGCTCCCCTGCTCCCCGCAGTGTATCAGGTGCAGTGCTTGGTCCCCAGCACCGGGCAGAAACACTCGTGGGGAGACGGTCCGGGGAGGGACTCAAATCCATTTTCAGGACGGAAGCAAGACCGCAGACTGACCGTTTCCAAAGGCGCCAACAGCAGACCCGTCACGAGTGGGGGCCCTCCAGAGTGGGCACAGGACGGACTCCCGACACAGCCCGGTGGGTGTCCTGGCGCCCACTGCCAGCCCTCCACCCACCTCGCGGGTCTCCCTCGCCCCTTCCTGAGGCCTCAGAGTGTGGACGCCACCACGCGCGACTATGACACTCTACCTCCCATCTGAAAAGTCACCTCCGTTACCGCCCTTCGATTCCTGAACATTACAGCCATCAGGCACTCGGCGGACGAGATTCCCATTACGTTTGGTGTGGGTTTTATTTGGATTCTTTGTCACACAAGAAACGATAGTAAACGGTGATAAAGCACTGAGTTATTTTTAGCACCCCTCCAGTCCCACCCACCACGTGACGCTGTTCCCACTCACCCACCTGGTGGACCACCTGGGCCATGACAACGGTGCCCGCCGGGAGCAGCTGCGGACCCCTGCTCAGGCAACACCGGGTCTCAGGGAGAGGGTGGCCGTCCGGCCTGGCCCCAGCCTAGTCCAGGGTGGTTACTGCATGGAAACAGCTTGGCCGTAAGAGCTCAGGAGAACACAAGGCTTCTAGAATTCTCTCTTCACTTAAACACACACCCCCCGAGACTCTGCTTTGTTACCCTCGCTGTTATCCCGGGGCACTGGGAGCAGAACTGACCACAGTCTTGGACCTGATCAAGAATGGTCTCCCTGCTCCCCAAGGCCTCGGGGGTCAACCACGTCCTTTCCCAACCCCCTGCCCACCAGCACCACCCACACCTCAGGGACACCGCTCAGGTGCAGCAAAGATCCCTGAAGGACGCCTTGGTACCAGGAACCGTGCCCGGGTCCAGTCCTAAGCTCTCTGTGCACTGACGGAAATAAACTGACCCACGTAGAGATATACGAAGACTCAGTGTCAGCTGCCAATTCTACAAAAGCCACACCAATTAATGGTCACTGTGCAGACCCACCACGATTAACAGGGTACCAGCACATCACAGGCTTCCGCGGGCTAAGCACCCTCTCCTACCAGCTGTGGGTTTGTACGAGAACACCTCACATCCAAAGTCGCTAACTCAATGGCTCAAGGAAGGTGAATGTCGTGGACTAGATCAACAGTCCACCCTGGGGGAGGTGGCCCGGGCACGCGGGGCGCAGCTGTCCTGCACGTGGTTCTGGAATGAAGGCCCCGGTACGCTGCGCAGGGGTGGCCGTGCGCACACACTGTCCCGAGAAGTTCTCAGTAGGAGCCTGAAAAGGAAGCTTCTCAACAGCGTGTTTAACCACCTCTCACCCAGTCCCCGGCCACTGAAATGCTTTACAGGGAGAGCGTCACACCTGCGGTCCACGTCTCCAGCAGGCAGCACTGGCCCTCTCCTTCCATGCGGAGGACTGCTCTGAGCCATGTCCCCGCCTTCCGCGTCTCCCTCGGGTCCCAGCCTGGAATCGCGGCCGCCGGGGCCTGGGGCTGTTCCTCAGCTTCCGCATCCTTGCTTCCTTTCTCTGGTGCTTTTTCTCCCCTCCTGTTACGTAAAGTCTCCCCACGATAGCCATTCATCGGTGCTGCGGGGTCTGCACCTGCCACGTTACTCCCAGACTCAGAGACAAACAGTCCGAAGTCTTTGTATAAGGCGCTGGGAAACGTTTTTAATAATTCTGGCTGTTTCCCTGGCTCTGTGTCTGAGCCCAAACACGATCACCGAGACGAAGGATCGGCCTCCCTCTTGCCCTCTGTGAGCCGAGCATCACACATGCCCTCTGCCCCCTCGTGACACAGCCGTTGTTTAAATCGGGTTCCTGAGACACCCACCCCATGCCCCATGCACCCTCAAACCCACTTCAAAGATAGCTCACAAAGAGCACAAGAGAAGGGCCAGAGCTTCCCCAGAGCCCAGAGAACAAGAGCAAGCGCTGACCGGCCCCTGGGGAGCCCCGCACCTCACGCCAGAGCCCACGTCCAGGGTGGGCCTGCTTCTCAGTCCGCCGGCAGCCAGGGCCCATGTCAGGCACAGTCCTTGCGAAGCCCTGACAGGCCCGGCCTGCAATTACAGCCACAGCGGGCCTCTCTCTCCGTTCACAGCCCTATTCATCTTCAGAAACACTGGAGAGCAGACTGGTCAGAGGGGGCCGGATTAGCCACGGGGTGACCTGCATCTCCACACAAAAGCCGAAGTGTGGAAAAACGGCTCCCTGTGTCCCCCATTCTTCACCCCTGAAAAAAACCAGCTTCATGGAAATGGCTATTTAAACAGCTCTTTCCCACTCGTCCCCAGACAACAAGTGACAATTGTCTGCCCTCCCGGCTGCCTCCCTCCCACGAGCCAGGGCACTGCTGGAAGAAAGTGGGCCAGAGCCGGGAGCCTGGGAGCCAGGCACGGCCCTGGGGTCTCTCTGGGAACAGCTTTCCAGAGGGGCACTGGCCAGAACCGGTCCCCAGCCCTCCCCGAAACACTGGCTCCAGGTCCTTAAGGCCCCCACCACGGCTCCTGACCCGAGGGCTGAAAGGGGTGCCATGCAGCCATGACCTTTCAGGCAGATGGAGCAGGGAGCAGTCGAACCCGGGGAGCAAAGGCATTTGTTCGGGATTGATCAACAGGGCTTCCCAGGACCCCAGCAAGCTGTGCAGACGGACACTGGGCCTTGCCCTGGCTGCTGTGTGAAACCACCTGTGCCACGGAGTGCACACCTGCCGTCCTCCACACGTCCTACCTCCTCACTGCCACCGTCCTCCACAGACTGACCCCCCTGTGGCCGCTTCAGAGTAAACGCCATGGCTTCTGGGCAGGGGCTCCACTCACTGGGCACAATCACACACTCAAACACCAGCAGGCCCCCGCAACACCTTCCAGCCTGAGCCAGAGACGCGCCTCTTGACCAGAACACAGCCCTGGAACACAGACCCCTGGAGACGCCCACCACCAGTCGGCTCTCGGGGCCAGTCTGAGGGACCCTTCCAGCCACCTGTGTCCAAGCAGCTGGGGCTTCACGTATTGCTAATCACAGCTGACAAACAGAAGAACGACCCCTTCATCCCAGCAAACTGCAAGGCTGACGAGCACTTTCGACCTTCGGGTAAAGCACTGAAGTTCTCACACGCGAGACCCCCGAAACAGGAATGCCCAGAGAAGGAAGAGCAGTAGGAGGTGGGCAGCTGGCCAAGAGGGGGCCAGCGGCACAGGGAGCTGCTCCAGGCCTATGAGGACCATCTGGGAGAGGACCCAGCCATCGGCTGAGGCCAGCCCAGGGGACTCGCCAGGAGCAGGAAGGCTCGGAGCAGATCCCCAGGGACCCCAGCCCCTGCGGTGGGCAGCCCACTCTTGAAGTAGGTCAGTAGGAGGGCAGCCGGCAGGGGCCTGGGCAGCCCCGCAGAGTGCCGGGCCCGCTGGAGCTGCTGCCATGGCCTGCTCTCCTGCCAGCCTGCGCCTCCTCTGTCCCTGGGCTGCCTGGACCCACCATCCTCAGGAGGTCGGGAGCAGAAGCTTTCCCTGCTTACCTGCTTCCCTGCAACCAAAGGCTCATTAATTAGGCAGACAAGCAGCTGAATGTTGTAAACCCTTATTTGTGGGAACCCGGGGCTAATGTGAACAAACGTACCTCACACCAGCCCACTCCACCTCCTGTTCCCTGAGGGCCCAGGGAGCAAGGGCCAGCATGGCCAGGCACAGATGTCGGACATGGTGTGGCACCCAGCTCTCCCAGCCGCTTGGTCCCCACTGACCTGAGCGGGCTGGCCAGATGGAGCCCTTGCAACGGGAGCCCCACCAGGGCCAGGAAGTTTCCGGGAGTGCAATCCACTGACCTCTGCCTGTGGGCCCTCCCGCTGCCAGTCCTCGGTGCACATCTCCCCATCCTAGAAGCCCCTCCAACGGTGAGAGTCCGACCATCATCATGTTCACCCAAGAACAGGACCAGAAACCCTGTGGCCCTGCAAGGCTGCGCTCAGGGGGCGCCAGGAAGGGCAGGGGGCTGAACTTGGTTGGTGCAGGGCCGGATGGCCAGGCGCCCCTGCCCCGCTGGCCTTGGAGCCGGCGGCTTTGAGCCTAGGCCCGGCCAAGAAGGCTGCTGGGTGTGCGGGCACAGGTGCTCGGGCCTCTCAGCTAGCACCCAAGGCCCCAGCCCGCGCCCCGCGCCCGCCCCAGCCGGGCTGCCAGCGTGGAGCGCGGGTGCCATCTACCGAGGGCCGCGGCCACCGAGCCATGAGGGCCAGGGAAGGGACCGGCAGCCTGGGCTGGGGTCGGGATAGCCGGGCGGCGCGGGGGTGCCCGGGCCACTCGCGCTCCGACCCCACGCCGGTACCCGCACGCGCGCACCAACTGACGGGGGCCCCCGTTGGGCGCGGGGCGGCGTGGAGCGCAGGCTCGGCCCCGGGCAGGGCGCAGGGAAGAGTCGCCGCCACCGGCCGCTCCGGGCTCGGCAGCGGCGCTCGCCAGGCTCGGGCTGAGCGCGGCGGCGGAGGAACGTGCTGGAAGCCGGGGCGGACGCCGCGAGCCGTGCCGAAATTGGTAGTCCAGCCAGGGACCGCGGCCGCGCGCCGGGGACAATTACCTTCTTTGAGGAACTGTGAGTGGATGACCAGGACGAGGAAGCAGCAAAGCGCGGCGCCGGCGAGTGCCCAGAGCGCTTTCAGGAGCTGCATCGCGGACTGCCAACTCGGCCGACGCCCCCGAAGTCGCGCAGCGAAGGTCCAGGCGCCGCATCAGCGCCCCGCCGGGTGCAGCCGCCACGGC
>NW_004444005.1:11199676-11221843 GCF_000243295.1 Trichechus manatus latirostris | reverse complement strand
CCTGCCCGCGGAGCCGCGATGCGCACTGGGCCGCGGAGGGGACCCCGGGGACCCCTGCCGCCCGGCAGCGCCCCCGCCTGGCGCGTCGGCGGGTCAGGTGGGTCCGGTCCACCCAAAAACTGCGGGTCGGGCTCCACCTAGGTGCGCAGGGGCCTCACTGCAGAGCCGGCCGAGTCCAGCGCCGAAGCGGGACCGGCTGCCTCAGGCCTGGCCAGGCTGGCTGGGGTCGAGCCTGGCACCTGGGCACTCCCACGGCCCCAGGAGCGGTGGGAGAAGCCAGCGGCCAAGGCACCGCCGTGGCCAAGGCATCGCCACGGCCTGGGGCCCAAATCTCGGCTGGGGGTCTTGGATCCAGCAAGCTGCACTTGAGAGGCGGTGGCTCCTGGTGTCTCAGACATGCACCTCTCCCTGGAAACACACACACAGGCACCCACATACGCGCACATCCCGAGCCCTAACGTGTGACATCCTACGGGCCAGCTGCCCAGCACTAGCGCATGGGTGCTCAGTAAATACCCACGTCCCTCTCCAGATGAAGCAAGCAGCTCTTCCCTGCCCCGATTCCCTTCCCTCTGCTAGCTAGGGCAGGTATTGTTTCCCGTGGGTTGTCCTCACCAGCCCCACAGCCCCACACCCCAGAGCAGGGTGCCGTGTGCTGCTCAGCCAGGGGCCCAAAGCCCTGCACGGGGACCAGTGTGGTACGTAGGCTTCAAGGTGCTTTTTCCTGGACTGAATTTCAAGTTCAGTTTCAAATGTGGCTCCCAACGCTCAGCCCAAGAGCCTCTACCCCAAGCCTCACCTGACCTGTGACCCCCTGTGCCAAGTGGAGGCGAGGTGGTGAGGTACCCGAGTCCCAGAGGGGCCCTGTGAGTAGAAACTCAGGCCCAGGAGCAGGGCTCAGGTGGCTCACAGCATGTCTGCTTCCTTCAGATACAGGTATCAGGCTGAGGACCTACCACAGGCCAGGAAGAGGGAACAGCTGAGTGGGCGGGGCTCTTAAAGGTCCACTGATGGAGCCCCCAAGCGTACCCTTGGGGAAACAGGCCTGCCTGGAGCTGACCACAAATCCAGCCAGAGGCAGGAGGAGCCGCTGACCTGACTCAGTGCTCTCTGCTGGGCTCTGCCGTGCCCCTGGCACCTAGCCAGAGAGAGGTGGGTGGGCAGGTAATTCTTCATCTCTTGCTGGCATCACCCACCCACCCCAGCTCCACTCTCCTCCCTGGGAGACTTTGAGGGGCAAGAGTGCCGGGCCCAGCCCTCCACCGGCAGCAGGGACCCAGTCTTAAACCAGCCAAACAATTGCAGGCCCACCTTGAGAAGGACTCAGAGCTCTGCCCACCACCCCCCCCCGGCCCCCTGCAGTCCTATCTCAGCACCCCCACTTCCTGTGAGTTCCTCACTCTTCTCCCCGCCCTCGCCCCCTCTGGATGGTTCCCAGCTAAGCCCTCCCCTCCTTTCAGGAACCACTGGGGAAGCTGTCGCCCAGCCGACCTCCACCAAGGTCACCGACCTCCAGCAAGGTCACCACCCTCCCTTCGTCGCCTGGAGCAGGGCTCTTGATTTGGGAGGGCTTGGGGGTTGTGTGGGGTGCTGTCTAAACCTGCACAGTCCTGGGCCCCAAAGGGGACTCGGCCAGAGACACACAGCCCGCCTCCGACGTGAGCCGTGCCCCCAAGCAGATGTGGATATTCGAAATTGAAGAAATTGTAAAGTATCTGAAATTCGCCAGGGGACCTGTTTATAAGTACCCATTTAGAGGATCAGTTTATAAAGAGAATTAAATACAAGAAAAAGAAACGAACAAAAGAAAGGAAAAGGAACAGACAAGAAAGTTCATGAAGAGGACAAAACTCTCTCCAATTTCTCTTCCACAGGCGGGACGTGGGGCTGTGTCCAGCACTGTGGGGACACGAAGCCTCCTACTAGGCACAAGGTCCCGAGAAGGGGCACATGCAGCACGCCGCCTCTACCCCTAAAGAAGCGCCCAGCTTTGCAAAGCCGACCTCATGAAAGCGCCTGGAGAAAAAGCGGGGAACGCTGTGCCTCGTACCCACAACAAAAGCCAAAACCAAACTGTTCACCGTCGTCGATTCTGACTCAGGGCCACCCCATGAGTAAAACTGTGCTCCACAGGGTTTTCAATAGCTGTGATCTTTTGAAAGCCGATCACCAGGCCTTTCTTCCACGGTGCCACTAGTTGGGTTGAACCGCTAACCTTCAGGTTAGTAGCCAAGTGTAGACTGTTTGTGCCAGCCAGGGTCCTACCTGCCGCCCAGAGGAGCTGGTTAATGGTGGGTGCCCGGGGAGGCTCGTGGTGCCTTGGGAAGACAGTTAAAAGTGGCAGCCGGAGCACCATGGCTGTCAGACCAACCCAGAGCTCATGAGGAACTGCCCAGGGCCCCACTGACAAAGCAGGAAATATAGTTTGAAAATAGTAAAGCTATCACAGTGATGAGAGCCGAGAACGATGGCAATTAACAAGCTAGAGAGGCTGGAGAATCCCAGTCCCGACTGTTGGAGAGAACAGACAGACAGACAGCCCAGGTCACCAGACCGAGGTCCAGGTCCTCCCCACAGGAGGAAGCGGCTTACCCAAACCAGGGCAGGCGAGGCGCTTGGGGAACTGAAGAACTGTATTCCCACAGGTGCTGGGTAGTCTGTCCTCCCTTCTCCCCCTTGCAAACAGCTGTGTCTGCAACTCTAGCCCAGGCCAAAGCCAGAGAAGCTCCCCTTCCTGGGGAGGGGCCCTGCTGTGCCAGAGGTACTTGAACTTGGATGGGAAAAGTGTTCATTTAACTGAAATGTCACATTACCTCCCATTCTGAATGCAGGCAGTAAACTACCATACGTGAGCTGTAGCTGTGACTGTCACCAGCTGAAATCACAGGCAGCATTGTCACATCATGGTACCGCTGTCACGCAGACCTCGCAATATTGCGGAAGTTCATCATGACTTCAAATTACGGTAGTTATTAAACCTGCATTAGACCTTTTTATTTAATGCTTTTAATAAAGAAGCAAACATATTACTATATCAATTTTCTTTTTTTTTTTAGCATTTGAACTGCATTTCAATATAACTGGGTTTCTCAGTAGTTATATTTTTTCTTATTTTGGAGAAAACATACAGTCATACACCATTTCAGCAATTTCTGCATGTACATCTCAGTGACATGGATTGCATTCTTCAAGTTGTGCAAACATTCTTGCCATCTTTCTTCCAATTGTTCTACCACCGCTGACTCGAGCTCACTGCCCCCTAAGCTTCTCATCCAACCTTTTGAGTTGCTGTTGTCAATTTGATCTCACATCGATAATTCTTTAAAAGAGCACAATGCTCAAGCAGACGTACATTACTTATTAAGATAAACTATTTTTTTTTTTGGTTCAAAGAAGACTTCAGGTGATAGTTTTGGTTTAAAGTTTAAAAATTATCTCAAGGCAATAGCTTCAGGGGTTCATCCAGCCTCAATGACTCCAGCAAGTCTGGATTCCATGAAAATCTGAAATTATGTTCCACATTTATCCCCCTTTTGATCACAATTCTTCTACAGAATCTTTGATAAAAAGTAGTCATATATTATTATTTTAATCTGAGAAGGGTTCCATCAGCTTCACCAGACAGTCAAAGGGGCCCACGACACACAAAGGCTGAGAACACCCCACCCAAAAGAGAAAGCCAGGCCTGAGAGAGAAGCTGAGTGTAGGGTCTGAGGACCTCAGTCTTCCACAGTAAGTAGAAGAAGAGAGTAAAAGGCAGAACAATTCCCCCCAGGAAGGACATGCATAGAAAGAGTCTATCCCCAGAGTAAAGCCTGCCAGAGCCAAGCAAATGTGGGGCACCTGCTTGTCTACCGCCTCCAGGCCCACTGTCCCTCCAAGGAGGCCCACCTGTCCACACACCCCACCCATTTGCAGAGGCCATATGGTCAGCTCTCTTGGTCAAGCCAGAAGCCTGCTGGACCACACAGTGCCAGGTAATCCACACTGACCAGTACTATGCTCAGCAGTCCCATCCTCTGGTCCTACATGGTTTGACAGGCGGGGATCACAGGTATGTGGAAAGTCGGTGGCATGAAAGAGAAGAGAGGCCCAAGACAGATATACTGACCGTAAAGAGACAGAGTAACTCGGGGAACGCTAAATACTACAACTATAGATAAGAATAATTCTAAATAGTATTATTCTCAGAGAAATTTGAGAGAGTGTGGCACCAGAGACGAGAAGCAGGGTAACAAGAAAAGAAAACCAGAGAACAAGACCTCATTGCGTGAATGTGGCTACGAATTTCCAGATCTGAGGGACAGGCTGGAGGGTAAAAGACAAAACGGAAGACTAAGCTGTTGCAAATAAAGTCAAATCCAAAACCCCAAATCCACGAACAGCAAGTGGATTCTGATTCACAGCGACCCTATAAGACAAAGGAGAACTGCCCATAGGGTTTCTAAGCAGCCAGCGGCTGGTAGATTTGAACTGCTGACCTTTTGGTTAGCAGCCAAGCTCTTAACCACTGTGCCACCAGGCTAAGCCAACAGAGAGAAGGAAACAGTCAAGGAAATGAACACTCCTGTTCCGATCCTCCGCTCGCTACCATATTCTGAACAGATCCGGAGCGCAGACCTACACCAAGCAATACAAGCAAATCTTGAAAGCTTCCGGAGTAAAAAGAAGACCCCCCAAAATAAATTACGATCTACAAGCTGAGAAGTAAAATGACACTGGAATTTTCCATTAGAGACACTGCCTTCTAGAAAACAATAGAGCCTGGAATTCACATCCTCCAACCCCAGGGCACAGTGCACCGTGGGGTCCTCTATGTAGGACTGCACCCCACCCCCAGGACACCCCACACGGTGCCGTGAGGTCCTCTATGTAGGACTGCACCCCACCCCCAGGACACCCCACACGGTGCCGTGGGGTCCTCTATGTAGGACTGCACCCCACCCCCAGGACACCCCACACGGTGCCGTGAGGTCCTCTATGTAGGACTGCACCCCACCCCCAGGACACCCCACACGGTGCCGTGGGGTCCTCTGTGTAGGACTGCACCCCACCCCCAGTACACCCCACACGGTGCCGTGGGGTCCTCTGTGTAGGACTGTACCCCACCCCCAGGACACCCCACACGGTACCGTGGGGTCCTCTGTGTAGGACTGTACCCCACCCCCAGGACACCCCACACGGTGCCATGGGGTCCTCTATGTAGGACTGTACCCCACCCCCAGGACACCCCACACGGTGCCGTGGGGTCCTCATGTACACTGCCGCCCATGTCTCGCGGCCATGGTCTGGGGCCCCAAGAAGCAGGCCCTGCCTTGGTGCTGGC
The DNA here is from genome assembly GCF_000243295.1 of Trichechus manatus latirostris. Lineage (NCBI taxonomy): Eukaryota > Metazoa > Chordata > Mammalia > Sirenia > Trichechidae > Trichechus > Trichechus manatus. Next base: position 11,216,517 of record NW_004444005.1, on the reverse strand, counting down.
TGTGCCCTCAGCCCTGGCTGCCTGGCGTGGAGGAGGAGCTGGGAGGATGCATGATGGACACTTGACGACTAAGAGAGTGGGAGGACCGGAGGAGGGCTGGGTGGGGTCGGGGTGGGGCCACACAGAGGAGTAGCCACATCCCCTCCTCCCCTGGGGCCACCTTCCAGCCCTGGCAGCCGCCCTCACCAGCAGCCCCCTGTGCCAGCCCCCCAAGCTCAGCCAGCCCCATCGCCAATCCCAGCAACATCTGCGGCAGCTCCCGTATCCCAACCAGTGACCGCGATTACTGTGCTCTCCTCTTTGAAATTCTTATCTGTTCCCTGCACACATTAACTCGCTCCTTAGCGAACTTAATGAATCCTCTTTGCTCAAAGGGGAGATGGCCTTTTCAAAGCATTTCCTGACAGGGCTGAGGGAGCCACTTGGCCCATGGGAGACGTCTGGTGCCCCCTGGTCCTCCAAGACAGACATGTGCATGAGTGACCTTACATTAGCCTCAGATGGCCAAGCAGGCGGGGTATGGGAGAGGGACACGGCAGGACACAGCCAGCTCACTCCGCTGAGTCCAGGCTCAGCCCACACCAGAGGACGCAAATGTTGGTATTCTGGCTAAATTTTTGTTTACAAAGAATTAGTTCCTGTTCAAGTATCCTCAACTGTAATCTCATCAAAGATGTTCCCACCCTAAATCCAGAAATTATCATCCTCAGACTATGCCCCAGACAGCTCTGGCCTAAGTGGCCCAAGGCCATGGACACAGACCACAGCAGCTTATTTCTACCAGCACAATCTTGGGAGGAGCCCGAATGTTTTCCTACAGGGGAAGGAGTGAATAAGCAGTGGCGAATCCATACAACGGAATACGAGATACAGAAAAAAAGGAATGAACCGGACCCACACCATCACCAAGCAGGAGTCCCCAAACCGCAGTGGTGAGTGCACAAAGCCAGCTGCAGAATGGGGTGCTGCGTGGACCAGACCTCTGAAAACGTGCCAAAGGTACGAGGGAAGAAAGGCGAACGGTACATGGACTGAGTCCCTGTTACGTGCCCTGTGCTTCAACGTCTCATCACTTCATTCTCACAGCAATCTCAAATGCAAACACTCCCATGTACTGATGAGGAAGCTGAGGCCCAGGGTGCTCAGGGACTTGGCTAACACAGCACAAGAAGGGGCTCAGCTAGAGCCTGGTCTAACTGGGCAGTCCTCCATGCCTCCCCGAAGAGGATATGACATCCTCACTAACCCCCTTTTATCTCTGCACTCATCCGTCTACCCATTGATCCATCCACCCACCCATCCATTCATCCATCCATCCATCCATCCTTCCATCCATCCATCGGTCAGCCATCCAGCCATCCACCTATCCATACATCTACCCATTCATCCATTTATCCATCCATCCATTCATCCTTCCATCCGTCTGTCCATCCATCCACCCATCTATCCATCCATCTACCCATGAATATATCCAACCATCCTTCCTAAGCCAACTATCATCCTTCCATCTATTCATCCATCCATCCACAAGTCTATCCATCTGTCTTTTCATCAGCCGTCTGTCATCCATCCATGCATCCATCCACAAGTCTATTCATCCATCCTTCCATCAGCCATCTGTCATCTATCCATCCATGCATCTATGCATCCATCCACAAGTCTATTCATCCATCCTTCCATCAGCCATCTGTCATCTATCCATCCATGCATCTATGCATCCATCCACAAGTCTATTCATCCATCCTTCCATCAGCCATCTGTCATCTATCCATCCATGCATCTATGCATCCATCCACAAGTCTATTCATCCATCCTTCCATCAGCTGTCATCTATCTAGCCATCCATCCATCCATCCATCCACAAGTCTATTCATCCATCCTTCCATCAGCCATCTGTCATCTATCTAGCCATCCATCCATCCATCCACAAGTCCCTTCATCCTTCCATCAGCCATCTGTCATCTATCTATCCAACCATCCATCCATCCACAAGTCCACCCATCCTTCCATCAGCCATCTGTCATCTATCCATCCATCCATCCATCCACAAGTCTATTCATCCATCCTTCCATCAGCCATCTATCATCCATCCGTGCACCCATCCATCCATCCATCCCCTACACGGGTCTGGTTCTGCCCTAGCCAAGGAGCACCCAGGGGAAGTAAGACCCCCAAGCTGTCCTCCTGAGCTCACTGCTGGAGGAGACTGACGCTGCTCCTGGTCCCACAAGGCAAGCACTGTGACCGATCCAGGCCAGCGTGTGTGCTTGTGAGAGGTGAACAGTGGGGGCGGGCGGGCGTCCAGGCCCTGGGGGTCCCCTCTGCAGCACCCGTGGCAAAGCAGAGGTCCGCCATGGTGGTGGGTATTCAGAAGCCACCCACCCACTGCCATTGAGACAATTCCAACGCATAGTGACCCCACAGGGTCTCCAAGGTTGTAAATCTCCGCTGAAGCAGACTGCCACGTCTTTCTCCCGAGGAACTGCTGGTGGTTTCAAACCGCTGACCTTGCGCTTAGCAGTCGATCACTATAACCACTGCCCCACCGGGGCTCCTTTCAGAAGCCAAGACCCGAGAACAACAAGGCTGTTAGGCGGCCGCCTGTGGGCCTCCCTCAGAGGGAGGAAAATCCTCGTCTCTGCTGAAAGCAGGCAGAAGCAGGCCAAGTGTCCCCACAAAGCCAGCAGGAGAGCCCCGAGAGGCTGCGGTGCTCGCTGAGCATTAGACGCCGAGAAACCAGTCAAGGGAGGGCAAGCACAGGCTGCTTAGCTGAGGCGAGCAGGGCCACGGTGCTGGCCGGGGTGGCCTGGAGGGGCCTGGCCTGCTGGGAGTGGGCCGTCCCGGGGCCAGCAGCTCCAGCCAGGGCCTGGCCCATGACCTGGAGACAGCCTAGGCTGCACAGGACGCCAGCAAGTGCCCTCAAGGGCCACCCCGGTGGACGGGGCAGGTTTCAGAAGCATCTGTTTGCAAATGGCACCTGTTGGGGAGAAGAAAGGTAGGGGCCGTGCTCTGGATGGGGCCGAGGCCCTGGCCCAGCCCTGATGCCTTCACGGAGACCCAGGAAAGATGGCACCATTCCTGGCACTGTGGACAGAGTCCAGCAGGCCACGAAGCCCAACTCAGTCCTGCTGATCCTGGCTGTTTTCTGCATGGGGCTGCTCAAAGCCCTCTCTGTAAACACCCCCTCTGTATTTTCTAGAAAGGGCCTGGGGTTAAAGCTGCTAGGAATAGGAGTAGCAGTAATAGGAGGAGCAGGCGTGCTAATAATGTCGTCTTTGTTGTTAGCTCGACTCATGGCGGGCCCGTGCACGAAGGAGTGAAACCCTGCCCAGCCCTAAGCCATCCCCGAGCCATCCCCATGACTGGCGGGCGACAGGATCACTGTACTCCGTACAGTTTTCAGTGGTTGATTTTCAGTAGATGGCCAGGCCTTTCTTCCTAGTCTGTCTTAGCCTGGAAGCTCTGCTGAAACCTGTTCAGCATCACAGCAACACACAAGCCTCCCCTGACAGTCAGGTGGAGGCTGTGCATGAGGTGCACCGATGAGGAATCAAACCCAGGTCCCCCACGAGGAAGGCGAGAATTCTACCACTGCCCCACTGCTGCCCCAACGGTAATGATGTCAAAGCCTGTTGCTGTCTAGCTGAATCTGACTCATAGCGACCCTGTAGGACAGAGGAGAACTGTCCCCTAGGGTTTCCAAGGAGCGGCTGGTGGGTTCGAACTGCTGACCTTTTGGTTCACAGCCGTAGCTCTTAACCACTGCGCCACCAGGGCTCCAAATGGTAATGATAGCAGTTTTTTAGTAAGCACCTGTCGTGTGCCAGGACCTAGGCCAAGAGCTTTCCAGATATTGAATCCTCCAGTCTGCACCACAGCTCCATGAAATAGCTACTGTTCTTAATCACAAAGATAAGGAGATTAAGGCACCGTGCACCCAGGTCACCGGACCTCAGTGCCTCCAACTGACCCGGCACCTGCGGCCCCTTCCTAAGCCCCGGGGCAGTGGGTGGCAACAGCCAGGATCCTGTGCTGGCTTTTCCGGAAGCAGCATGTCCTGGGACCTGACCCCGAGCAGGGATGCGAGAACATCAACTTGGAAATGTCAGAGCGGATGTCAGCCTCTCAGCCTCCCCTGTGAGCATCCGAAATGGTTTATTGATTTTAACAAGGTGGGGGGGTTTGTTTTGGAAGGCAGTTTATTACCACCTGCTGGTGTCTGGAACTTTCTAACAGGTTCTGGCTTTCAGGTGCTGTGATGATCCCCTCAGCAATAATAAAGTCCATCATCCCCGTCCTGCTCTCCCTAGCAGCTGCCGTGAGGAGCTGGTGAGAGCAGGGATGCAAAGCACCCTGGCTTGGGAGGGCCCTGACCTAGGGGCCAACAACCAGCTGTTGTCAAACTGACTCTGACTCACGGCGAACCTGTGTGTCGGAGTAGAACTGTGCTCCACAGAATTTTCAACTGGCTGATTTTTCAGGAGCAGATTGACAGACCTTTCTTCTGAGGCCCCTCGGTGTGGACTTGAACCTCCAGACTTCTAGTCAGCAGCCAAGTGCATTCAGCATCTGCATCACTCAGGGACGACACATAGATTAAACCAAAACCCGTCGCCATCGAGTCAATTCCAACTCACAGCGACCCTACAGGACGGACCAGAACTGCCACATGGGGTTTCCAAGGAGCAGCTGGTGGATTTGAACCGCCGACCTTTTGGTTAGCAGCCGAACTCTTAACCACACTGGAACATGTGGGTTTATTTCCTGTCCGTTCAGCACTGATTGCCTTGCTCCCGGGGCCACCAGCCTGCAGGCTCACAATGGCCTCATAGTCTGTACAGTAGCTGGGGGCCTTGAAAACCTGCAGGGGGACTAGGAAATCACGGTGATCAAGGAAGTCGTGCACTGCACGGAAGGAAAGACGTTTCTCTCTGTCCTGTAACCATCGCAGGCTCTGAGCTTCCACCTCTACACGGGAAGGAACTCCCAGTGTCCACTATGCGCTGGCCAGTCCCTGGTTGGCCAGAACTTGAGGGTACAAACACCACATCAGAGCCACAGAAAAGAGCGGACCCCACCTGGAAGTGGGGTCCTGAGCTCAGCAGCCCCTGGACCATGATGCCTGGGTCTTTCCTGATGAAACAGGCATTTTCTGACATTGTCATCACACGTGCTGTCCAGGCCAGTACAGGCACCTTCTCCATCCACTCTGGCCCCCGAGACTCCAGGCCAGCTGTGGTGGCCACCCCGAGCTTGAGCGGCAGGGTCCAGCAATGGCCACGCCCACAGGAATCCTACTGTCAGCCCAGGCTGGCCCCCACAGCACGGGGATGTGCCACCACCAACGCCGGGCAGAGGACAGGAGGGGATCTGGCAGAGACACCATGGAGGACTGCCTGCTACGAGACGCCGGGAAGGCCGAGGCCGCTAACAGGTGGTTCTCACGGCCCCACATGGCCACAGGGCATGCTCTGCCCAACGTAAAGATGCCCAGGTGTGGGCAGTGCTGGCATCACGTCGCCTGTCCTCTCTGTGCCCTGCCAACGTGCCCGCCTGCTCACGGCTCCTAGGCACTCAGGCTGGTCTCTGGTGACTGCAGGCTGTAGGTCAGAAGCTCGGACACATTTGATGGGGCGGGAGGATGTGAGCCAACCAGCCTGGCACCAACCCAGGAATGGTGCCATGGCCACCTCAGTGGGACCCTCGCAGGAAGTGGAGGCTCCAGGCTAGGCCCCGAGTCTTCCACTGGGAGACAGGAGGAGCCCCAAGCCACGGGTCGGCTGCTCTCCTTGTCCAGCATACTGAGCCCTGCACCCGGCCTGGGGACTGCCCGTGGCTGGGCATTGGCTGCACTGGCCCAGGGGTCCTTTCCTGCTGGGATGCTCCTCCAACATGGACCCCTGCTTTCTGGCCTGTTTTGTCATCCGTGAAGCTGGGATGTCAACGTCTCCATCACGGCCCCGCCCAGAGATTCAATGCCCCATCATCAGTACCCCCATTGTTGATGTTGCTACTCTCATCAGCCGCCGTCAGGCCAGCTCCAGTGATGGCGTCCTTGTGTACCACAGCAGGGAACGCTGCCCGGCCTGCGCCATCTTCAGGACTGTTGGTGTGTCTGAGTTCACTGTTGCGTCATTCCATCTCCTGGAGGGGTTCCCTCACTCTCACTGGCCCTCTACTTTACCAAACATGATGTCTTTCTCCAGTACTTGGTCCCTCCTGTTGACATGTCCGAAGAAAGCAAGATGAAGTCTCACCGTACTCACTTCCAGTGAGCATTCCCATTATGTTTCTTCCGAGGCGGGTCATACCATCATCAGTACTGTTTAGTAGCAATGATGGGGACCTGGGTCCATCCCACTGGCCTCCCTTCCCTCGCCCCCCTCACCCTTCCCTCTCTCCAGCCTCCGAACTGGCGTTGTGCTCCTTGTCTTCCCTGACACTGGCCCCCTCACCCCTCCATGTCTGTGTCATGCTGTGCCATTGCCCCGAGCCCCCTTCTCTTCCCACCTGCACAGTCACAATCGTTGTTATGCTTGAGCCCATTGTTGCAGCCACTGTGTCAATCCATCTCATTGAGGGTCTTCCTCTTTTTCGCTGACCCTCTACTTTACCAAGCATGATGCCCTTCTCCAGGGACCAGGCCCTCCTGATAACATGTCCAGAGTATGTGAGAAGAAGTCTCGCCATCATTGCTTCTAATAAAAATTCTGGCTGTATTTCTTCTAAGGCCAATTTGTTTATTCTTCTGGCAGTCCATGGTACATTCAAAATTCTTCACCAACACCATAATTCAAAGGCATCAATTCCTCTTTGGTTTTCCTTATTCATTGTCCAGCTTTCATGCACACGAGGTGACTAAAAACACCATGGCTTGAGTCAGGTGCACCTTCGTCCTTACAGTGACATCTGTGCTAAGCTTCTGGTAGTTTCCAGAAGCCCTTGGCATCCCCTGGCTTGTGGCTGCATCACTCCGATCTCTGCCCCTTCTTCATGTGGTCACCTCCCCTCTGAGTCTGTTTCTCTTCTCACAAAGACGCCACTCATTGGATGTAAGGCCTGCCCTACTCCAGTACGACCTAGTCTTGTTTGCTGTTAGTTGCTGCCGACTCGGCTCCGACGCAGGGCCACCCCATGTACAACAGAACGAAACGTTGCCTAGTTCTGGGCCATCTTCGTGAGCTTTGTTGCGTCTGAGTCCATTGTTGCGGCTGTTGTGTCAATCCATCTCATGGAAGGTCTCCCCCATTTTCACTGACCCTTTACCTTACCAAATATGATGTCCTTGTCTAGTGATTGGTCTTCCCTGATGATGTATCCAAAGATAATGGAGCCAGAGTCTCACCAGCCTCACTTCCAAGGAGCGTTCTGGTTGTATTTCTTCTAAGCTCTCATCTCAACCAACCACCTCCACCAAGAGCCTATGTCCAAGTAAGGTCACACTCTGAGGTCCTGAGTGGACACGGATTTGGGGGGACACAAACTAGCCCACTACAGGCACCATTCACCTGGCACTTGGTAGGAGCTTGGCGTGTTGTTCACGAACCCTTGGCCCTGCTCTCGCATGGGAGCCTGCATCATTCCTGCTTCCCTTTCCCTTGCAGATCGGGGCCCACTCACTCACCTCCTGCAGCTCCGGAGACCCATCTCCATGATCACGCCTCCCACTGCCCCATCACTGAAGATGTGCGAGCAGTGGTCATCCACTGGCCGAACGAACAGACCAGCACAGGGACAGAGAGAGACTTCTCACCCGCCCACCGCCCTCCTAACGGCCACATCACAGGGCGGGGGAGAGTGGTGAGGACATGCATGGACTCAGACTCGTTTAATAACCTCATTATTGGCCTTGAGGATATGTCCCAGTAAGTAACCTGCAGCCCGGAAATGCAGCTGATCATCAGCTCCAAGACACAGAGAGGTGCGAGGACTATTATAACACATTATGCCGACTCTAAGATTTAATTTGTCTCCGTGTAAAATGCTAGACTTTCAGGAACACCTAGGGCAAGTGGAAAATGAGTGTGTGCTGCGGAAATGCAGACAATGATTTGCCAGCTCCCCGCAAATTGAACATAAGCACACATTATGATGCAGCCACAGAAAGGAAAAGGCAGTAATGACCACACTGGGGTGTTGTGACTGTGGAGCTGAATAACAACGAATCGGCACAGGTCGGGATCAGTATCCATCTGGGAGTTCCCGTCACCTTCCTTACTGCCAGGAGCTTGTGCGGATCCTTCCGACAGGCAGAAACCAGGGATGTTTGAGGGGGAATGCAGATCTCCCCCCTTCCTCCCTCCCCCAGGAGCACCTAACACTGTCCCCTTAGAAGGTGAGAGAAGGTGCTACCATAGTGACTGTACCTTGGCCAAGAGAGTTCGGAGGTGACCCTGCATCCTGCAGCCAAGGGGTCTCTACTGGGTGGTGGCATGTCGCCTGTATGCAGCACTTTCTAGAATGGTGGTGTCTTCAGGAGAAAGCACGGTGAGTGTTGGGTGAAGTATACCACGTGCCCTCACAAGACCAGGCTCTCCTTCAGGCCAAGGCTGGAGACACTGTGATGGCCTCCCATCCTGGGACTCCGTGCAAATGGTTAACATGCTTGGCTGCTAACCAAAAGGTTGGTGGTTTGAGTCCACCCAGAGGCGCCTTGAGAGAAAGGCCTGGCAATCTGTTTCTGAAAAGTCAGCCACTGAAAACCCTATGGGGCGCAGTTCTACTCTGACACACACGGGGTTGCCGTGAGTCAGAATCGACTCCAAGGCAGCTGGTTAACTGGTCTCCTCTCTGCCCATCAAAGTCCCTGGGTGGTGCAAACATTTGCGCTTGACTAAAGGTCAGTGGTTCAAATCCACCTGGGGCACTGCAGAAGAAAGGCCTGGCGATCTTTTTCCATAAAGATTACAGCCAAGAAAACCCTATGGAGCTCAGTTCTAGTCTGACATGTGAGGGGCCGCCATGAGTCAGAGTCGATTTTTTTTTCAGTCTAAGGACCGTCAACACTGCCGTTACTGCTGCTGACACCTGTCCCCGAGCCCCACTCTTCGCCCTGTCCCCGGGACTCCGCCCCAGGTGTGGACGCGTGTAACCACACTGGGTTCTGTGTGCAGCGTGCCTTTTCTCCCAGCACTCAGCGGGGAGGAGCCAGTGAGGCCAGGACTCCATGGGCAGTGCACCCACGAGCAGCAGTGCTCCCCAGACTCGCCTCCCCGGAGGACCAGCCGTGCTCAAGGGAGAGGGCAGCTGGGCATCAGGAGTGCCCCCCGAGGCCCTCTGAGCCCCTGGCCACACCAGTTCTGCCCCATTGGCTGCATGCACACAGCCTTTCTCCTCTCTGCAAAGGAGCCCACCTCAGCCCCTGAGACCCGGCCAGCCCAGACTTTGCCGAGGCCAGCTCCCCATGAGTATCCACTGGGAGGAGGCAGCCCCTCCGCAGAAGGGGCCGTAAGCACCCTGCCCCCTGAGGACACAGGGAGGACTCAGTAAGGGGCGTGGGTCTGGACCTGAGTACAATGAGGCAGGCGTGTGGGGACGGAGAGACTCAGAGACAGCTTGAGACCCAGGAAGGGCGTGGACTTGGGAGAGCTCTGGGGGAAGCTCAAGGGCAAGCTCTGGCGACCAGCTTCATGACCGAGAGTTAGACCCCCGGGCTCTGACTCCTTGAGGGTGTGTGGAGGTGGTGCTGGACAGCGCAAGCCAGGGCCGCCAGGCACTGAGCAGACACCGCTTCTCCTCACTGCCATCCAGCAGCCTGGCCGGGACTCCTAGGGGCAGCTTTCGGGAGGGAGGGCCAGAACATGTAAACTTTCTGTCAGAATACACACTGGCTGCCCAGATTGTCTCTACCCACCATAACCCCGACAGAGACACAGCACGCGGAGACTCAGGCGGGAGGTCAGAGCCGACATGCAGCCTCCCCACCCTGAGCGGTTGGGTTGGTGGCCTCGGTGCACTGTTCTCAAAGGCCCCGTGGCAGAGAGCCCGTCAGCCGGATTAAACACCCCGTGGGGGTCCATCCGGGGCTTGGACTGTTTTCCGGCTTTTCCCACAGTTCCCTTGAACCTGCATCTTCCAGCCAACATCTCCTGCATGCTAGCTCCAGGCCACCAGGCCTGGTGGGGGGACAGCTGGATCCGGCCCCCAGGAGCACACACAGGGCCCTGCCACATAGATGCTGCGTGACCCACAGCCCTGCCTGGTGCACCGACGTGGTCGGGGCTGCACGAGGCACAGGTGAGGGCTGGTGGTGGAGCGTGAGGGGTACCCCCAAACGGAGTGGAGGTGGCATTTGGGTCGGGCCTGGGGATCGGGCTGCTCTGGGCCAAGGGGCAGCCCCGTGTGCTCTCTCACTGAGGTGAGGCGGCCAGGCCTGGAGAGGGGCCCAGAGGGCCAGGGCGGCTCACGGAAGGCCTGTGGCACCCATGCATGCCCCCTCCCCAGCAGGGTGTAGATCCCCAACTCCTGACACTTTCGTGAATTCTAAAGGGCCAAGCAAGCCGCGGTAGGAACCCAGAAACCTCCCGAGTCTGAGTTCACAGATGGGGGTTGGCCTCTCTCTCCAGCCTTCCAGCCCCTCAGGGCTCCGACAAGAGGCGACCTTCACCTCCACGCAAAGGACGCCCACCCCAAAGCTGGGCTGCATCCTTCCGCGAGAGGGAGGGCGCCGGGGGTCTGCCCCAAGGTCATGGATATTGCTGTCTTTTTTAGCTGCTGTCCAGTCTGCTCCAGCTCATGATCACCCCACATACGACAGAAAGAAACACCACCCAGCCCTGTCCCATCCCCATGATCCTCTGCGGTCAGACCCTTGTGATCCACAGGGTTTTCACTGACTGATTTTCAGAAGGAGATCACCAGGCCTTTCTTCCTAGTCCGTCTTAGTCAGGAAGCTCCACTGAAACCTGTCCAGCATCACAGCAACACACACGCCTCCGCTGACATGCTCGTGCATGAGGTGCACTGGTGCCCTGGTTGGGAATCGAGCCCAGGTTTCCCTCACAGAAGGTGAGGATTCCATCACTGGTCCACCACTGCCCTCTTCCACTGCTACCGTTGTTCTTGTTGTTGGGGGTCACTTGGTTGACTCTGACTCATAGTGACCCAGTGTGACAGAGTCAATCTTCCCCATAGGATTAACTAGGCTGTAATCTTTAAGGCAGCACATCACCAGGACTTTCTCCTATGGAGCCCTTGGTGGGTTCGAACCTCCGACCATGTGGTTAGCAGAAAATCGCTTAACCTCTGCACCACCAGGACTCCTTCAGCTGCTGCTTGTGCAGGTACTTCACCCGTGAACTGGGGAAGCTTTGGCCACCTTGACTTCCACCTGTCCTCTCCCTGCCTTCCGAACTGGAGGATGGGCCACGAAGGAACTCCAATGTCCAGAAATGACGCTTCATTAACAGGTGACTGGTGGGGACGTAAATAACTACAGAAAGGGCTGAGGGCTGAATTACGCACATTTCATCATATTCGCCACTGAGCCACCTCTGCCTGATACTTTGCTCCAATTATGAGGCAGCCCCCAGTCGGTATTCCTCCTGTCTTGGTACCTAATTTGTTTACCCACAGTCTGATTCTCAAGTCTGGGGGTGGCTGCATATCGAACGCCCCACCCTCTGCACTCTCTCAGGGAAGTGGGTCCCCTGTCCAGGTCTTCCAACACAGCAGACGGATGCTTCCCTTGGGAGGATCACAGCCCCCAGGCCCTGTGGGCTGGCAGGGCCAGCTGGGGGTGGACTCATCCAGAGACAGTGAGCCCAGCCTGGACTTGCCTCCGGGAGGCCACGGAGCCTTGACTGTGCTGGGAGCACGTGGCCTTGTCTGTGGTCAGGCTCATCACACCCCTGGACCAAGCCCCCCACCCCGTTCCCAGAGGACAGTCCTGGGGTCTCCTGCTTTCCTCAAGCAAACTGAAAGTGTCCCCACGTCACCGCCTCCCTGCACAGCGTCTCCCCCATGAATACAGACGGCAGAGGCTGATTTAAACAAATCTATTAATTATCTGCAGCTTAGCATGCGTGTGTATGTGAGCAAGCTGCTGTGCCTAAATAATGTAATTCCAGAATCCGAGCATCTATTTCATTTAATTACTTCTCCCTACGGCGAGCGGGATCCAGGCGCAGAGATCACTGTGCTGGGGGCCTGGGAGTGGGGGGCCAGGCACAGGCTGCCCTGAGGAGGGGCTGGCACCCTCTGCCCTACGGAGGCTGGGGCTCAGGGTCCAGGCACTCCTTCTCTGGAACCCGTCTTTTCTCCCAGGCTCCTCGGGGTCTCCTGGCGGTCAAGAAGGAAAACACCTCCTCCGGTCCCATGCCATGCCAGCACAACCCGAACGCCCTTCCCTGCCTCTGCCCGGGTGAACCGGAGCCTGGCCCTGCCACTCCCCTGCCGCCCTGTCCAGAGGCCTCCGTGGACACCAAGTGGGAGCCTCCCGAGGGTCCCACGCGGCCCATCCAGCCCCCGACCACTGGGCAGGAGACCCTGGTGCCAGCATCTCTGCAGAGCCCCGACCTCCAACTCTGACATCTGGAGAAAGACACCCCACTATCCTCAAAACCAACACCCGTGAGAAAGATTACGGCTTGCAGAGAATCCCAGCCAGCACTTAACAGTCCTTAAATGACCCTCCATACACCTGGGGAATTTCGAAACAGTAATAATTTTGGAGGCCTATCTGTTAAAACAATAGCTTTTAATATTCATTTGTTACTGGCAATAAACGGGCGCAATAATTTGATGATTAAGCTGCCGTGACCTTCATTGAACCTTAACAATTTTCATTTGCATTCTCATTAAAATGACACTTTCCGACTCATTCTTTGAAATCCACAAGACTCTCCTTCCCAGAATTTCCAAAGCCTCCCCAAAGAGTAATTAACTCATGTGATTAAAATCGTAATATGTTGGGAACATTTTTTACTTTTCAGAGGTACCAGGTTAAAAGTTTTAATATGCGCTGTATTAATCATAAATGATTTTGATTTAAAAAAAAAACCTGGCAGAACTAGAAGTAAATGGGACTGCTTCATCGTCAACGTTGGATTATGATAATTTCTTTCCTATCCTAATTTTTACTAATGGAAAAAAAAGATGAACTAAGTAGCCTGCCAAACCTTCAAAGCTGCAGCCCAACCTCTCCCAGGTGTGGCTAAGAGGCCACTTTGAGGGGCTCTTTCTTCTTTCCACGGCTTCAAACACTCTGTAAAGCACGTCCCCGCTCGCTCCCTGGCCAGGGTGGGATGCCAGCACATCAGAGTCGCCCCCAGGACGGGACTCTGGGAGCTAAGGGGCCAGAGGCAAAGGAAGCCCTGGGCCTGTCGCTCGCTCTCAGCCTGGCAGGAATTCCCGTATCTTCTTTGATCCTCGCGTTTGGAGAACAGCAGCCTGAACAAGCATCGCTGTCACCTGGACAACAGAGAAGCAAACCAAGCTACAAGCAAGTCCAGTGTGTTCCACCCACACCTGGTAACACCTGCTGGGACCACAGCCTCGGCAGGTCCTGCGGGTGACGTGCCCTCGGAGCAGGGAGAGCAGTACAGGCTGAGCGGATGCAGGTAGGGGCGCGGCACTGCGGCGCAGAGTTCAGGCAGAGGAGAGAGGCAGCCCACCAGCCAGAGTGCTCCTGGGGACGCCGGACAGCGGCGGGCATGGGACAGAGGGCAGGAGGCTGCACAACAACACTGCCCCCTCCAATGTGCCCTGGAAGAGGAGGAGGGTCCCCCAGGCAGAGCAAGAAGTGGGGAAGTGAGGCGGGCACAGGACAGCTGAGGTGGGCAGGGGTGTGGCACCACGCTGCCCCTCCTGTCAAACCTGCGACAGTTGGGGGAGCAAATTTCTCTAAAACACTAGTCAGGTTGCTAGAGATTGAACTGTGTGCCCCCCAAAAGAGATGAGTCCTAACCCCTGCACCTGTGGACGTGACCTTGCTTTTGTTCTCAGGTAAGTTACAGCGGTGGTGCCGGAGGAGGGCAGGTCCTATCTGAGCGCTGTCTTTATGAAAGGGGAGAAGAGACACAGAAACAGCCTCCGTGGGGGAAGGTGGCACCGGAAGATCATCTCTTTAACACCAAGAAACACCCAGAACCTGGAAGAGATGAGGACGCTGTTTCCCCAGAGCGACAGAGCGTGGCCCTGCCGACGCCCGGGACTCCCAGCCTCGGGAACGGGAGCCAGTACACTGCTGTCCTCCAGACACGCGCACTTCAGTGTTTTGTTTCAGTCATGTGACCACGAACGGTCCAGCTCAGCCACAGGCCTTGACCTCCGGAACACCAGAGCAGGGACCCCCTCGGCGTCCTCGGGATCCCTGCGCCCAGGCCCCTGGCCCGCAGCCTCGTCCCTCGGGGATGGGTGGGCTGGGAAGCCCTGAGTGGGCGCAGCTGGGAGCTGTGCCCTCTTCTCTAAGAGCTGCCTGCGCCCCACTGAGGATGATAAATATTTATTTAACGTTCTTCCAGCTGTCAGCGTGATAAACGGAAGCTTCACAAAATCAATAAATCAAGTAAGCCCAGTTAATCTGCCTCAGACCCTACTGGAGAGGTTCCCCACTCTGCCTGCAGCTCCGAGGGCTGCGGGGGCAACTTTAGGATGATTGACCCAATTAAGCACAGAGCCAGGGGCGGAGGAGCTGGGCCGCTGGGCCTGAAGAAGGCGGAGCTGCCCATCGCAATGGGATAGGGTCAGGACCAGCATCCCCTCGGAACTGCAGTCACACACACACACACACACACACACACACACACACACACGCAAAGTCCAAGAGGATCCCACGGCCCCGCTGCCTGGCCCCGCACACACTGCCGGTCCCGCCCACACTGCCTGGCTCTGTCCACTTTGCCAGACCTCTTCCCCACTGCCCAGCCTCGCCCACGCTGCCAAATCCCATCCCACACTGCCTGCCCCACATACTGCCAGTCCAGCCCACAGTGCTGGATCCACCCACACCATCGGCCCCACCCACAGGTTGGCCCCGCCCACACGGCTGTCCCCGCCCACACGGCTGTCCCTGCCCACTTTCTGGTCCCACCTATACTGCACCCCCCCCCACTGCCTGCCTCACCCACACTGCCCTAGTGGTCTCTCAGCCTGGTCCCTAAGGGTCCTGCTGAATGAGCTTCGGGCTGGGACAGCACCCCAGGGGCCACTGGGGTCTGCTGTCAGGTCCAGATGGAGGCTCAACACGGGTTGGCCGAGGAGCTTGTCCATTAGAGTCCCAGGAAGGGACCACACTGCCCCCCAGCAGGCGGCTCACTTCATGCCTTAAGTGCAGACCCTCAGTTCACTACAGCGGGACTCGGGACTATGTGACTGACTGAGGTTTTAAAACCCCCCTTGTGGACTCCCTTCTCCAGGCCCAGCCCCCAAGTGAGTAGACCCGCCTCCTCCAGCCGCTCCAGCCCTGCCAGAGCTTCCGGTCTGTAATTTAATGGAGCTGTCTGCTCTCCCTCTGCTAGGCCTGCTGCCACCTGTTTTGCTAAATAAAGTTTTATTGGAACACAGCCCCACTCGTTCCTTCACTATCTGTAGCCGCTTTCATGCTACCAAAACAGCAGAGTTGACTTGCTGGAACAGAGACCATGAGCTCTGCAAAGCCAAAATACTTATTCTCTGCAGAAGTCGGTGGGCCCCTGGACTGGGGCCCAAGCTCCCTCACCCTGCAGGGACCTGAGGTATCTTCCCTGTCCCCCCGGCCTCGGATGCTCCCAGGCCAGGCTCACCGAACACAAGGGGGAAATCCTGGCATCGTGCTGGGCTGTGGGAGCCATGGGAAGGCCTCCTGGCCTGCGGGCAACTGGTAGCCCCTGTACACACCCACTCCATCCCCATTTCCACAAGCACCTAGCCAAAGCCTGGGAGTGGAGCTATTTGGGAGCCTCTTCTAACGGGGTGGGGGAACCTGTGATGCCCGCCCTCCCCAGATGGGGGTCCAAGAGCCTTGGGGGGAAACCAGGCAGGGCTCTCCCTGGAGGTGGAGGTCTGGCTTGGGTCCTAGGCTGGAGTGAGCTGCCCCTTCTTTCAGAGTTGCTGGGATATTAGACACCAGCCCTTCAGGGCCAGAAAGAGCAGAGCCGACTGACCCCTCATGGGGATATCAGGGGCCCAGAAAGGCCGTCCTCTGGGCGGTGGCCAGGGAGGACCCAGACTCCAGAGGGCCAGGGTTGTGGGCTCCTCCAGATGAGCCAGCCTGGGTTTGGCCTCCTTCTGATAAGGGATAGGGTCTCTCCACCACCTCCAGACAGAGCAGTGTCCTGCATGCCCCAGGCCCTGTCTAGGAGGCCACCAGGCTCACCAGGAAATGGTGTGAGCAGCTCACACCCACCATCACCGACACTTTCCTGTTGCTGTGAGCTGCCGTCGAGTCGGCCCCGACTCACGGAGATCCCATGCACAAAGGAAGGAATTCTGCCCAGTCCTGCACCATCCCCGTGATCAGTTATGGATCGGACTGTTGTGACCCATAGGGTTTTCACCGTCTGATTTTCAGAAGTAGATCGCCAGGCCTTTCTTCCTAGTCTTAGTCTGGAAGCTCCGTTTAAACCTGTTCAGCATCTCAGCACAAGGCAAGCCTCCACAGATAGAAGGATGGTGGCTGCACGTGAGGTGCATCAGCCGGGATTGAACCCAGATCTCCTGCGTGGGACGTGAGAACTCTACCACTGAACCATCAGTGTCCCCATCCCCCCTTTAAAGAAAGAAACAAACTCCCAGAAACGAGGGTGTCTGCTCCAGGCCGCAGGGCAGCACAGCAGGCCAGGCCCCTCCCCAGGCTGTGCTCCAGGCCGGGCCCCTCCCCAGGCTGTGCTCCAGGCCGGGCCCCTCCCCAGGCTGTGCTCCAG
>NW_004444005.1:11183853-11199576 GCF_000243295.1 Trichechus manatus latirostris | reverse complement strand
GGCCCCTCCCCAGGCTGTGCTCCAGGCCGGGCCCCTCCCCAGGCTGTGCTCCAGGCCGGGCCCCTCCCCAGGCTGTGCTCCAGCCCTCTGTGAACTGCCCCGTATCGCGGCGCCAGCTCTCACCCCAACTCCTGCAGGATGACGCTCCACTGCTTAGCCTCGTGGAGTCTGCTGGGGACACCACTGTGGGCTGTCAGCATGGAGGGCAAGCCTGACCTTCTAGCCTGAGTGGCCTGGCCGCCTCAGCGTTCCCCACCTACAGCAAACAGCACCCACCGTGGCTTCGTTGAGCCAGGGCAGTGGGTGAGGCACCACCTGGTTTCCTGGGACCAGGGCCTCTGGAAAGGAGAGAAGGAAAAGAATTCATCCACGAGGTCCCACGATCTCATCCCTCTGCCCCATGCTACATTCTAAGGTGCTACGGACCACGGGGCAGATGAGGACACCCGTGTTCACAGCCGCACTGTTCACAGAAGCCAAGAGGAGAAAACAGGCCAAGTGTCCATCGACAGATGGACGGATAAACAGTGTGGTCCATCCAGGCGATGGAGTACCGGCCAGCCACAAAGAGAAATGGAGTCCCGCTCCCTGCTGCAGTGTGGATGGACCCCGAGCATGTGACGCTGAGTGAAATAAGTCAGTCACAGACACTGTATGATCCCAAACCCAAAACCAAACCCACTGCCTTTGAGCCGATTCCATCTCATGGCGGCCCTACAGGACAGACTAGATCTGCGCCATAGAGGTTCCAAGGCTGTAATCCTTGCCGAAGCAGACTGCCCCATCTTTCACCTGCAGAGCGGCTGATGGGTTTGAACTGCTGACCTTTTGGTTAGCAGCCGAGTGCTTTAACCACTACACCACCAGGGCTCCTTGCATGATCCCACTCTAAGACAGGCAAATGTACAGAAACCAGAGTTGATTTTAGTGGTTACCAGGGGCGGGAGGGAGGGGACGCGGCTCTTTGTTTAGGGGGCACGGAGTTTCTGTTGAGCTTGACAGAATAACTTGGAAGGTGGTGGTGATGGCTGCACAGCTCTGAGAACGTAATCAGCATCGCGGAACTGTACATGTGGAAAATGCTGAATCAGCAAAGGTTTTGCTGTATATACTTTTACCACAGTACAACACCACCAAAAAAAAGAAAGATGCAAACATGCTGCCCGCCAACCCCATAGCCACACACATGCCTCAAAGGAAACATGGGTCTATATTTAGAGTGAACTGTAAGTCAAACATCACGGAGCTGGCATGGAATCCTGACGGCGTCCCCTCTACCAGTGCTCTGAGAACTAGTGAGCTGGCTGTCCTGGGCCACCCCCCTGCCCCCAGATGGGATTTCGGCTGCTGTTTCAATCCTGAGAGCCTTTCCCGTCCACTGTCCCCCCAGTCCTCGGAGGTGAGAGGAGAGATCACCTATGCTTTCAAAGTGGGGGTCACTGAGGCCAGAGGGGCTGGCACCAAGTGTCTCTGGGGGGCATAAAATGTTTGCACTCAGCTGGTAACCAAAAGGTTGGCAGTTTGAACCTACCCAGCAGCACTTCTAGAGAAAGAGCTGGTGATCTGCTCCTGTAAACACCACAGCTACGAAAGCCCCATGGGGCACTTCCACTCTGTAACACACGGGGTCTCCTACATCACCAATGAGCAATGTAAACAAAATCCGCACGAGAGTGGCCAGCACCAGCCACCTCCAGGCCAGACCTGTGGGTGGAGTGAAGATACCCAACCCTCAGCAGTGTCTCTCCCCAGCTCTTAGCGGTCACAGCTTCTCTGGGGTCAGCAGGAGTCCTACGCCAGCCTTCCGTCTGCAAGGGGCATGCCTGGACACAGTCTGGCCAGATCGGGCCTGGGAGGTAGGCTCAGCAGTCAGCCGCCCACAAGTGCCCTGACGTCCACCTCCTGCTCGCTGAGACCCAAGTGTGTTACCTAATCTCCCTGAGTTCCAGAGGGTCCTCTTGAGCTGTGTGAATGGTGTCAGACCAGGGGCGCCCTCAGAACAGACCCAAGAGGTGAAGGTAAAATGCCGCCAGCCCACGGGACCACCACCAAGGAAGGGGCGGGGGCTGAAACTGGGAGGATCCATTCCAACAACAGAGGAATTTCTGCCTCACCCCGTCACGTGGCTCTCGATGCCCTGCAGTCAAAGAGTTCTGAAAGTCCCTGCTCTGTTTCCAGAGCGTGAGAAGGTTCTTCTGGAACCCATCAAAGAAAATGGCCCTGGGCCAGAACTCGCTGCCCAGACTCGCCTCTGAACGGCTGCGTGGCCTGGACGAGCCACTGACCTCACTGAGCTGCAGGCCCCCAATATGCAAATGGCTCTGAGGGTACCCCATGAGTGAGTATCGTCTGAAAGGGCTCGGGAGCAGTAAGGAAACTTCGGTGGTCTGCTTTTGTACCAGATGCTCCTGGCTGGCTGGATACCAACACTCACTTGCCTATGCATAATGTCGGTCATCTTCAGTAACGTAAATAAAGACAACTGGAAGACTTCTGGACCCCAGATATCTACCCAGAGCTCTGCAGCCCCCAACAGTAGAAGACAGGCAGGGGGCTTCTCTAGGTGCCCACAAAACTCTGCCCTCGGCTCCTCCCAAGAATTCCCTCCTCAGACCACGGGAGGCGGAGCTGTGAACGGCGGCAGTGGTCCTCGCTCCTCAAGGAAGCCTGCGGGGAGGTGGAAAGAGACCCAACACCCAAGGCCTCCTGGGTGAAGCTCTGTGGGTCTCAGTGGGGAAGCACGAGGGGCAATGCCCCATCTTCTGAGAATTTCAGTCAGGGCACCAGATGAGGGCGGACAACCAAAAAAGCCAAACCTGTTGTCGCTGAGTCAATTCCAACTCATAGCGACCCTATAGCACAGAGCAGAACTGCCCCACAGAGTTTCCAAGGAGCGGCTGGTGGATTCAAACTGCCAACCTTTGGTTAGCAGCCGAGCTCTTAACCGCTGCACCACCAGGGCTAAATTCCCTCTCTGATGCACACGTTTTCCAAAGTACAGCCAGAGTACTCCTTAGAAACAAGGATGGCGAGACTGTGTCATACATACTTTGGACATGTTATCAGGAGGGACCAGTCCATGGAGAAGGACATCATGTTTGGTAAAGCAGAGGGTCAGTGGAAAAGAGGAAGACCCTCAACGAGATGGACTGACACAGTGGCTGCAACAGTGGGCTCAAGCATAACAACAATTGTGAGGATGGTGCAGGACCGGGCAGCGTTTCTTTCTGTTGTACACGGGGTCGCTAAGAGTCGGATCCCACTCGACAGCACACAACAACAATAAATCCCCTCCAGGGGGCCTCAGAGGGTGGTTAAACCCCAAAACCAAACCCGTTGCTGTCGGAGTTGGTTCTGACTCATAGCGACCCTATAGGACTGAGTAGAACTGCCCCCATTGGGTTTCCAAGGCTGTAACTTTACCTAAGTTGACTGCCACATCTTCCTCCTGCAGAGTGGCTGGTGGGTTTGAACCACGGACCTTCTGGTTAACAGGCAAGTGCTTTAACCACTGCACCACCAGGGCTCCTTCAGAGGGTGATGACAGGGATGAAATTTGGCACCAAGTGTAAGTCACTGGGGATAGAGCCTGGCGTGGAGCACACTGTCAGTAAACGCCAACGAGAAGAAGTTCCATCCTGAGCTCGCAACAGGCTCCCAGAGTGGGGCCTGGCACTTCTCCCCCATGATTGCCTTCAGTCGTTATTGCTCTGGGTGAAACCAGCGGTTTGCGTTCAGCTACTAACCTAACCCACCCAGCAGCACTGTGCAAGAAACGGCTGGAGATCTGCTTCTGAAAGGTCGCAGCCTTGGAAACCCTGTGGAGCTGTTCTACTCTGCACATATGGGGTCGCCATGAGTTGGAATTGACTAGATGGCAATGGGTTAAGTTTTGGTTTGGTTTTACCCTGGAGTGGGCGACGTTGTTGTCCTGGGCAAGGGACAGACAGAGTCAAGACCACACAGTTAGTTGGGGCCGGGGCTGGATCCCAGCCCCATGCAGCCTACTCTGAAGCCCAGGTGCGCATCTCCCAGCCCCGGCTCTGCCCGCCACCCCCCTGCCCCAGGAACGACCTGCCTGGTTGCCCATCCCCAGAAGGTGCCAGGCCCAGGCTGGGCAGGACCAGCTGCATGTGACAAAGAGCCCGATCCCTGGGCAGGCACCTGTGCTGTCTTTGCTGCGTCCCTGTAGCATGCTTGGCATTGCCACCGTGTCCTCCTTCTTCAAATGCCACCACATAAATACGATGAATAACATTTCAATTCAGATGAGGGCCACTTGGCGAAATGCATGCAGAACCATTTGCTGTAGCAAAGTTCTGGATCAGCATAGATCTGCAACCAGAAATCCACCCCGCTCAGTGCCACCAGCGGGCTGCCCTCTGACCGGGGGGCACAAGGCATCTGCAGTTCATGATGTCCCTGGCGTTCACTGATGGTCCCCGGGATTCAAATGTGGGTATCCGTATCAGGCCCGACCGACAGTCCTGAGCACCTACACATCGCCGGAGAGGTGGCTGTTCATCTTGGGTGGCTGTCAAGAGAGAATAAAGGCGGAGGAATGGGATCATGAATCCTACATTTGACTAAAAGAGTTAGAATCGTTCCAGTCGAGAAAGGACAGATGTGTGTTTACTCTTCATATTTCCATTTAGGAGACAATTTACAGCGAAACTGACAATGTCATTTCATGCCAATGAATTTACATTTTCCATTTGAAAATGCTTCTTTAGGTCAATTTGATTCCAATGAAGAATTTCTCTCCGGCCAAAAGGTGCTTTGTCGCGTGGGTATGATGGCAGCAGATCATCTCATTCCCTCAGAAGACGATGAATTCAGTGAAAACAATGGCCTTCGGCTGAGCCGTGAGCCAGGCGCATATTAAGCACCTGCAGTAGGCCGGGCACCGTGGGGAGCTGGATGACAGGGTCAAGCAGATGAGGTGCTGGGGTTGCCTGGCGATGGTTGAGCCAACGTGCAGCCCCTCCTCTTGGCGCCTGAATGGGGAGCTGGGCCATGGGACTGCTTTGCCCACTGGGACGTGAGTGGCCCTGTAGGGGACAGGGAGTGAACAAGAGCTTGCAACATGCCGAGGAGCTGAGCCTGGACTCTTGTCCCTCACACCTGGGGCAGACCTGAACCCAACCTGCAGCCTGGAGCCCAGCCTGCCCAGATCAGCTGAACCCCAGCAAACCCACCGGAGCTGCATCCTGGAGCCCTGTGCTGCGGACCCTGAGACCCAGCCAGAGCCAGGCCGGCTGACCAAAGGTGGGAGTCAGAAATGAGCGGGCAGTGCTTGGAGGCATGGAGTTCTGGGATTGTTACGCTGCACCCTTGTGGCCGAGGCAGGAACTCCATCTCAAAACCACGTGGCAGGTGAGGACCCGGGCTCAAGCCGGCCTGGAAGAAACAGAGCCACACACAGCCTCACTGTCCACAGTGGGCAGGAGGGCAGAGCAGGGCACCTGGGAGCGCTGGAAGCTTCCGGGAACGAGGAAAGACATGGCCTCAAGCCATCTCTTGGGATTTTGTCCAAGGCCCCACATCTTCCTCGTTGTGGTGAGTTACCATCGAGTCTATTCCGACTCCTGATGACCTCATTATGTCTCGCTGATTAGAAAGAACCCCTCCACCGGGTTCTCCGGCAGCGTGCAGCGGTCCTCCAGGGGGGCTGCAGGCACCCCTCCTACGGAAGCATCTGCACGCAGGCCGGCTGAGTGGCCCCTGAGCTTTGAAGGTGCACCTGACCAGGCACAGGCCATGTCCGCCAGGACTGGGGACTTCGGGCCACGCGTCCCCACTTCTCCAGCCCCAGGAGATGAGAGAAGGCAGAAACAACAGCATAAGCAATGCTGAAGAGCGCGAGGCTCGTGGTTTAGGTTGCAGAAGCAGACCACCTGGCAGTGGGGTCGAGCCGTGTCACTAAGGCGCTGTGGGATCCCGGGCTCTTGGTTACCATCGATGCTCTGTTTCTCCACAGGTGAAACCGCACTGAGGGGGCAGACCATCTACCTTCCAGCATGGACAGGCAAACCTGACCAAGCATCAGAAGAACCTCTGGTGGGCTTGGGAGAAGGGGGTCACCACCCCCAAGAAATTCTGGGTCAGCAGGTCTGGGGTGGGGCTGAGAACTTGCGTTTCTAACAAGTTCCCTGGAGATGCTTATCTGCTGGTCCAGGGCCCCCACTCGGCTCCACTGGCGTAGAAGGCTATTTGGGAAATGCAGTGAGTCCACGTCTGCGAGGTCCTGAGTGCAGGCCGGCATAGCACGCGTATTCCCCAGATGGGGTTGCCATGACCATTACTATTTGTTATGCATTGAACTCTGTCCCCCACAAAAAAGTGTTGGAATCCTAACCCCCCTACTTGTGGATGTGAGCCCATTTGCTACATTAATGGGGTCACATCAGTGTAGGGGTGGGTCCTAAACCTAACCACTTCCGAGTTATTAGGATCAGATGAGGCACAGAGACAAGCAAGCACGCACGGGAGACTGATGCCTTGTGAGATCGCCAAGGACCCAAGGAACGCGGCGGGTAGAGAAGCTGAGATGAGGACCTTCCCCCAGAGCTGACAGAGAGAGCCTCTCCTGGAGCTGGTGCCCTGAATTCAGACTTCCAGCCTCCAGAACTGTGAGAAAATACATTTCTGTTCTTTAAAACCACCCCCTTGTAGCTTTCTGTTACAGCAGCACTAGGACACTAAGACACTATTATTATTCCTATTATACTGTCAGCGTTACTATTATTGTCACTACGACTACTACAGAACGCCCTGGGTGGCACAGACAGTTAAGCACCCAGCTACTAAATGAAAAGCTGGCTGTCTGAACCCACCCAGAGGCGTCTTGGAAAACAGGCCTGGCGATCTGCTTCCAAAGGTTCCAGCTTTGAAAACCCTATGGAGCAGTTCTACTCTGTAAAACATGGGGTCACCGTGAGTCAGAATCAACTCCATAGCAACTAACAATAGTAACAACATGACGACTACTATCGTTATTACTATGGCTATGACAATTACTATCACTGTTGTTACTACTATGACTGACTACTACTATTACTTTGACTATGACTATTATTATTACTATGACTGCAACCGTTATTAAGGCTATGACTGTGACCGTTATTATTACTATGACTGTGACTGTTACTATTACTATGACTGTGACTATTATTACTATGGCTATTACTATGACTGTGACTATTATTACTATGACTGCGACTGTTATTATTACTATGACTGTGACCATTATTACTATGACTGTGACTATTACTATGACTGTGACTATTACCATGACTGTGACTGTTATTATCACTATGACTGTGACCATTATTACTATGACTGTGACTATTCTTATTGCTATGATTGTGACTATTACTATGACTGTGACTATTATTGCTATGACTGTGACTGTTATTATTACTATGACTGCAACCGTTATTACTATGACTGTGAGTTATTATTACTATGACTGTGACTATTACTATGACTGCGACTATTATTATTGCTATGACTACGACTTATTACTATGACTGCCACCGTTATTATTACTATGACTGTGACTATTATTACTATGACTGTGACTATTATCATTACTATGACTGTAACAATTATTATTATGACTGTGACTATTATCATTACTACGACTGTGACTATTATTTTGGAGCCCTGGTGGTGCAGTGGTTAAGAGCTACGGCTGCTAACCAAAAGGTCAGCAGTTCGAATCCACCAGCCGCTCTTCGGAAGCCCTGTGAGGCAGTTATACTCTGTCCTATAGGGTCACTACAAGTCAGAATCGACTCCACGGCCCCTGGTTGACAGGCGACTATTAGTAGGTGATAAAAAGCCTCCCCTGCCCCACCAAACACTGGCCAGGCAGCTACCTGGTGCCGAGTCACCTCTGCTGCTCGGTCCTCAGTGAGCACAGGAGCTCCGGGCTCACTGCTGACATTTCAGTTTGGGGGACACTCCCCTCATCTTCCCTTAGGAGCGAGTCTTGGAAAGCAAAGAGTGGAAGCACCAAGGGAAGAGCTGGCAGAAGGGCCATGTTATGTGGAGATCCCAGAACCCCGAGAGTCCCCCTGGTAGTTTAAAGACAGGTCCAGATGCCTTCTCCCCATGAACATCTCAGGGACCGCCTTAACCCAGCATGGTGTGAGCTCACCGGCAGGGGGCAGACGCCCCAGCAGAGGAGAAGGCGCCCGACTCTGGTTTTCCACCAAGCACAGATTGTTCCCTGGACGCTTTGCTCCCACCTCTGCTTGCTGGAGCTTCCTCTGCTGCCGTGTGAAGACAGCGATTCCATCAGACCCTTTGATCGTGTCTATTTTTGTTTCCACTCTTCAATTTTGGCAGTACTCTCCCGGGAGCTGGGTGGGGGGGAACACATTTTTCTCTACCATTTTTAATCTTCTTTTATTTATCAAACTTAGTTCTTCTTTAGGTGGATTAAAGCAGACTTGGACAGAGGGTAGAAAAAACAAACTCTTTTCAAACAAGAAAGAGATTGAGTCTGGCCAACTGGCTATTTTAAGTCTCTGCTGAACAGAGTCAAGGCTGTTGGTAGTAGCAACCTGGTTTGATCAACTTGTCTTCTTTCCACACAAGATGATGGGGGCCTCATGGAAGTGATCAGAGCCACTTCCTTCAAAAACCAGCCAGCCCTGAACCAGTCACTGCCCAACAGGTTCTTTCTGGAGCCACAGATGTCTGATGGGCGAACCCATGTGCTGAGCATGGGGTATGATACCACGTGTGCGCCAGGACCCTGTCTGTGTCTCTCCTGTCTGTGCTGGAGGGATCAGGACAAGGAGCTGCGAGGCCTGGCTCCCTCCCACCCTTTCAGAACATTCCCTGCTCTGGGCTGGTGTCTTGCTCAGCGGTCACCATGGTTTCTGCACCTCTCGTCCCATCAGGTGCCCCAAGGTTGGAAAAACAGAGGCTTTCACCAAGCAGGTGATCCCTCCCCCTGAGCTTCCTTCCATCCTCTTGCAAGTTCTGAGCAGGCAGGAGAGTGTCTGATGGGTCACCCCAGATTTCCGAGGGCTACCGAGTGCCCGGCATGGCTGCTGCCGTTGTTCACGGGTGTCAAGTCAGTCCCCAACTCCTGGCGACCCCATGCACGACAGAACGAAACGCCGCCCAACCCTGCACCATCCCCATGCCTGGTTGTGAATCAGGCCTTTATGCTGCACAGGGTTTTCACTGGCTGATGTTTGGAGGCAGATCACCAGGCCTTTCTTCCTAGTCTGTCTTAGTCTGGAAGCTCCACTGAAACCTGTTTAGCATCATAACCTCCCACTAACAGAGGGGCGGGGGCTGCTCATGAGGCGCATCGGCGAGGAATCAAACCCGGGCACATGCTTGTGGAATGAATGAAGGACTCTGCGATGGTGCACCCGGCTCCAGCCCTCAGGACCTGGGACAGGGATGCACAAAATGGCCAGAGACGACTCCAGTAAAAGCGTACCTCACAACAAGGCGCTGGATGGAGGCATGAAGCCACCCACAGGCCATGTGCAGACACAGTCCTCATGGCGGGGGCCTCTCCCTCCCTCCCGGGCTGGCTGGGCCACCACCCTCCTTACTGCAGCCCGCCCACCCGCTGGGGGCAGCACTGTCACCTCCTCCAGGCTGCCCACCTGGGCTGCTGGAGGGCTATGTGGGGAGGCTGACCTCTCCTATGGAGCCTTGGCTGTCCCCAGCATGGTGCTGGCTCTCCTGCGCCTGTGCTGGGCCCAGCCTTCCCTAGAGCCTCAGGGATGGCTCCCTGGGGTCAGACCTGCCCTAGGCCCACAGACCCTGCTGCCCCCTTCCCCAGAGTGGGGGAGCCAGTCCATGCTCAGCATGCAGCACTCGCTCACTCACTCACTCACCAGACACAGGGCCAGTGGCTCTGCCCGGCCAGACCCGGGGTGCATCCCACTGACAAAGCTGACAGATGAGCCTCTAACCGGGCCCAGCCATGGGTATGGTGCTCCCGGACAGCACTGTCTGCTGGGCTCTGGGTGTCTCAGCAATCTCAGCAACCCCCCTCCTCCCCGTCACCTCACAGGCCCTGCAGTGCCCACAGCCACAGCTCTGTGCATCCTCCCCACCGTCTGCCGTTCCTGGAGCCCACCTGGTCCTGGTCCTGGTCCTGGAGTGCATCCTGGGTGCCAGCGCTGTCCCCCAGGGAGACTCAGCCTCAGAGCCCTGTGCCTCCCCTGACATCCACACAGGGCCTCCATGATGCCCAACTGTGCTCCAGAACACTGGGAGCTTGTGGCTGGGTGCTGAGGAGCCCCGCCCACTCCTGAAGCATCCAGTGAGCGCCTACTGTGTACTGGGCTCTCTGCTGGGCCTCGGGGACACGGGGGCCTACAAGACACACAAGGCTGCTGTCCTCTGGGGCTGCCATTCTCGTCAAGGAGGCAGGCGGGTCTAGCAGCACAGAGTGCCCTGATGGTGAGAAGTGCTGTCGGGGGACATGGGCAGCCCCTCTAAGGCTGGAGCAGGAGGGCAGACACCATCAGGAAAACCATCTGAGACCAAAAGGACAAGCAGGCACTGGGAAAAAGGGCAGTGGTGGTCACAGTTAGGATGACAGGTGTCAGCAAGGAGGTGAAACGGCCGGGGGCGGGGTGGAGAGACAGAATGGCATGTTCTAGAAATCCAGGTAAACGATTTCCTCAGGACCAGGGGCCCTGGGTGATGCGAACAGTTTGCGATCGGAGCCCTGCTGGCGCAGGGGTTAAGAGTTTGGCTGCTAGTCAGAAGGTTGGCAGTTCGAATCCACCAGCCGCTCCTTGGAAACCCTATGGGGCAGTTCTACAGCGCAACACACAGTCACCATGAGTCTGGATCAACTTGATGGCCCTTAACCTCAATGACAACAAGGGCTCAGAAAGTCACTCAGAACCTAAGAAGCCAGGGACAAGTTTAGAGAAGGTCGTGGTTGCGACCTCTGAGAGAATTCTCTTCCCGAGGGTTAGCGGAGCAGTGGGGGCTGGCTGGGTTGCTGCTCCAGCCACAGAAGAGAAGGAGACCCTCGTGGGCACACTGCTGCCCTGTGAATTTCAATCTTCCAGCATCACTGTTTCGAGGCTGGCGGAGGTAGAGGCTGTGGGTTCAGGGTTTCCACTCTGGGCCCCGAGCTCCCCTGGAACTCGCCCTGAGTTCTCCCAGCCTGGCTTTCCACACAAGATCCCAAACCATCCTCCTTTGCAGGCCAGGCCCGGCCAGGGCTGCTGGATGTCCTCCTAGGTTGTGGGCAAAGCTGGGACTTGGGGAGTCCCTAAAGTTGTCCTTCATGACCCTGGTGGGCAGGCAGGAACCACACGTCCTCATCTGTGAGAGACGCATAGGACACAGTACGGGTGGCGGTCACGGGACGAGGTGAACCCTCAAAGTCAGCACTTAGGCCCAGGCTTACAAGTGGTGGCTAAAGCCGGCAGCCCCCAGACAAAGTTGGCACACTCCTTGGTGGCAAGTCGGTGGAAGCCGATGGTGTCGATGTGGTTGACACCAAGGTCTCACCCTCCAGGCTGCCCCGGCATTGGAATAAAACCCAGATTTGCCTCTGGGCAGGCTTATGCATAGCTTAGAAAAGCCCTGCCTTGTCAGATGTCCTTGCCACCACGTCCACCTGTCACCTGCATACCCAGGCCTGGCCTAGGAGCGAAGACAGTAGCCTGGGACCTCCTGGAGGCATGGGCAAGCACAGCCGTCCTCCCTGAAAACAGGCGAAGTGTGCTGGGAGACCACCCTGGTCTGAGCAGTGAGGCGTCCAGGACGCCCGGCCTCCGTGGACGCCAGAGGACAGAGTTCCTGGTGACGAGGTGTCAGCCTGCCCAGCGGGCCTCCTGGAGGCGCACAGGAGGAGGCTGCACGCCGTCTCCCAGCACAGGGGGAAGGGGAGCACTTGACTCCGCTGTACCACCAATGACTGTGGGCCATCTGGATGCTGAGCACCTGTTCACACCTGTCCCCTTCACCTGGTGAGCGGGGGCGGGGTTCTGCTTCCAGCACTTCCAGCCCCTTCTTCTTCTGGTAGCAGGGACGCTCCCCGCTGAGGCTGCAGCCCACCGCCACTCTGGGGCTGGTGTCTTGGGCGTGGACCCCACGTCCTGGCCTGGGTCGGGCCTGTCTTATGTCCCTTGAGCGCAGACTGCACACCTGGGGATCGTGGGCTCCTCTCTCCTGAGCCGCATGCCGCCAGCTGAGGGCCGCCGCCCATCTGCCCAGAGCCAGCCCGTCCTAACATCCCAGCGCTTCAGCCACAGCACAGACCAGGCCAGTGGCTCTGCCAGACAGGCCCACGGACGCCAGGAAGGCGAGAACCCAGCCTGGCAGGACGAGGGCAAGGAAGGAGGGAGACGGGCGCCTGCACGGGCTCCATGGTGGCCAGCTTCCCCATCTGGAGCCACAGTGCTATCTTCCCTCCAAACTCCCACATCCACAGAGACAGATGGGAACAAAGGCCCAACGTCCCTGCTCACCACTGGGGGAGACGCTGGCTGTGGGGGTCTCCTGGGGGCTGGCGGTGGCCCCTAGGTGGAGCCCTGCCCCCAGCCCACCCTTTCCTGTGACATTTCTTCCTGACAGCCGCCGGAAAGGTCACCTCCCTCCAGCTAGCAGGCTTCATGGCTGTGACTTCATTTTATGATCCCTTTATGGAGAGTCTTCTCTTCACGCTTCACAAATGTTATTGCAGACAGTGACCTGAGCCCCATCTCTTGCCCCAGGGAGGATGACTGGTTTGGTGGATGGGTGTTTGCTAGTAAGACTTAAAGCTGCTGAAAATCCTCGTTTCAGTAGAGCTGGAGGACATTAAACACAGACTGACGATGAGTTCTCGAAGCATTAGAACATGGATGGACCTGGAGGGCGGAATGCTGAGGGAAATGAGGCAAGCACGGACGGCAAACTCTCTTCTACAAGAAGACAAGACCAGACAGAGAGAGACCCGTGTTCATCTGCGGTCACCAGAGGGAGGAGAACACACTTCACACCGCGGAGACCTGCTGTTTTGGGGATGGGAACAGTGGCACCCCATGTGGATGTAGTGAGCACAGCACAACCAAGGCAAAAACGAGTGTTAAGCATGTATGGATGGGTAGAGGCACAGTGGTATACGGGTAGGTGCAGGGTGTACCTGGGTGAGAACGGAGTGAAGTCTCTATGAAAAACCAAACCCATTGCCACTGAGTCGATTCTGACTCATAGTGACCCTATAGGACAGAGCAGAACTGCCCCATAGGGTTTCAAAGAGCAGCTGGTGGATTCAAACTGCCGACCTTTTGGTTAGCAGCCGAGCTGTTAACCACTGCACCACCAGGGCTCCAGAAGTATCTATAGGTACTTGTAAACACAAATACGTGGGTTCAGGCACATATAGTCACTGAAGATGTAAATACAGAGTCTCCTCAGACATAACCAAACACCTTCCAAGACTGGTTTTCTGGGTTTGAAAGCCTAGGACCATAGTCTCATGGGACAACTCAGTCAACTGGCATAATACAGTTCACAAAAATCATGATCTGCATCCTAGTGAAGTGAGTACCTTGCAAGTGGTCATCTAAGACAGAACTATGGGTCTCTACTCTCCAGGAGAAAAACGGTAAGGTAACCAGAAGCTCAGAGATGATCCAAGTCCACACGAGCCACAACCTCATCTACCCTGAGACCAGAAGAACTAGATGGTGCCCGGCTACCACCACTGACCATTCTGATCAGGGTCACAATAGTTGGTCCCGGACAGAATGAGAGAAAAATGTGGAGCTGAACTCAAATTCTTTAAAAAAAAAAAAAATCCAGACAAACGGGGACAGTAGAGAACAGAGGACCCCCTGAGACTATTGCCCTGAGACGCTCTTTAAATCTAGAACAAAGCCTATCTCCTGAGATCAGCTTTTAGAGAAACAGTGGCGTGGCCCACAAAATAAAGTTTATTACCCGTAAGATCGGTGCTCTACATAAAAGCCATCTTATAACACAAAAGGTCAACAATTGCTCAAAAGCAAAGACGAGAAGTTAAGGGAACCTAGAGTACTGGAAAGGGGACAAATTCAACACAATTAGAGAATGCCGACACATCGGGATAAATGTAGCTAACGTCACTGAACAATCTGTGTGGAAATTGTCACACGGGAACGTAACTGGCTGTGTAAACTTTCACCAGATACTCAAGAAAATATTATTTTAGAAAACAGGTGGAAAGCATCCACGTTGCTTCCCTGGGATTCTCTTGTGTCAGGGAGCAGCCTCCCAACAGTGCCGGCAGAGGGCTAGGGGCCAGGCGGGGTCTCACCTGGGGCTCACACAGCCTCTTCCCCGGGAAATGTCCCAGCACCAAAGGTCCGGTGCGCACTAGGGAAAGTCAGGGTGACTCCTGCATGCAGGTCACAGCATGTCTGAGCTACCCATCCCGGAAATGCTCAAAGCACCCACCCAGGGCGACCCCTGGAGTCTCCCTGACCCCCCCGCCGAAGGTGTCCTGGGGGGTCACCTACAGCTAGAGGTGCGTGGCAGGGGCATGGGGCTGAGGTACCACAGTCTCCTGTGGCCTGAGCTGCAAGCACACCTGCCTGGACCGGGTGCTCCCGTCTCGGCCCTGTGCTCGCCTCTCAGTGGAGGGCTCCCCTCTTGGCCCTGTGCTCCCCTCTCGGCCCTGTGCGCCCCTCTCAGTGGGGGGCTCCCGTCTCGGCCCTATGCTCCCCTCTCAGTGCGGTGCTCCCGTCTCAGTAGGGTGCTGCCCTCTCAGTGGGGGGACCCCCCTTGGTCTGGGTGCTACTCACGCAGTCCCAGCTCTCCACAGCACTGACTCAGGCAGAGCCACTGTCCCGTGTCCATGTCCCTTGCATGCCCTGGCCGAGCTCACTGGAGCCAGGCTGAACGTCGTTTATGTGCCTGCAGATGTGTGGGGTGGAGTCGGGGGAATGGCTCCTTGTCTGCAGAGGGAGAGGACAAGAGGAACAGAACTCCTCAGTCTCTCCAAGCAGTACCCCAAACTCAGAGACCTCTGAGGCCTGCCGGTCACCCCCACTGTGTCCTTCAATGCCCTCTTCCTTGCTCCGCCAGTCCTGGAAGCGGGTCTCTGCTGACCGCCCTTCTCCTGACCCGGCCGGGCGCCATCACAGACCCCACCTGCAGGGCACAGCCCTCCACTTGCTGGACATCCCCGCCTCCCGCCAAGCCAATGCCGGCAGATGCCCTGGCGGTGGGCTGACGGGGAGGGCTGCCACCCTGGTCTGCTGAGGGCACCCTGTCCCTCTGATGCGGACCCCCAGCTGAAGCACCCTCACAGGGAGGTGTCAGAGTGACCCCAGGGGTTTAGCTCTGTTTGCAAACAGCAGCGGTCTCCTCCAGCTGCCACAGGCTAGCTGTTTCCACAGGCACCTCTAGGAGCCAGAGGGTCCGCTGGGCGGGAACCCGGACGCAGCGGAGGGAACTGCCCAGGTGAACGCCTGGGTCCCAGCGCTCCACAGCCCACTGTGGGGTCGCCACTTGCTTCCTGCCCGCAGGCGGCCCTAGACAGGACCCTGGAGTCCTGTTCCCCATCCTCACCATGGACGGCTCTGTCTTGCTGTTCGCAGGGCGAATCTTCCACCAAGCCCATCACCAACGGCTGTTCCAGCCTCCTGCAGGCTGTGGACCAGACAACCACACTCTCTCCTGTGCACCCCAGGAAGGACGGGGCCGTGGGGCCCCGGGTCTGCACACACACACCCCAGGAAGGACGGG